>NC_073302.1:353678462-354034296 GCF_027595985.1 Sorex araneus
AAATGGGAGCTCAACCTCTAGTTTTTTGAGAATCGTCCATACTGTTTTCCAAAAGGGCTGAACTAGCCGGCATTCCCACCAGCAGTGTAGAAGGGTCCCTTTCTCCCCACATCCTCTCCAACAGCGGTTGCTTTTGTTCTTTTGGATGTGTGCTAGTCTCTGTGGTGTGAGGTGGTATCTCATAGTTGTTTTGATCTGCATCTCCCTGACGATTAGTGATGTAGAGCACTTTTTCATGTGCCTTTTGGCCATTTGTATCTCTTCCTTGGTAAAGTTTCTGTTCATTTCTTCACCCCATTTTCTCATGGGGTTGGATGTTTTCTTCTTGTAGAGTTCAACCAGTGCTTTATATACCACTGATATCAACCCCTTATCTGATGTCACCCAAATATTTTTAAGTGTATTCTTTGAGCAAAACAAACTTCTCATTAGAAAACCAGGGGCTCTCACATGTGGCATTTTCTAATTGTACATTTGTTCAGACTTTCACCCTGTGGTACTAGTCATCAAGTCTCGAGAATCAAAAGCATCAGCTCATTCCAAAACTACTCTAGAGAATAACTCACACTTGCAACAGATCAAAACCAGAAGCTGTCCACTGCTCTAAGTCAGCTCCCACATAGAGAGATCTTCTCCTTTACTTTGATTATTCTCACCAAAGAATAATCAAAGATGTGACCTATAGTCAAGGCGTGCACAAAATCAAAGCCCGAGGTTTATTCCAGGACCTTCAATTCAGACATTACGAGCATCCCACTAATCACTGGGGGGATCTGAGGTCTCAACCCGGTCATCCTGGCTGTCAGCCCCATTCACTGCTGACCTACTCCATCCTGAGTCGCGTGCTAAACACTTTACATAGGGCTTTAACCTCCAACAAAATGGGTTCTTGATCCTCAATGGACAGATGGGGAGCTGCAGGTTTAAAGGGGTTATATTACTTGTGTATCAGAATCTAGATCATAACCTAGATCCTTCCGACCACAAAGATCGCACTCTTCCCTGATTAACACCCTGGTCCTGGGTAATACCTCAGTGTTATCTATATAAGTATGATACACATGCATACATGAATGCCAGTATTTACAGAGCAATTGTCGACCACACCTATTCTGAATCTCTAGGGAGTTAATGAAGGCAATAAATAGTCCCTATGTTGGATCTGGTTTAAAATCTGAGATCTTAAGGTACTTTACCAGCTCTACACGAAAATACAAACATATACATATATATGGGGCTGGAGCGATAGCACAGCTGGTAGGGCATTTGCCTTGCACGTGGCCAACCTGGGTTCGATTCCCAGCATCCCATATGGTCCACTGAGCACCGCCAGGAGCAGCTCCTGAGTGCATGAGCCAGGAGTGACTGTGCATCGCCGGGTGTGACCCAAAAAGCAAAATAAATAAATAATTAAATAAATAAATAAATAAATAAATAAAACATATACATATATGTAGAAGATGCATATGTTTTTCCCCTGCTGCTTAAGTGAGTGAATAAATACAGGAGCTGAAGCCTTGTCATTCTGCATGTTAAGAGACTTCAAACCCTTTATAGTACTACAAACCACTTTAAAACCACTTTAAATATGGAAAGTATCATGCTGAGTGAAATGAGTCAGAAAGAAAGAGACAGACATAGAAAGATCGCACTCATATGTGGAATATAAAGTAGCTGAAAGGTACAAGCTTACAATGTTGTGATTCCTGGCAGACATTTCACTAGACTTAGTTACTAAAATACAGAAATCCAAAACTATGCTGCTGCTAGTGCGGCCTCCTGACCTCATATCTCTTCATTCTCAGCAATGGAAAACAAATTACCAAATGCTTTCTTTTCAACAGATCGACTTTAGGGGGGAGAAACTCCAAATCAATAATAGTGAAATTTTTTTATTGAAATATTGATTGTAATCAAAGTAAAGTGAAAGTAAAGTGAAATTTACCAGTTACACATGCGGGGTCGGGGGCTGGGGAGGTGGGGGGAAGGGGGGAGGTATATTATGATTCTTGGTGGTGGAATATGTGCACTGGTGAAGGGACGGGTGTTTAAGCATTGTATAACTGAGACTTAAACCTGAAAGCTTTGTAACTTTCCACATGGTGAGCTAATAAAATTAAAAAAAAAAAAAGAAACAACATCAAAAAAAAAAATAAATAAAATAAAAAAATAAAATTAAAACATTAAAGCAATTGATGCTATTAATTAATTCGGTAAACTAAAGTTTATGCCAACTAATCAAACAGCATTCTCTAAAGACAAAATTGTATTTTAATTGAGCGCCATCAATAGCAAATTATTTAAGAATTAATGTACACAAAAATTAAAAATAATACTGATTTTAAAACAAAATATTAAGGGGGACAAGAGAGATGGTGAAAAAAAAAGAGAAAAAAAATAAATAAAACCACTTTAAATATTAGGAAATATCTCTGCCTTGTTTCCCAAAGTACAAGGACATGGAGTCTGGCAGTTGTGGCTACTGAGTTCCATCAATAAACAATCTTTGCATATCTAGAAGCCCTTCAGAGGAGGTTTGTAAGTTAAAACTTTCAGCATTGTCAACAGTCTTTAAGTACAGGTAATAAAAAACTCTTATCATAATTAACACTTTATACTAAAACGGAGTTTGGAGAGATTCTGACAGCTAACTCAGGGAAGTATGCAATAGAAAAAGCACAATATTATAACCAGGGGTAGGTATGGGAGTCTAGAATATGCAAATTAAAACAATCTGAGCTTGATTTATGCCAGTAACCCAACATCCAAACTAACCTGCAAGACAACACTGTTGTACCACATCTACAAGCCTGAGCTTAACTCTTTGTACAAATTATCTAATTTTTAAAAATTCTTAAACAACAAAAGGAAACCTCAAATTAAATTCAAATATGGTACAAAGATAATATGCTTTGAGATGCTAAAACATTTAGAGACATATATATATGCACCTACAAATGCCTATGTAGAAATATGCATATGCCCTTTGTATAGTCCTAAAAATTATTATTATATCTGCCAAATATGTCAATTATCCTAGAACAAAATTTTAGTTATTCTACTATTAAGCTTCTATATTGACTCAAGAACTCAGCTTTCAGTCTTTAAAACCCTGAACTTCAAGTAAGCTTACTAATTTGTATTATCATATATTCTCTTATTTCAAATAGTTTTTCCTCCCAACTTTCTGTGGCATTCTCTCAACAAGCTACTGGTATTTATTACTTTTATAATCAGGGAAAAGACAGTTTCAAAAAAGATCCCAAAAGTAGTTGTGTCCATTCAGTACATTTTAGAAGTAAAATGCTGTAATTTAAACTTCTATCACTAATCAAACTCCCAATTTTCATGTTCATTAATTGATACAAAAGTATTATTGTTAACATTAAGATAGAAATATGACTGAGAGAAGACCAAATGAGATACAGTATGAAGAGATGTCTCATAAAGAATAATTAGTGACCTTTTCTAGAATATAGAAGCTCAGTGAACAACTAACCTTGGTCAAGTGTGGTTTAACTGTCAGACTGTCTTTTTTTTTTTTTCTGGGGCAGAGGGTGGGGTGAAGCAGAATCTCTTTTATTGAACAAAATTTACTTAAAGATGCAGGGAGGGAGTAATAAGTGTTCTAAGAGAACACGAGTTTGAAAAAACAAGCAAGCAAGCAAAGAGACATAGACATAAGCAAGCAAGACACGTGTTCAAGGGAGAATATGGGCATGAGAGATCAAACCTCATGTGGAACTTTTTTTAATTTATTTTTAATTGAATCAGTGAAATACAAAGTTGCTCGTGATTGAATTTTATGCAGTGTTCCAACACCCATCTCTTCACCAGTGTAAATTCCTACCACCAGTGTCCCCAGTTTCCCTCCTCGCCCTCCTCCTGCCATCTCTTTGGCATCCACTTTTCTTCTCCCCGCCCCCCCTCTCTCTCTCGGCTTTATAGTTTGCAATACAGATACTGAAAAGTTATCAGGTACATACCCCTTTATCTACTTCAATATTCAGTTCCTGTCGCTGTCACTTACCCTCTGAATCTCACCAAACTGTCGCTCCGCTCAGCTTGCTCTGACAATACTTCCTGACCTAAGTTCTTTTCCCCCTCATGACACTTTCCTTGGTCACATTTGCACAGGAAGAGAAAATAACCTTGGGCTCTACTGAGCTCGATTCAAATTCCATTTCTCTCACTGCAGGGTCCTACCTGCAGGATCCCAAGCCAGTTCCCTGAGCCCTCTGCATCGCACCTCAGAAATCAGTGGTGAGAAGAGCAATACCTACCTCACAGCTGTTAGACAAGGGCAGGTGCTTCAACAGATACTGAGGAAGGTCTGGCACATCCAAAATCCACCATGACAGAGAGCTGGACCCTTCACATTGTAATTACACACCTTCGCTTGTAATTTCTTAAGAACCTGCATCTACCTCTAAACAAAACTTCAAGGTAATGTAGGGTACAGACATCACTTTGATACTCTCTTTATATCATGCAAAACTCTTGCCACAGGGTAAAGATAATAAAATTTTTTACTAAATGACATGAAGGGTTTTCTAGAGGAAAGAATTCATAAAGCGTGTAGTAGATAGTTGATAAAATATTCGATCTTTTTTTGTACTAATGAAAGCATCTGTTTCATGCTAGTAAAAAAAAAAAGAAGAATCTATTCATTCGGTGCATGGACATATCAACTAATTCATTTTGGCATTCATTTATAAAAACTGAAAGAAAAACGCATTCCCAGAGCACTCTAATGAATGTGTGATCAAGGGAACAAACACTGCAGAATTACATCCGCACAACCAAGGGATAATAAGCAATGACCCCTGGGTGCCTCTTACATTTAATCAAACACAAATAGTGGAGGACCTGTAATTTTCCCTTTTCTGCTCCCAATTCTATCACGGAATTTAACTGCCTCTATAAAAATAGCAAGTGTGATTTTGCTGCATGACTTCATAGTTTTGCTTTGTAAAGAAGAATGCCACATTAGGTCTGACTTGGTAACATGTTTTCAACAATTTTATCCCTTGTCAACAAACATCTGTGGGATTTCAACTGTTCTTGACACAGGAAATAGAGTGGTGAATACACAGTCAAAAATCCCTGCCCAAAGCCTGCAGGGAACTGGGAAGAAAAGCAGTAAACAAGTACTTGGTGTGTTAAGTGGTGGAAATAATCAAGATGCAGTAAGGAACCCAGAGAACCAAGTAATGAGGAAGAGAAGAGGCTGGGGAGAGGGTAAGAAAAACTCAGGCCAAATAGGTCATGCAGGCAGGTAACATGAGGCATGGAGAACACTCGGCAGGTTTGGCAAGAGGCTGGATGCTCTGGTGGTCACGTGAAGGGCTGGTTGTCAGAATCAAGGGCAGAAATGTGACTCCAAATTAGACTAGCTCTATAAGCAGGAGAGCGGATGGTGTCCTGGATCACTGGGTCTAATTCCAGTCCTGTTCTGCCATGAGAGATGCCATCATTTATTGATGGCCTGGATGTGGGGCAAGAAGACAGGAATCTCAGATGACAAGATTCTGCCAGGACTGAACACAGGACACACGTATGATGCAGTGAATTCCAAGTTCCTCCAAGGACCTTCTCTGAAGTCACAGACACTTGGGCAAAGCACACCATCTCCTCCACTCTGTAAATTAGCTATTGGGGAACAGGACTCCACATTCACTGCTTTCTACCTAAAATTAAACAGTATGCTAGGTTCTTCCTGTGCATAAAATTCACAGAAGGCACTGGAATCTCAAGGAAGTGATTATTAACCCATTGTATGGTAAAGACTTCTGAGCCAAGGTAGCTGGATCTACCTGAGACTTAATCTGGAAGAGATGAAGATTCTCATACACAATAGAGCACAGTCTCCATTCTGTCCCATTAAGTTTACTGAGAAGACCCACAGAAAGTAAAATTTATATCTAAGAAGTTGAACTGTTGGTAATAATACCCACCCACCAAGATTCATTGAAGCACAATAGCACCACAAGCTATGGGCTGTCTTAGAACTGGAAAATATTCTTATCTCTTAACCTTATTTCTGGTAAATTTGTTGTGTGTATTGTCTTACAGAGTGCAATCTTTTCTGCTATGGAATCTGCCTTGGTACCTGGCCCAGAGAGACTTTTCTATCTTTGGTTTCTCTATGTATTCATCATCAGTCTTATACACCAGTACCATCTTTTTCTTTTGCACACAGAGCAGAGAATCAATGACTATAATGATCCAAGTAGAATTACTCAGATTCTTACATATGTTTGACTTTATGTTTTAGTTCTCTAAAATTTTCCAATTATTTCTAAATTTATATTTGTAGTATCTCACAAAGTCTACATTTTTTGTGTGGGGGTGCCAAACCCAGTGGTGCTCAGGGTTACTCCTGGCTCTGCACTCAGGAATCACTCATGGCAGTGCTCAGAGGACCATAGGGGATGCAACATGGAAGGCAAGGGCCGTACTATACTATTGTTCCAGCCCCCAAAGTCTACTTTCTTTCACAAAAATGTCATTATTTATTGCTTGTGTTACCACATTCTGACATCTCATTAGACAAGGCTCACTTTATTTCAACAAAATTTTCAAGTTATACAGTTAGCATTTTGCATTTTTATCAACCCCAGGCCTTCAGTTCTATCACCTTTCTTGTTAGTTCCTTTAATATGTACTATAGTTATTATTCTTTGTCATTTCAGAGTTATGTTTATTTTATTACTCATTTCAAAGAACTGCATCTAATTTTAACAGAGCAACCTCCTGTTTAGCTCCTTATTGTTTCTTCAAATTCTGCTTTTATCCTTACCATTTCTTTCTCCTTATTCTGAAATTAGATTTTTAACTTCTTAAGTAGAAGCTCATTTTATTTTGTTATTATTTCCTATTTAACAACAGAGCTAAAAAAAAAAGTCCCAAGAAATGTTCCCTCTGAACATACTTTGGTACAGGTCTCATGACTTTTAATGTTTAGTGTACCTAGAGAACCATTAATTTCTACATAGGTTATTAGTATAATCTTGATTTTTTTCCTTTGAATTTAATTATTAGACAGAATTCTTGGTTACTCTATGGTGGCTCAATAGCAGTAAAGTTTTGTATTTTTTCATTCTTTGTTCTGTATGATGTGATCTATGTAACCTCTGATTTCAGTTATGCAAGATTAAGATATCTGCATAGTTTAATATTCTATAAATATTACTGAAACATTGGGCAAGAACATACATTCCTGATGTGTAGAAATCACCTATTTATTCCTATTTTTATATGTATATATAATGTCCTCCAATTTATATGTATATATGTATAGATTTTTTTAACCTATAGCATAGATTTTTAACTTTTATTTTGGTAATACAAAATAGACTGAAAGCACTTTAAGTCTTTCTTATAAAAGTTTTGTAGCACTGTTCTCCCGTTGTTCATCGATTTGTTCGAACGGGCACCAGTAACGTCTTCATTGTGAGACCTCTTGTTACTGTTTTTGGCATATTAAATAGGCACGAGTAGCTTGCCAGGCTCTGCCATGCGGGTGAGATATTTTCGGTAGCTTGCCAGGCTCTCCAAGAAGGGTGGAAGAATTGAACCCAGGTCAGCCAAATGCAAGGCAAACGCCCTACTGCTGTGCTATCGCTTCAAGTTTGCAAACTTGTTTTGTGGGTGGGGCTGGAGCGATAGCACAGCGGTAGGGTGTTCGCCTTGCACTCTGCCAACCCGTGTTCGATTCCTCCGCCCCTTTTGGGGAGCCCGGCAAGCTACCCGTGGTGTATTTTATATGCCAAAAACAGTAACAGTAAGTCTCACAATGAGAGATGTTACTGGTGCCCACTTGAGTAAGTCAATGAGCAATGGGATGACAGTGACAATGACAATTTTGTGGATAGTCATCAACAACTAAACTTTTTACATTTTAGATGATAAAACTCATTTTCTAACTTTTTTTGTTACAACCTTATGCTATGATAAATTCCTCCATCCGAAGCACTACTATATTAAAATGTTCTTGCCAGGGATAAGGAGAGAGCACAATGGTAAGGTGCTTGCCAAGCTGAGTTGGGTCCCTGGAATCCCATATATTCCCTCAAGCATCTCCAGGAGTGATTCCTGAGTGCAGAGCCAGGTGTAACCCCTGTGTTCTGTTGGGTGTGGCCTGAAAACAAAACAAAATAAAAAGTTTTATAATTAAAAGAAATTAAATGCTCTTATCAGTTTTTTATCTAATATATTTCTCAAAGTACAATGAGTGAATCGAAGGTCATAAACATTATCTCCTTTTTTATTTCTTATTGATTTATCAGTTTTATGATATTATGGACTCTCCAAAATTTAGCTTTATATCAGCTAAGTTCCAGCACCATTTTCTCCTCCAAAAATGCCCTTCTACATCTGCTTCCCTTACACTTCCTTTACTCTCCAGTAACTATCAGTGTCCACCAAGTCTTGGAGATGTCACATTTTCTGCAAGCTAGTTCACTTTCATTATAATCTACATTCTGAGGAAAACCACCCAATTGTTGAAAACATGTTACCAAGTCAGACCTAATGTGGCATTTCCTTACTTATTCCACTTAGAATAATCACCCCACAAACATTTTGTCCATTTTACCCCACAGGCACAATTTCAACTTTCAATGGCAGTATTCCTTTGTGTACAGATACCATACCCAGTCGTTGGTCAATGTAGTTGAGGATGAGTCCATGATTAGTCCATTGTAAATCACAGCAAACAGTTTTGCTCTTCAGAACACAGAACCGCAACTATACTTATGAATGTTATTTTATTATCCTCAGATAAGGCTTGAGAGGTTGTAAACAATCTCAAGGACTGTATCCCAACCAGCAATCTGGGAGCAGGATGATCTTTAGACTGATCTTTTACTACTCTCCAAGAAATAATATTTGAGTCTTTTTCCCCTGTATAATAAAGTAAAAGATAAAAATTCCAACTGAAATGAATTTATTTTATTATAAAATCTGACCTTTTTCTAAATCATTTTTATAGCTTCTATGAATTCTCTTGAATGAGCCCTTGATCTATTTTCCTGATACACTATTTTAACTACCACACTTTAATTTTAAATATTTCAACTTAATTTTAGATAAATCACTTTGATTTATAAAGCCTTCTGAAAATGAGAAAGTAACTGATATGTAGCAAACAATATATTTAATCTACATTATAACATTGCTTAGTACATTATAACATTGCTTCAAACAAACTTGCTCTAACTTTTTATACAACTGCAACTATTTGATCTGTTGCTCTTTGCTGTTTACATTGGGGCCACACTTGAGTTCTGCTAGGGATCCCTCATGGCAGAACTAAAGGGCACATATGTGGTACAAGGAACTGACACAGGTGCTTGAAAGGTAAATTAACCTCTGTCCTGCTTTTAAAAGCTCATCCTGCATGAATTCTATTTTATAGTCACATTTAATTTTTAACGTTGTGTATGACTTTTCTTTTATTCTTAATCCTTCTCTAGAAGATGTTTTGTTTAAGGTGAAGATTTGTTAATCAATTCCCCAAAGTAACCTCTTTCCTATGACTACTGATGAGCGTCCTTTTCACTAATCTCTTGAGCGCTGCCTTTATCATACTGCGGCTTCCCTAACAGGTCTGCTATCTAGATTCAACTCAGATTTAGTTACGTTTCTGTTTTTAGATTCAAATTTCTTGGTCAATATAAACTTGCACAAGAACCTAATTGCTTTATTTTTCCTTTATAGAATACTAATTAGGAAGAAGGTACATCCTCTTTTAGCACAAAAGAATCCACAATGTCCATTTGCATTTTCACCTACTTATATTCAGAGAAGACTTTTAAACATTGAGATAAAGTTGGGAAGATAAAGGACACAGCATCTTCTTGCGTCTTTGGGTATTTTCTTGCCATCACTGAGTGCATCCTAAAGGTTCTTGATTCGTTACTTCTCCTCCTCTTCCCATTTGCTATTGCTGCAATGAACAGGAATCACACATTTGGCTCCACACTCGCACATCTGGATATCATGCTCACACATGTGCTCACTGGACTCCTACCCTGGTTCATACTTAGGCATCTCCTGCTCATATACCTAGACCTACCCTGGCTCATACCTGGGTGTTACCCACTCATATACCTAGATGTACCCTGGCTCATACCTGAGCATCACCTGCTCGCATACCTAGACCTACCCAGGTTCATACCTGGAGTCTTGTACCTAACTGCACACTGGGAAAATGGGGCTGGGTGCCACACGTGGTGCAAAGGGGCATGAGCTCACAGTCTCACACTGCAAGGCTGTACCTCTCCCTTGGAGCCAGCCCAGAGCCCAGAGTATCTGCCCACAAATAATCTCACATGCCAGGCAGTCAGTGACAGGACGCGCGGGAGATCTCGAGATGGGGGGGCGTTAGCAGCGCTGCTCCCCGCCCAGATGTGACCCCGAGTGGCCCCACACGAGCGGCCTCTCCTCTCCGTTCCTGAATGCCCAAGATCCCGGAGGCCAAGTAACTACTTTTGGCACCCAGCGGCTTCTTCCACAAATGCGTCTAGACTGTGAACTAAGCTACGGCCCATGCCGCCCCAGGAGGGGAAAGGTTTTTCTCTCTCAGTCTTTCCTTTCCCCAGCAGTGGCGTGGCGACCACCATCTTATAAGGCCCACTAAACAGAAGTACGAGCTTGCAATTATGCAACTTCTGGCAGAAATTTCCCTGGACTTAATTACTAAAATACCAGAAATCCAAAACCGCACGACCTCATATGCTCTTCATTCTCAGCAATAGAAAACAAATTATCAAATGATGCCTTTTCAGCAGGTCTGATTGTTGGGGGAAAATTCCAAATAATAATAGTGAGTTTTCTGTTGAAATATTTAATGTAATCAAAGAGAAAGTAAAGTAAAAATCATCAGCCACACAGGCGGGGGGTGGGTGGGATGGGATGGGGTTCTTGGTGGTGGAACATGTGCACTGGTGAAGGGATGGGTGTTTGATCATGTATGACTGAGACTTAAGCCTGAAAGCTTTATAACTTTTCACATGGTGATTCAATAAAAAATTAAAAATAATAATATTACATGCCACTGAGAAGGCTTGAGTCCTTCATACACTTTTTTTATGCTAGATGAAATAACTTCTTCTTACCAAACTGATGATAAAATTAAGTAGTTATTTATTTTTCTCATGTAGGCTAACCCACTGTTACTAAAGCACTATATTTGAATATTTATATCTTTTTTGTTAATCACATCACATTCATTTTATAGTATTATTTTCTTTGCATAACTCTTTGAATTAGGTAGAAATAAGTAATCACTGTTAAATAGTTCTGGAGTTCCTTTCCATGTTTACCAGAAGTTTAATATTAATACTTCAGGAAGGAAGCAAACAAGCCAGGAATTGGTAGCAAATTTCATGTATCTATTGAAATAATCACCTATTAACTGACTATATTTTTATGTTGAATTATACAAAATTTTTCAATGACAAAATTTTTCAATGACAATTTGCCTATAAATGTTGTTTTCTGTGTACCGTCATAGATGGCTGTATCGGACACAGTTATAAAGAAGCAGGCACCATCACAGATGAATATACCAAGCTGACAGGAGCAGAAGGTTCTGCACATCCCACCAACCCGGACAAAGTACTTGTTGGTTATGCTGACTTTCATCATCGGACTCTTTGCTCAGAGCTTGTGTGTCCTCTCTACAACCAGCACAGGGCACACCTATGGCCAGGCCAACCCCGGTCCTGCTGTGATGCAAATAATGCCAAATACTCAGGTTGTCAGACGGAGGCCAACTTCATCACTGGCATTGCTGGTCCTTCTCCCAAAACTGGCCCTGACACTAATCAGAACAGGCAGGAGAGAGACAAGTAAGCAAAAAAGTCAAGGTAGAAGTAAGAAGTGGCAGACACAAAGTAACAGGGGAAGGGGCCAGGCACATCGGTGGGCTGGAGGTGGGGAATATCTAACACCCAAACCATAGAGCCAACAATACTGAAAGCAGAAGGCCCAAACGATAACTACCAAATTTAAAACTGTGTATACCAGGATGGCAGGCTGGGGGTTGGAGGGAAGCGGGGACACTGAAGATGACTCTAGTGGTGGGACCAGTGCTGGCACACGCTATGCCTCAATCTCAACTATGAATAACTCTGTAAATCATAGCACCTTAAGAAAAATTCATACAGTGGTAGTTCTTAAGCAGCTGGGTGTGACTGCTCCTTGGTCGAGATCTGTTAAAATCACACCCCAGTAAAATCTCCCTTGGGAGAAAAGGTCAAAGACCTGTCCCATTTATTTTCTTTGCTCCATCCAAAATAAATTTTGGAGGTGTTTTAACATAAAGAGGTACTTTATATTAAAAGTTATATTTATGTGCAGGGCACTCAAAGATGCATCTGGCAGCAAATTTATACGACATTTGGACGGTCCCTACTGTGCCTTAACCGTCCTTCCATTCTCACCAGCCCTCAGTCTGTCATTCAGTACTTGCTGTCGTTCAGAACATACACTCCCTTTCCCGGAGGGCAGGAGCATAACGGAGAATCAGGCATCAGGGTCCCACACACCAATCCAGAAACCCTTGTTTGATCATACACTTTGCTGCAAGCGAATCCAACCACTTCCGTACCGGGGCTAATCCTGCAGCCTCTTCAGATTATGTGCAACCCTCAAAAAGCAAAGGAGAGTGCCTGGCAGGGAGAAAGCGTTCTCCTCATGCTACAGTCCAAGAATGCCACAGAGAATCCCGGACATCCCGAGGATGTGCACACAGCCCAGACCCCGCAAGCAAAGCTATCGTGATCAAGGCAGAAGCACCAGTTTTCCGTGGATCAAAGGGAAAGCACCAATAACAGACACAATAGAAGTCTGAAAGCCACTCAACTCAGTGTGACATCAGCCCAGTGTGACATCAACCCTGGTGTGACATCAACCCAGTGTGACACAAAACCCAATGTGACATTAACCCAGTGTGACATCAAGCTCCGTATGACAGCTCATCACCTTCCCAGTCACTGGTGAGGCCTGAGATTATTCTGTGGTTCCAGAGTGGACATGGAGACCGAACACAACTGGGCTGTATTCAGACCCTGTCCTCACCCTAGGAACTAAACTTAGGAAAGAGACACAGATTGGAATGTGTATAACTGAAGAGCAGGAGCCATTTTTTTTTCTTCAGCGGACAAAAGACACCACACACAGCACACAGGACTTTGGTTCTATGGTGAAAAGAATTAGCTTGGTAATCTCAGCAAAAGAAAAGATATCTGCACATTCCTCAATGGAACACACAGAAAAAACACCTGAACAGATCCAGAGTGAGGAAAATAACGACACATTCAGCAAGCAGCTGAATTTTAAGTAGCAAGGCCTGAGAAACAGGCTGGGGAACCAATCAAAAGACAGAGCACAAGTGAGGGACCTCAGAAGTTCGTGAGAACAAGGGTCTCTTAGGGCACTGCTGGACTCAGTGGTCTGTGGTAAACACCCACAGCACTTTAGTCTTCCTCTAGAAGACCCAAGCACAGCCTCTGAAGACCACAGAACCTCCAACACCTGATTCGAAGACAGACTGAAACACAAGAACAAAAGATGGAGTGATGAGTCCCCAACGCCTTGAGGACAGAGAGACAGTGCAGGGGTTAAGGCTTGCTTTGCCTGCAGCTGATCCCCATTTCCATCCCCAGCACCCATATGGGTCCCCAACCACCATCAGGGGATACATCTGAGCACAGAGCCAGGAACAGGCCCCAAGCACTGCCCAATGTGGTTCAACCAACCTCTGCCCCCACAGCAAAACAAAACTCAGATCCCAGACCCCAAAGCCTCTGTTACTTCTGTATGTCCCCCCTACCTGTGAAGTGGGTTATCCCCAGGTGCCTGGAAGTATTCAGGAGAGGGATGGTAAAGCCTCATGAGATGGTTCCTGCCCAGGCAAAATATTTGAGACCCAAACCAGGGACGGAATCCAGTTCATCCAGAGTTTACAGAAGAGTTGATCAGGTAAATTCACTTCTTGAAGTCTTAGTTTCCACATTCTCTGCCCTGAAGCTTCCTGAGCTATGAATGACATCATCCTCCCAAGATCTCATTATTCCTAGATAGTAATGAACTCTACCTAAACTTCACTCACCCTTAATTTTCCAGGAGCCTGATGAAAACTGCCTGCCACAAATTTTCTCTCCTGTTTTTGTTTCTTTTTGGGTCACACCCAGTGATGCACAGGGGTTACTCCTGGCTTTGCACTCAGGAATTACTCCAGGTGGTGCTCAGGGGACCATATGGGATGCTAGGATTTGAACTCAGGTTGGCAAACACCCTACCCTCTATGCTATCGCTCCAGCCCCCAAATTTTCTCTCCTTTTATCTTTTCTTATCATTCTGTGCAAAACTATAGTTTCCTGGTTATTTTTCTAATGATTTACTTTACTTGTAAATACAAGGTGACTAAAACTAGGTTATTATTTTTATTAAGTAACACTTCTCCATTCTTTATAAAAATAGCAAAGGATTCACAGCTGATTCATTCAGAAACTAATGAAGGGTAATCAAGGCTACCACAAAGTGTAAATCATCTGTCACTAGAATACAACTACTAGCCGGATTTCATCATTGGGGTCTGAGGGCTGTGGGGCTACTGATCAGAAGTAAATGCATCACTGCACAACCAACAAAGCAAATTGGGTTGATAGACCATAAAAGGCCAATAATTAGACCATGAAGGAAGGGTGGGAGAAGGGAGATAAGACGAAGTGTGAGGAGATGACAGAGGAACATGAAGGCAAGGAAGGGGACATGAAGTTTGGGTGCTAAAAGACAAGAAAAATAGAAAAAAGCTTTTCAGGAGTCACAGCACTCTGGGAAGTTACAGTGAGAAAAGGGAGCTGAAATGAAAGGCCCCAGAAATGTTGTGCAGCATTCTATCTACTCCCCCTTTCCACGAGACTAAAGACCTGTATTACAACCAATGACTTCTCTGAAGACCACACTTGGTTCTCCAGGAAAACCAACAGGAAGAAGGCATTTGGCATCTGTTGTAAAGAAGGGGTCCAATATTCATTTGGGATGACAAGAGGCCGTTCTCTACATTCAGAATGCACAAGGGCCTCTCACTCTCCCACTATGTCCGTGGCCATGTGAGAAAATGTATCATATCTCATGTGATCTTCACAATGAGGACTGACAAAAAATGCTGCCCTTACAAGTGAAGATTCGGGGTTACCTAGCCTTAGTTAAGCCTGCACAGTGAACAGAGGGTAACACCAGGACTCAAAACCAGCTCAGTCCCACTCTACACTTTTTGTTTGTTTTTTTTAAAAAAAAAAAGCTTTAAGATAATGTAGCTATAAAATCACATTAGTCACTTGGAAATGACTAAAGGTGGCACTAATACATTCTCACTATTTGTGACTGTCACCACAGGATAGTTTCATCAAAGGAAATCCTATCCCCGTTAACCAGTGCAAGCTCATTCCTCCCGCACCCTAAGCCCTGGAAATCGCTAGCCTGTTTTCTGTTGGTACGGATTAACCTACTATTCGTATTTGTATGCATGGAATTAGCTGATCAATAGCCCTTTGCACTGAGCTGGCTGCATTTAACACAATATTTTCTCTCTCTTCAACTGGAATTATTCCCCATGCCCGGGAACAGTATCACGGGAAGCAGCAGCATTTATTCGGGCAGAATTACAGCATCTGGAGATTTCAGAGCTGTGCTCTACAGTGATGTTCGCCTTTTATTTCTGTTTGACTCAAAGACAACTTGAGAGACATCTGCTAGACTTCCTCCAGTTGCCACGATGAAGCCGAGAAATTCCCCTTCCCAGACTCAGATGCAGTGGACACTGGCTCAGAGTATTTCCAGGTCTCAGACCCTTCATTAGTACAATCCAGAGAAACCATCTTGGAGCCGCAGCAACAGTACAGGGAGTAGGGTGCTTGTCGGGTACGCAGGAGACCCAGGTTCAATCTCCGGCACCCTATACAGTGATCCCTGAGCACAGAGCCAAGAATAAGCTTTGAGCACTGCCAGGTGTGGGCCAAAAATCAAAAAGAAAAAAGAAAGAGAAACCACCTCATTCAAGAATGGTTCATCTTTACGCAAGTCAGTCATCTGTATTGAGTAAAAACATGGAGCTAAATGGGGGGATGGGGGAATCTCCGTCTTTTCTAACAAAATTAAGGTCAAATGGTATAAAAGAAATACAAGATAGACATACAGAGTGGTTATTAGACATTTAACAGGTGACTGTTTTAGGGCGGTGGACTGTAGTTGCTTTCCCCCACCCCCAATGAACATATAAAGCATTTATAAGTATTATAAAGTTAACTATTTATGAAAAAGGAAAGTCGGTTACATATCAGGCAGAAAATCCTCAAGGGGAATGGGCCATGGCACGTGGCTCAGCGCAGAACCCACGCAAGCAAGTGTGAGACTGGACTCTGCACCTGGCACTGCCCAGCTCAGCACCACAGGGACAGCCACAAACTCACCCATTTCATGAGTATTTTCTAAACAGCATTTCCAAAACCCCAGTCATAAAGAAAATCCAGTGAGTCAGAGAAACGACAAATGCACAAATCAACAAATGCATGGTTGAGGCCATGCCCCGTACATGGAAAGATCCCGCTATCCCTGACTCTGTTCCGCTCTATTATTTACTATTTCTTTTCATTATTTAACGTGTTGGAAATGTTGTGAATTAGGAAAAATAAATTCCGAAGGTTAAATGACTTCTCCCAAGCCAAACAACTCCCACAGAAAAGCCACGTTATAAGCATGGGTTCATCCATCTTCACCTAGTCCATAGAAGGTAAGAAAATAAAACATGAAACAACCAATATTGCAGCAAACACAGGTTTAATTTCATTTCATTATTGTGAGCTTACTGGAACAAAGAGTCAAGGACTGAAGAGACAGCAACAGAATGAGAGAGCAGGAAGGTAGGAAAACAGTCTCAGGCCAAACACCGGATTCAATGATCCAGCAATCACTTCTGAGAATCCTTCCAAAAGACCTAAACTCAAAGGCTCGAGCTCGCAGGGCTGAAGCACGTGCTCTGCATGCCGGAACCCTGGGTTCCATTCCTGGCACCACACACACGGTCTCCCGCACCCAGCAATGCCAGGAACAACTCCCAAGCACCAGGCCAGCAGTAGCCCCCTGGCATGACCAGATGCTCCCTCCCCAAAACAAACACATAGAAAAATACAACTGAAATCAAGATCTCAAAGAAATATTCATATATATTCACTGCAACTGTACTCACTATACTCAAGACGTGGGAACAACATAAATGTCCATTAAAGCACAGAGCGATTAAGACAATGTGGTGGAATATACATACAACAGGACATCAGTGAACCTCTAAAAGGGAGAGTCAAGACCAGGGAGAGGCACAGGGGTTCATGCCAAGCACCACCAGGAAGAGTCAAGGTGATGCTGGTGGTCCCCAGGGCTACAAGGTCCAAGCAACTCTTCATCCCTGGGCTAAACATCCTTGGGCCAATGTGGCCAGCCAGCTATCTGTGGGAGTGACCTAAGACTCCCTGAGCACTCCTTGGAGGTCCTTCCCCTAAAATGAAAATTAGGGGGTGCACTGGTTTTGGGGCCACACCTGCTGTGCTCAGAGTTTACTCCTAGTTCTGTGCTCCACTTCCGGTGGTGCTCAGGGGACCATGTGGGATGCTGGGGATTGGACTCAGGTCAGTCATGAGCAAAATATATGTACTATTACACTAGTCCCTAAAATAAAAATATTTAAAGAAAAAATTCTAGGGGGCAGAGAGATAATACAGCAGGCACAACACTTGCCTTGCACATGGCCAACCCATATTAGATTGTAGGCACCCCCTACCACTCCCCCAGCACAGAGCAAGAAATAAGCACTCAGCACAAAACAAAAACAGAACAAAGCAGAAAGAATAGTACTTTGTAATAGGCAACTACATAGATGAACTTTGAGGTCACTGAACTAAGTCAGGGAAGAACATAAACAAGCTTCTGGTTCAATGCAGTATCTAAAGGGAGAATGAAACAGAGGCAGTGGCGGGGCCTGAGCCGGGAGGGGAGAAGCAGAGATGAGCCAATCAGTGGTGCAAAGTTTCGATCAGGAAGAGCAGCTAGTTCTGAGACTTGTTCTGGTGCTGGGATCGGGAGTGTGGGGTGCGGCAAAGCTGACAATATCACATGTACACTGAAAGTGAGAAAAAGAAAAGATAAAATGTCTGTCTCTATGGGTCTTTCTAAAGCTAATTCTTTGCATGAAGAGAAATGCTTTGTTTCATATTTGAAAGGTCCCAGAGGTCTGTTCCCTCATCACTCAGGATCAAGAGCCAAACCCAGTCCCTGGCATGAGGTCCTCAAAGGAAGCAAGATGAGGTCAAGTGATCCTTCTACACTTTTGGTTCTGGGCCACCTCATCAGCAGACTGGAGTCTGGCCCAAGGAAGTATATGTATATACCAGATTTTCTCAGTTTAGATGAGGTGCTTTCCCATTTGGCCCAAATAGATGTGTGGAATATACACTAAGATCCTCTTTTTGCTAATCTATTTTAATGAAACATAAAAATATATAGTGCTAATTTGTCACCTTAAAAAAACAAAAAAAATTAAAAGCTATTTATATTCTAGACAAAGATTTCCAATTGAACCAACTTTAAAGTACTAGCTCAGATCCTAACACCAATCTGGGGAAAAAATCACTTTCTGCGTTCTGCCAAAATGGAAAACAGGGTTCAGAAAATCAAGCCCCAAGACCACATAGCTGGGATGTAAGTGAGTCAGGATTCAAACCCAGATCAGATTAGTTGGAAAATCTCCTCCCACTACTGGGAACAAAGTCCAAATTTTAGTAAAGCGGGTAGGACATTTGCCTTGCACGCAACTGACCTGGGTTTGATTCCTCTGTCCCAGGTTTGATTCACCATCCCTCTCAGAGAGCCCGGCAAGCTACCGAGAGTATCCCGCCTACATGGCAGAGCCTGGCAAGCTACCTGTGGCGTATTCGATATGCCAAAAACAGTAACACCAAGTCTCACAATGGAGACATTACTGGTGCCCACTCGAGCAAATCTATGAACAACGGGACGATAGTGCTACAATGACAGTATTCCCTAAGGTGGGTACTGACAGAACAGCTTTATTCTTACTAAAACAGCCTTTCTAACATATCATGGCCAGCTCCAAACTGTTCCTGTTTATCAACAGCAACAGTACCACTGGCAAGGACCCAGACACATCACAGTTCAACGGAAAACAGGACCCCAAGTCAAAGTCATCTATTTGATAGTCTTGGCTGGGCTATTAACATGGCAATAGCCCAAGCCATGAGAATAAAAGAACCTTCTAGTACTTCCAGGGAGATCTTAACTAGCTACAAAGATCAATCTTTGCAACAGACAGCTATTGGATAATTTCCAAATCATCCACCATTCATCATTAGAAACGAGAGAATTTCTTTGCCTGCCAGAGTCAACTGCAGCACTGTCGCACTGTCATCCTGTTGTTCATCGATTTGCTCAAGCAGGCACCAGTAACATCTCCATTGTGAGACTTGTTACGTTTTTTAAATTTTTTATTAGAGAATCACTGTGATGTACAGTTACAAACTTATGAACTTTTGTGTTTGCATTTCACTCATACAGTGGTCATTTACCCATCCCTCTACCAGTGCCCATTCTCCTCCACCAATGACCCCAGTATCCCTCTCACCACCCCCATGCCATCCCTCACCACCCCACCCTGCCTCTGTGGCAGGGCATTCCCTTTTGTTCTCTCTCCTGTTGGGTGTTGTAGTTTCCAATAGAGGTACTGAGTGGCCTTTATGTTCGGTCTATAGTCTACTTTCAGCTCTCATCTTCCCTTCCAGCCCAAATGGGTCCTCCCAACATCCTCTACTTGGTGTTCCCTTCTCTATCTGAGCTACCTTTTCCCCCAGCATGTGAGGCCAGTTTCCAAGCTGTGGGGCAGACCTCCTGCTCCTTATCTCTACTACTCTTGGGTGTTAGTCTCCCATTCTGTTACTTTATATTACACATATAAGCGATCTTTCTATGCACAAAAGTCGGGTCAAAGTGGATTAAAGTTCTCAACATCAGACCAGAATCCATAAGGTACAAGGAAGACAAGGTTGGCAAAACCCTCCACAACACTGAAGCTAAAGGTATTTTCAAAGATGACACGCCACTGGCCAAGCAAGTGAAAACAGAGATAAACAAATGGGACTATCTCAAACTAAGAAGCTTCTGCACCTCAAAAGAAACAGTGACACGGGCTGGCGTGACAGCACAGTGGAAAGGACGTTTGCCTTCCACGCGGCCAACCCGGGTTCAATTCCCAGCATCCCATATGGTCCTCAAGCACTGCCAGGAGTGATTCCTGAGTGCAGAGCCAGGACTAACCCCTGAACATCGCCAGGTGTGACCCAAAAAGCAAAACAAAAAACAAAAAACAGTGACAAAAATACAAATACAGTCCACAGAATGGGAAAGGATCTTCACCCAATACCCATCTGATAAGGGGTTGATATCAAGGATATACAAGGCACTGGTTGAACTCTACAAGAAGAAAACTTCCAACCCCATCAAAAAATGGGGGATGGAAATGAACAGAAATTTTCTCAAAGAAGAAATCCAAATTTGGCTAAAAGATACATGAGAAAATGCTCTACATAACTAATCATCAAGAGATGCAGATTAAAACAACAATGAGATATCATCTCACACCACAGAGACTGGCCCACATCCAAAAGAACAAAAGCAACTGGTGTTGGCGCAAATGTGGGGAGAAAGGGAGGGACTCTCCTTCACGGCTAGTGGGAATGCCAACTGGTTCAGCCCTTTTGGAAAACAATATGGACTACTGTCAAAAAATCAGAAATTGAGCTCCCATTTGACCTAGCAATACCACTCCTGGGAATATATCCCGGAGAAGCAAAAAGGTATAATAGAAATGACATCTGCGGGGGCTGGAGCAATAGCACAGCGGGTAGGGCATTTGCCTTGCATGGAGCTGACCCGGGTTCAATTTCCAGCATCCCATATGGTCCCCTGAGCACCGCCAGGAGTGATTCCTGAGTGCAGAGCCAGGAGCAACCCCTGTGCATCGCCAGGTGTGACCCAAAAAGAAAAAAAACATGACATCTGCATTTTTATGTTCATTGCAGCACTGTTTACAATAGCCAGAATCCAGACAAAAATAACGGAGTGCCCAAAAACAGATGACTGGTTAAAGAATCTTTGGTACATCTACACAATGGAATACTATGCAGCTGTTAGAAAAGATGAAGTCATGAAATCTGCATATAAGTGGATCAACATGGAAAGTATCATGTTAAGTAAAATGAGTCAGAAAGAGAGAGACCTGTTACTGTTTTTTGCATATTGAATACGCCACGGGTAGCATTGCCAGGCTCTGCTGTGCGGGCAGGATACTCTCAGTAGCTTGCCGGACTCTCCGAGAGGGATGAAGGAATCGAACCTGGGTCGGCCATATGCAAGGCAAACGCCCTACCTGCTGTGCTATCGCTCCAGCCACTGTACTATCCATAAAACTCTCTCTGCTTCCATGCCATCATCCTCAAACAGCAGGTGGGTAAAAAATCCGAAGAGGGAAAAAAATTGATGGGATAATTGGGTATTCTTAAGCTGAACTGTAAAAGCACAGCTGATATTTGATGATTTTTGATTCACAAAATAAAAGGTAATTTCAAATGGTAAAAACTAAATCTTAGGACAGAGGTTCAGGTGCAGAAGATAAAACAAACAACTAAGCAGTTGCCTCCATAGAGAAGCCACACCAAGCTTGAGCCCGGTGTGAGCCCAGAGAGGCAGCCTCAGCTGCCGAGTCTGAGCCACAGGAAAGATGTCCAAGTGGTCTCGGTTCATTCACATCATACCCCTCCTCTCCCACACACAGCACGCAGACAGCTCACGCACAGCTCCTCAGGACCTGCTATCTAACTATAACACAATTAAAAGAAGTCTGAAACTTTCAGTAACCCAACAGTCAACAAAATGTAGGCATACATTTATACACAATAAACTGATTACACACTAGATATCTACTATGATTGAGCTTTAGGCTTGAAATGTTAACTGAGTTATTAATATAGTAGTCAAATCTATTAAAATAATCTGTTTTATAAATATGTTGGAGCATTATCAAATGCAAAGTATAATTGTATTTTTGGTTTGTAATTCATTTTCAATGACAGCTACATAAATTGATAATAAATCCTGTGATGGACACATATTATATATCTTACAGCCCACAGAATAAAGTAGGGGAAAATAAATGAAACTAATAGGGAAAAGTTATTTTCCTACTTAAATATTATTATTCTGAACTAGAATGCTACAAGTTAAAATACTGCTTATAATGCCAGGAAAACACTAAGGACATAATTTTAGCAGCAAAATAAAAGGGACAATAGAGAGTTAAAAAGACATACTACAAAATGTCTTGTAACAGGGAATACAGTAATAAGAAACACTGGAACAAAAAAGAAATAAGAAAATTCTAAGAAAAGATTCAACTAAGTCAGAAGGGAAAAAGACAAATAGCTGATGACTTCACGTAAACGTAGGACAGAGAGAAGTCAAAGAAGCAAAGTAAAGTACAGGGCATCGCCGGCATGATCACGGCCACTCCCACACACTTGGGCCGAGGCTCACCCAGGAGCGAATCCCCTGAAAAGCCCGGGTATGCGGGACTTCGGATCTGAGGACTCTGGGCGCAATGGGACTGGGAACAGAGATCCTCTGCCCGTGCCCTCCCTCCGCCCGCCCCGTCTCCGGTGACTCAGCGGTGATACCCACCAGCCACCTCTGGCTGATCCCAGATAATCTTGTCATCAACCACCATCCAGATCACAGGTCCTTCTCTCCCAGAAGGGGGCATAACATGACACTCGCCACAACCATGCCACCGGACCTGTGCCAGGCTGTTTCCCCATCCCTAGGGACCCAGCCCCAGCAGCCGAAAACCTCTAGAACCAGTCGCCACCATGCTCATAGCCACTCTCCACACGCTCAGGCCAAGCATCGCCCAGTGAATAGTGAGTCTATTCCTGGACCAGGATTCAAACAACACACACTACCCATGCTCCTTGCCCCCCCCCCCAACCGTCAGGGCAGCCCTGCCATCCCCACAGTGCCCCCACACTCAGGGCAGTCCTGCCATCCCCATAGTGCCCCCCCCCACTCAGGGCAGTCCTGCCATCCCCACAGCACCCCCCCCCCACTCAGGGCAGTCCTGCCATCCCCATAGTGCCCCTCCTCCCCATCAGGGCAGTCCTGCCATCCCCACAGTGCCCCCACACTCAGGGCAGTCCTGCCATTCCCACAGTGCCCCCGCTCCCCGTCAGGGCAGTCCTGCCATCCCCACTGTGCCCCCCTCCCCATCAGGGCAGTCCTGCCATCCCCACAGTGCCCCCCTCCCCATCAGGGCAGTCCTGCCATCCCCACATGCCCCCACACTCAGGGCAGTCCTGCCATTCCCACAGTTCCCCCCTCCCCATCAGGGGAGTCCTGCCATCCCCATAGTGCCCCCACACTCAGGGCAGTCCTGCCATCCCCACAGTGGGCCCCCCAGTCATGGACATGACCTTGAAGAGTCAGTCACAATCGAGGCATAAAACAAGTTACCACAAATTTATTTTGTCCAGATTCACTGAAGAACAACTGACTAACATAAGGTTAAGATATGCAATATAATTATTTGGAATTACTAGATGGTACTTGACATTCATCACCTCATTTCTCTTATATGAAAAGTTTTAAGACAGAATATTTTGCAAAATACATTATAGAATGTTAACTCTAACCACTCTTTTGAATACCACATCCCACATTTATTTCTCCTATAACAGGAATTTTGTACCTTCTGACAGCCAAGTACCTTCTATTTGTCCCTTCTACTCACTAATTTCAAAGGATTTAAGTAACAAAAATTTTTACCTAACTACAACAAAATGAAATAATCAATGATTAGCGATTTAAGAAATAAAACAACACACTTCATAACATGAAAAAAATCATAACAAAAAACAGAATATACTTTGTGACAAATGAAAATAAAAACATGATATACCAGCACTTAAGATACACAACTGAAACAATGCTTAAAAGGAAATTTGTAGATAGAAGCCCCTATCTATATTTAAGAGGATGCCAAATCAATAATATAACCTTCATGCTAAACTAAATGTAAACTAAACAAAAAGGAAATACAGAAAATATATATGGCAGGGGGATGAGAATGAAAATAAATGGAACAGAATAAAACCAGAAGTTGATTCTTTGGAGCAAGAAATGTGAAGCAGAATAGGAAAGCCTCTTCAACAAGTGGTGCTGGGAAAACTGGACAGCTACCTGCAAAAACAAATGAACTCTGACCTCTGTCAAATGCCAGGCACAAGAGTCAGATTAAAATGGATTAAAGACCCAAGAACTGTAGAAATAAGTACCAGGAGGTTGACCCCATGGCTTCGAGTCTGGCCTCACGTTCCGGGGAAAGGGCAACTCAGAGAAGCAATCACCAACTACATTGTAGTTGAAGGACATGTGGGGGAAGGGAGTTGCGGGCTGAATGAGGGCTAGAGACTGAGCACAGCGGCCACTCAACACCTTTATTGCAAACCACAAGAGCTAATTAGAGAGAGAGAACAGAAGGGAATGCCCTGCCACAGTGGCAGGGTGGGGTGGGGGGGAGATGGGATTGGGGAGGGTGGGAGGGACGCCGGGTTTACGGGTGGTGGAGAATGGGCACTGGTGAAGGGATGGGTTCCCGAACTTTGTATGAGGGAAGTATAAGCACAAAAGTGTATAAATCTGTAACTGTACCCTCACGGTGATTCTCTAATTAAAAATAAATAAATTATAAAAAAATAATAAATTAAAAAAAAATAAAATAAATAAAATAAAATGGATTAAAGACCTCAAAATTAGACCTGAATCCATAAGGTACATAGAGGAAAATGTAGGCAGAAATCTCCAGGACACTGAAGCTAAAAGCATCTTTAAGGATGAAACAGCACTGACCAAGCAAGTGGAAACAAATATAAACAAATGGGACTACATTAAACTAAGAAGGTTTTGCACCTCAAAAGAAACAGTGACCAAAATACAGGGAGTGGCCACAGAATGGGAAAGAATATTTACCCAATACCCATCTGATAAGGGATTAATATCCAGGATATACAAGACACTAGTAGAATTGTATAAGAAAAAAAACCTCCAACCCCATCAAAAAATGGGGAGAAGAAATGAACAGAAGTTTCTTCAAAAAAAAATACAAATGGCCAGAAGGCACATGAAAAAATACTCTTCATCACTAATCATCAGAGAGATACAAATCAAAACAACAATGAGACATCACCTCACACCACAGAGACTGGGACACATCAAAAAGAACAAGGACGACATTTAAGCACAGAGCCATGTGGGGACTCTCCTTTGCGGCCCCGCGCGAGATCGACCCCGGAGGCAACTGAACCACTTTGGACACGAGCGGCGCCCCCAAAATGCCTCCAAACGGTGTGCTCGGAGCTTCTGGCCCAGGCGCTGCCGCCAGGGTATGGTCTTTTCTCTCTCAACTCTTTCTTTTTGAACGCAGCGAGGCTATAGCCGGTTTTTAGACTCTACAGGAAGCCCGGGATAGCCGATGGGCGGGACTTCCGGATCCGCCCTGTGCCGGCCGACATTTAAGCACAGAGCCATGTGGGGACGCTCCTTTCTGGCCCGCGAGAGATCGACCCGGGAGGCAACTGAACCACTTTGGACACGAGCGGCGCCCCCAAAATGCCTCCAAACGGTGTGCTCAGAGCTTCTGGCCCAGGCGCTGCCAGCGAGTGATGCAATTACCAAAAGAATTCTCCTTGGACTTCATATAGAAATCCAAAACCGCCAGCCGCGCGACCTAATATCTCTTGATTGTCAGTAACGTGTAAATGTTCCTTTTTGGCAGGGCTTAACGTGGGGGGAAACTCCAAACAATAGTACTAAGTTTTTTGTTGAAGGGTAAAAGATTGTAGCGATAGAATTTTAGGCAGAATTTTCCCTAGATTTTATATAGAAACCCAAAACCGCACGGCCGCGGCAGCCTAATGTCATCTAATCATCAGCAATATGAAATGGTTCCTTTGTAATGGGTTGGACTTTGGGGGGACCATAATAGGGTTAAAGTTTGTAGCGACGTGTAATTTCTGGCTGTACTCTCCCTGGACTTTATACAGAAATTCAAAGCCGAGAGGCCGCTGCCATGGCCGCGCAACCTATTGTCATTTAATCATCACCAATATGAAATGGTTCCCTTTTAACGGGTCGGACTTTGGTGGGAAATCCTAACAAGAATAGTAAGTCTTTTGCTGAAATATTGAAGGCCACCAAAGTGGTAGCCATCTCTATAGACTGAACTAAGCCATATCTCCATGCCAGCTGAGAAGAAATATCCTTCTTTCTCGGGAAGAAACGCGGCATGGCGTTAACCATAGTATGATGTCCATTAAGCTGACACGGACCTGGTGGCGTGGGAATGGGATACAAGGGAATAAATTATTATGTACTTGGAACAGCAGGACGCTGGTGGAATCTTGAGCCGGGGCCGATACCAGCGTATTACTTTTGGTTCCAGAAACTGCTTGCAGACATTCTACCAGACTATCAACTAAGCCAGAGGCCCACGCCGGCTGATGACGAGAAATAACCATCTCTTTTGGTTTGTTTTCCCTTTGTCAGGCAGCGTGGTGATTACTAAACAGGCGTGATCTCGGTGGCGCGGGACGAGGGGGGAAAAAAATAGAAAAATTATGTAACAAACAGCGGGACTTAATATCTCTACATTCTCAGCAATGGAGAGCCATCAAATGCTTCCTTGACAGTGGGACTGTCTTTTCTTTTTTGGGGGGAAACCCTAGCAACAATAGTGAGTTATGTGTTGAAACATGGACTGTAACCAAGATAAAGTGTAAACGAAGTGAAACTTATCACTTACAAGGGCGCGGACTGGGGGGGCGGGAGGGGGCGGGAGGTATAATGGGGTGGTTGGTGATGGAATATGGGCACGGGTGAAGGGAAGGGTGTTTGAGTACTGTATAACTGACATAATCCTGAGAACTTTGTAACCCTCCACATAGTGATTCAATAAAATTTAAATTTAAAAAAAAAAAAAAGAACAAGGACAACCAGTGCTGGCATGGAAGTGGGGAGAAAAGGACTCTCTTTCTTTGTTGGTGGGAACGCTGACTGGTCCAGCCTTTTTGGAAAACAATATGGGCATTCCTTTAAAAACTAGAATTTAAGATTCCATATGATCCTGCAATACCCCTTCTGCGAATATATCCCAGGGATATAAAAAGGAACAGTAAAATTACACCGCACCTGTATGTTCATTGGAGCACTGTTCACAATAGCTGAAATCTGGAAACAACCAGAGTGCCCGAGAACAGACGACTGGTTAAAGAAACTTTGGTACATCTACACAATGGAATACTATGAAGTCATGAAGTTTGCTTATAAGTGGATTTTATGGAGAGTATCATGCTAAGTGAAATGAGTCAGAAAGAGAGGGAAAAACATAATGACGGCATTCATTTGTGGAATATAAAATAACATAATATGAGACTGACACCCAAGGACAGTAGACACAAGGGCCAGGAAGACTGCTCCATAGTTGGAAGTCTGTCTCATGAACAAGGGAGAAGACCAGCTGGGATAGAGAAGGGATCACTAAGACAATGATGGTTGAAGGAATCATTCGGGATGGGAGAGGTGTGATGAAAGTAGATAAAGGACCAAATGTGATAGCCTCTCAGTATCTATACTACAAACCATAATGCCCAAAAGTAGAGAGAGAGTACTCGGGAAATTGTCTGCCATAGAAGTAGGGGGAGGGTTAGGGAGGGGGGTGATACTGGGGACATTGGCAGTGGAAAGTGTACACTGGTGGAGGGATGGGTGTTCGATCATTTTATGACTGAAACTCAAACATGAAACCTTTGTAACTGTATCTCACGGCAATTCAATTAAAAGAAAAAAGTTGGTTCTTTAAGAAATTAACAAAATTGACAAGCTTCTAGTGAATGACAATAGAAAAGACTAAAATTACTAAAATCTAAAATTCATCATCATCATCATCCCATTGATCGTCGAATTTCTCGAGTGGTCTCGGTAATGTCTCCATTTGTCCAAGCCCTGAGATTTTAGAAGCCTCACTCTACTCGTCCTTCCCAATGATGCCGTATTGCAGACTCTTTCAGGGTCAGGGGAATAAGACCCAGCTTGTTACTGGTTTTGGCATATTAATACACCATGGGGATCTTGCGGGTGTCTCCCATGTGGGCAAACTCTCGGTAGTTTGCCAGGTT
Organism: Sorex araneus; assembly: GCF_027595985.1. NCBI lineage: Eukaryota > Metazoa > Chordata > Mammalia > Eulipotyphla > Soricidae > Sorex > Sorex araneus. The sequence goes on from NC_073302.1 coordinate 353,706,821, forward strand.
CTCCCAGAGGGAGAAGTAGGCTATAAGATATAGGGTAGCCGCAAAGCAGCTGCGTGCTTCCAGGAGCTTGCTTTGAAGTCTCTGGAAGCTGGCCGTTGACGGGATTACATGGCGCCGGGGGCAGTCCCTGGGAGTGACTGCCTAGCTACTGGGAAATGGGAAATCTGGGCAGAAGAGGCCCAGTCCCGATCCGAGCAGGCTTGGAGGTCTCAGCCCCGGGTCCCACACACCTGGGTTCCTCTGCCGGTACCGTCATGCATGAGGCTCGTCCGAACATGTGGAGAAAATTTAAAAGTTTTATATTTTTACTATTTTATATAATATAAATACATATTATATAATTATATTTATATTATATAATATAAAATAAATTTTATATTATTACAATTTAAAAGTAATATTACCTATTTTAGATTTAAAATTAAATAGGTAATATTACTAGCAAGCTTATTCGAAAAGAAATTAATACTATATACATGAACACAGTAAAAATATGCCAACAAATTACAGGAACTAGATTAAACAAAAAATTTCTAGAACATGGGGCTGGAGTGATTAGCAGAGCAGGTAGGGCATTTGCCTTGCACGCGGCTGACCCGGGTTCAAATCCCAGCATCCCATATGATCCCCTGAGCACCGCCAGGGGTGATTCCTGAGTGCATGAGCCAGGAGTGACCCCTGTGCATTGCTGGGTGTGACCCAAAAAACAAACAAACAAAAAAAAATTCTAGAACAAAACAAACCAGAAAATCTGATTCAAGGGCCAAATTGCCCTTGAAAAAGTGCATGTGTCTACATTTTTTATATTTGTTTATTTATTGTGTATATTAGTGCAGTTGGTAGGGTGTTTGCCTTGCAGGCAGCTGACCTGGGTTTGATTCCTCCGCTCCTCTAGGAGAGCCCAGCAAGCCTACTGAAAGTATCTCGCCCCCACGGCAGATCCTGGCAAGTTACCCGTGCCGTATTCGATATGCCATAAACAGTAACAAGAAGTCTCACAATGGAGATGTTACTGGTGCCCACTCAAGCAAATCGATGAGCAACAGGAGGATGACAGTGATACAGTGATTTAAAATTAAGACACCACAATTTACAAAGTTGTCTGTAATAGATTTTCTGAAATACAGTGTTCCAGTACCAGTCCCACCACCAGTGTCAGGTTCCCTCGCACCCCAGCATGCCTTCTTGACAAACACACCATAGCAATAAGACAAAAAAAAAAGTTACCAGAGATCCAAATTGGAAACAGAGGCATCAACCTACCTTTATTTGCAGAAGACATGATACAAGTATTAAAAATCTCACATTAAAAATCTCACAACACACCAAAACCTTCTGGAAATAATAAATACAGTAAGTAATAGGTTACAAATACACCCAAAAGATTCATGGCATTCCTATATGCAAATAATGAAGTAAAAGAAAAACTTTGAAAAAAAAGTAAAAGAAAAAAATTGAAAACATTCAAAATAGTGCCCCAAAACATCAAATATCTACGAATTAATTTAACAAGGGAGGTGAAAGACTTATAGAGTGAAAACTGTAAATCACTGCTAAGAGAAATAGAAGAAGACACCAAGAAATGAAAGACATTCCCTGTTCACGGATCAGAAGGATCAACATTGCCAAAATGACCTTTCTACCCAATGTATTATACAGATTCAATGCAATACCCATTAAAATTCCAATTACATGTTTCAAAAACTAAAAGTAAATTCTAGCAGAATTTATATGAAACCACGGAACTCCCTGAATAGCCAAAGCAATCCTAATGAGGAGGAAAAAAAGATGAAGAGCAATGCATTTCCTAACTTTATACTAACTATATATGACAGAGTTGTACAAATCAGAACTGCATGGTACTGGAATAAAGACAGATCTTCAGCCCAATGAAACAAAGGGTCTAAATGAAATGGAGGAAAGAAAAATCTCTTAAACAAATGGTGCTGGGAAACTGGATAGGCACTTGTCGTAAAATGAAATTAGAACCTTATCTTACACCATTTACAAAAGTAAATTCAAAGTGGATAAAAAGAACTTAGGAAAAGACCAGAATTCATAAAAATAAAATGAAAAGAAAGAAAAGGAAAACGAAGAAAACATTGGCAGAGCTCTCCAAGAAACTACAGAGAAGTCCTCAATCATATAACCACAGAGAAAAAAACAACAAAAACAAATAAATGGGACTGCATCAAATTCAAAAACTTCTGCACAGCAAAAGAGACTCAAGATATAATAAAAATACACACTACTCAATGGGAGAAAATATGTGCACATTAAGGCCAGCATAGAGTGCAGTAGGTAGGTGCTTGCCTTGCTCTCAGTAGAGCCAGATTCCAGCCTGTGCACCACACACGTCTCCCAAACCCGCCAGGAGTTATCCCTCATCAGTCCTAAACACTGATTGGTCACGGTGTGACCCCCCACCCTACCCCGAAAAAAAAAAATACACATACTATCTCAGATAAAGGGCTAATAACAAATACAAAAACTCAACAACAAAAAAATGCAGTGATACCACCCAAAATGGAGAAATAAACAAACAGTTCCTCAAAGAATACAGATGGCCAATAGGCATATGAAAAAGTGCTCATCATCCCTTGTGATTCTGGAAATGCAGACAGAAAAACACTGAAATATCATCTCATGACGGTGAAAATGCTACACATAAGAAGGACTGGAAACAGCCAGTATTAAGAAGCTGTGGGGAGAAAAGAAATCTCATCCACTGTTGGGGGAATCAATCCGGTTCAGCCTTTATGTAAAGTAATATGAAAAACATTGGAACAGAAATAGAAATCCCATGTTACCCAGTGATACCCCTTAACATCTACACCCAAAACACACAAATATTCTAAGAGATACATTCATCACAAGGATTAAGTAAAATAGCCAAGATATGGAAATAACCCAAACGTCCAACTGTGGATGAACAGATCAACTCAAATCACAGACAGGAATTTCCCATAGTTGAGGAATACAGGCACCAATGGGTCCCAGCGAAAACAGACTCAAGTAGGAAAACTCCAGACACACTGTGCTCAGAATGACAAAAGCGAAAGGTAGTAACAAAATACTGAGAGCAGCAAAATCAAAAAAGGAACTTACATACAAAGGAAAGACCATAAGATCTACAGCAGTTCTATCAAATGAGCTTCCACAAGCCAGAAGAGAATGGTGGACTAGAGAACAGAAACTCAAGCAAACAAACACTTCCCCAACACCACTCCGTCCAGCTGGACTGCCGCTCAGATCTGAAGGGACCTTACAGAGGTTCAGGAAAGGCGAGAGTTCAGGGAATCACACTGTGTCACCAGTCTTGTAAGAAATATGGAGAGTTTCTCTAAAAGGCCAGGCGTATTCCTCAGCAGACGGTGCTGCCCGTGGCACCAACAGCCGCCCTCTGCTAGCGTGAAACCCCTGTCCTGCTAAGGGATGCTGGACATTCGTGATAACGAATTAACATTTCATTTACATTAAATGTTATATATCTGACTAGGTTTTTTTAGCATTCAAAGAGATTTTTATTATAATCCTTTACATATTCACTCAGACACTTAAGCAGTATCTAGGTTTCCTAACAAAAAGCCAATATTCCCCAAAGGATAAAACAAACGTTTTTAAATTCTACAAGCCTAATTGGTGTCTCCCCAAAATAAAGAAGAGAGTTAGTTTTCCTTAACTCTCTTCACTCTTACTAAATTTTATATTTGTATTAATAAGTAATATGTACTAGCACAGAAGTATGCATAACATCAATTTTAACTTATATATTTGTAAAATATAGATTTCTAAAAAGCATTTTACTTTATCAATCATTACTGATTTATAATAATCTGGAATTCCAGGTTAACTCTCCATTCACTTATATGTGTACGTGTCAATACTTCCACAATAAAAAAGAGAGCTACCCCAAATATGAGACAAAAAATAAACATATTAAGGTAAGAACAAATGGCCAAAGTCATTGGAACTGAAGATTTTGTCTAGGAACTGAGCTCACAATGGGTGAGGGGGAGAGGGAATGCTGCAAGCTTGGTAAGTATAATTAATAGCACTGTAAATCCTTGTGCCTCAGTGAATCTTAAAAAATAAATAAATAAAATGTTACTTTCCTGGGAAGGGAAATGCAGCTGAGTATACATTCTCAAAGACTTCTCTTTCCACCAACTCTTATCTTCTGTATGTAAAATGGAATTTCAACAGCTGTGAGTCCCTAATAAATACCTTTCCCATCTTAGGTCTTTTTGTTTGTTTGTTTTTGCTTGGGGGCCACATATGGCAGTGCTCTGGGCTTACTCCTGCTCTGGGCTCAGTGGTCACTGTGGGCAGTGCTCAGAGACCACACATGGTGCCAAGAAACCAAACCCGGAAGGCTGCATACAAGGCACTGTCCTACTCACTGCGCTACCGCTCCAGCACACATGTCAGTTTCTTAATAAATACAAACATATTATATCAGATTGACATTAAGTTTTCAGAGTATATTTAGTATCCTGTAATTAACAAATGTTAGGTATTATTGTAGGATAACATTGGTTTGTCCTTCCTCCCTTGCCACAAGGAGTTTAGGTTTAAGTGCTCTGGAGACACTCCCATTCCTTTGTTTATCTGTAAACTCTTCTCTGCACCCTCCTTCCCAACCAGTTAATCACCTTTTCCCTAATCAGATTCTGTTATCTTGTAAGATCAGATCCTTCTAAGGACTCTGAAATTGTTAGTGTCTTTTGGATAGTTTACCTTAAAGCAATGTCCTTTCTGTATGGACACAGGAAGACAGTTAATATTATGCTCTTGTAACTTGGGAGTTGATTGACTCCGAATAATATTTACTCCTGAGCATCTGCTTTCTCAACTCAGTTGCCTGTAGTTCCTAGCACCCCAAAAGCAGGGTCCCAACGAGGGACAGAATGGACCCAGGGCAAGCTGAGAGCTACCCTGGCATCGAAATGGGCCAGGCCAAAGTGCCACAATACTCAACTATAAGTTGAGGGCATGATCATGGAAAATGCTGTCATGATCCAAAAGTAACGACGAGACTAGGACCCTGCTGGGGTTAGGAAGATTAACCTGGCCTGAGGACTGTGGTCTGGAATGTATAGTGAGATGTCCTCAGGAAAAACCGAACTTTATATCTCTTACTGTGCTCATACAGAATGACATTGCCAGGAATATTAGAAGTAGATTTACTACAACTATGTAAGTGGATTACTAGCTGAGGAAAAGAGAAAGCGACACACCCTTGTTTGGATCCCACCATTGAGTGGACCTCCTAGTAATCTCCTTAGTGAGATTTTGTTAATCTCGAGAAATGGTCTTACCCTTCTTTGTTGATTTGTTAATGTTCAACCCACGTTTGTGTTACTGCCCTGTGTAATTTGCTATATAAACTGAGACTGAAGGAGAAGGGGGGCACTGATGGGAGACAGAGTAAGAAGACAGAAGAGACAGAGAAGGAGACACACAAGAGAAGAACAGGGAAGACACAGAAATAGGGGGAAGAGACAGAAGTAGGGAGAAGAGACAGAAGTAGGGAGAACACACAGAAGTGTGTGTGTGTGTGTGTGTGTGTGTGAGAGAGAGAGAGAGAGAGAGAGAGAGAGAGAGAGAGAGAAGCAGAACGGGAACGGAGATTGGAATAAACTGCAACTGATAGCGACCAGCCTGGCACTCGTTCCTTCCTTCGCCTGCCCATCTCCATCAGCCTCCCCGGGGTGGGGGAAGCAGCATGAGACTACCGAACTTGGGCAGTAGGAGAGATAGAGCCCCGAGGCCCCCCCTCCTCTTTTGTGAACACACAATTATAACAAGAGCACATTATACCAGGGCCATGTGTATTTTATTAAATTTCTGTAGGTACTTTAAGATAGGAAAATTACTGATATAGAATTCGATCTATTCAGATTCTTCCCATTTGCAAATTGAACTAAACGTTCAATTATGTAATTAATTAAAATAAAATAAAAATGATCAAAACGGTGTTTTTCTGATTTTTGGTACATCTGTTCTAAGAAGCTTCAGGGTTGTAGAATAACATAGCCTCTGATAGTTTAGATTTATTGGGTTATTCCTGTCACAGTGCTCCAATTCCTCTGTTTATCTGTAACTTCTTTCTTTGTGTTCTGTTGACTTGTAAATATTGTTTTTCTCTTCTTGAGTCCTCTGCATAGTTTATTCAGAGCCATGTCCTTTTGTATGGACACAGAAAGACTGTAGCAAATGCTATGCTTTTGTAACCTGGAAGTCATTTGACTCTACAAGATATTTTCCTCCTGGGCATCTGTTCTCTCGACCTAAGCCTCAGCTGCCCTTACTTCCTAGCACCCCCAAAAGCAGGGTCCTGACGAGGGATGGGACAGACCCAGGGCAAGCGGTGAGTTGTGTGCTACCCTGGCATCGAGATGGGCCTGGCAAAAGTGCCTAATGCTTAACTATAAGTTAAGAGCTTGGTCATGGACAAATGTTGTCATGATCCAAACAGTGATATGTAGATTCAGACACGGCTAGGGTTAGGAATGATTAATCTGGCCTGAGTGCTGTAGTCTGAGTAGGCAAGATGTTGCCAGGAGAGCTGCCTTGCAAGCCTCAATGTATCTCTTGCTATGTCCATACAAAAATAACTAGCATTAGGATGTTAATGAGTGTTTGGACTAAGGAAAGGAGAAAAACCCCTTAAGAAGTATTTTGCCTATAGGCAGTCAGAAAGGACTTTGGAATGGTCCTAGGTTGTGTTCCCTTTGAACCTGCCCTCAGGAAGGGCTTTCTTATGTTGATTTTGCTACCGGCTGTGTGTAGCCTAGAGGCAAGGGCAAGAGAGAAAAAGGGAGGAGAGAGAGAATCCAGAGCACAGTAGATTCAGAGAGAGGACAGAGCTAGGAGTGCGGGAGATGAGAAAGATGGAAGACTGAGTAAACAGTAACCAGCAACCAGCTTGGTCCTCATTCTTCCTTCATCTGTCCTTGGCCAGCGGCCGTCCCGATCCAGCCCATACACAGCGGTTCCAGAGCACCGAATGCGGGCAGTGAGACAGAGCCGCCCGGAGAGCCTACAAGTGCACATGCCCTTCGGCGTGCATAGTTTTTTACACAGGGTAATCAAAATTTCATATAACTATTACTGTCACTGTCATCCCGTTGCTCATCGATTTGCTCGAGCGGGCACCAGTAAAGTCTCCATTTTGAGACTTGTTACTATTTTTGGCATATCGAATACGCCAGAATCTCCTATGGTCCTGCTGAGCACCAACAGGCGTGATCCCTGAGTGCACAGCAGGTAAGAGTAAGAGTAAGCCCTGACCATCACCAGATGTGGCCAAGAAGAAACGAAGAAAAAAGAGCATGGCTATATAATCAAACTCATATTAATGGGTAGCTTGAGACTTTGGTTTTGGGCTATTTTAACAACATTACTGATTTTTTTTTTCTTTTTGGGTCACATCTGGTGATGCACAGGGATTACTCCTGGCTCATGCACTCAGGAATAACCCCTGGCAGTATATAACTATAACAAGGAAAATATTTCAAAATTATTATCTTTCTATGGATTTATCCAACATCAATCCTCATAAGATATTCATTCAATACATACTCAGAAAGTACATCTACTTAACTACTACACTTAAATTTAGATCTCAAATCAATAAAAATGCAGTTTCAGTATTTTTATATTAAAAGTTGGCCAATGGATATCTTCTGAAGAATTGAGATTACAATCACTTTAATCTTGAATAATGCTGAGTATATAATATTACTATATTCTTTTGTGGGTAAATTCCTTGAACTCTGTGATGACTATACTTCCACTATGTAAATGGCTATATTTCATTATTGAGAATGTCTGGATAATTCTATCTATAACAGAAATCTTTACATTTATTATTTTCTTCACAAAAGCTCACCAGCCTAGTTATTTCCTCAAGTAGCTCTGATTAGATTATCTATAGTCCAAAAGAAAATAGAAATAAAAAATTGTGCTTAAAAAGCAAAGAGGAAATCTCCAGACTTGAAAAAGACAGTATATATCACTTTTGTATATTCTGACCTGCTTCCTGACATATCTCACACAGTTCTTTAAAACTTAATTACACACACACAATATGCTATGCTGTGAAGAGGGACAGCAATTTTCACTCATCTTAAAATTAGAATGCCCATAATGCTGATGATGTCCTACTGAACTCACCCCTGGAGAAAGGATGCAAATGGGTGCTTGCGTGTTATGAGAAAAAACGAAAGAAGCAATCTGTCAGGAATATCCTCATACTAGTTATTTTAAACGTGGCAATCTCTAATGCAAGCAGAAAAAAATATCCTTAGTGGAAGACAAGGTGTATGAAAGCAGCAACGAGAAAGTCCAGATCCCATGCAGGGAATCCTCAATGTCAGCAAAGCAGCCTCAGGATACATATGGGCATGCAGCCTCGGGATACATATGGCATGCGCTCCACTCCTCTACCAGGAAGGAGGCCGCAGGAAAAATTCCTGAACAGATCAGGGTCTCTCTCTCTCTCTCTCTCTCTCTCTCTCTCTCTCTCTCTCTCTCTCTCTCTCTCTCTCACACACACACACACACACACACACACACACACACACTTACACTCACATTCACACAGGCTCACATATATACTCACACACATACACACATTCACACAAATTCACACACACATTCACACACCCATAAATACACTCACACATGCTCATACACTCGCACACACACACTTGCACACACACGTACAAATGCACAAGCACCATCCATGTCTCTTTTAGAATAAACTTAAATGTTCTTCAACAAGTAACAATTTTTTTAAAAGTGTCACATAATTAGCTTTATAAAAAGGAAAACATTTTTTTTTCTGTCATATCACACAATCACTACTATGTTAAACCAACCAGCTGCCAATATTTGACTGTTTGACTTAGAAAAACTACAGTTTAGCATGGTCCAAACTAACATTCATGGAGCTGCTCCCAAGTAGGGGACACGAAAGGTCAGCAGTATGTGGTATCACTGTAGCACTGTCATCCCGTCAATCCTGGATTTGTTCAAGCGGGCTCAGTAACATCTCCATTCGTCCTAGCCCTGAGATTTTAGCAGCCTCTCTTTATTCGACCTTCCCAATGGTGCTGTATTAGAGGCTCTTCAGGGTCAGGGGAATGAGACCCATCATTGTTACTGTTTTTGGTATATGAATACGCCACGGGGAGCTTGCTAGGCTCTCCCGAACCCAGAAATCAACTTGCTGAAAATGCAGGTATGTAGGTTTTTGTGACAGATATCAACAGGCTTTCTCTGCATCTACCTTCCCCTATCACCCTGTACTTCCAGAAGTCCTGGCAGTGACATCCACACTCCCAAAGCCATTGCCCAGTCGAAAATTTAACTCCAACTGTACCACCCAGTTAAAAATTCTGGACTGCCTGGAGCAACATCTCCAAACTCTCTAACAGTGATGATCCAGTAGCAGCACACCAGACTGGACCTTGACAAACCAAACAGTGAAGGCTTAACCTGTAACAACATCTTAGTAATCGTCCATACAAGGACTTAATGTCTCCAAGGTGACATACAACAATTCACACTAACTTTCTTCTAAGGAAATACTTTCTGATCATTCAGTTCAAAACTGACAACAAGTGATATAAAATGAACTGTTGTGGGCCTGCCGTACCTGCCACAAAATGGCAGAGCTAATAATGAAAAGTGAAATCCTTAAGGAAATGTCACAAAGTCAGAGAAAGAATGATGGAGGATGCATGAAGACAACGTGTTTTCAGGAGTGCAACGTAAATAAAAATACAGAAAGTCAAGTAATTGTATCATTGCTGATCACACGCAGATCACAAAGCATCAGGCCATGTCTTCAAATAATTATAATATAGTTGGAAATATATAGTGTATGAAAAATAACACCTGAAGATTGTATTAGCGGACAGCCAAACTCGCTCAGCTCAACCATGAACACATCCTTAGAGTGTTAGATAGCAGAATTTCACTAGAGCACAAAACACAGAGCCAAAACGATGGTACAGAGCTTAGGTGCTCACCTTGCACACAGCTGTCCATCCCGACACCACATACGGTCCCCATGCCCACCAGGAGAGGTCCCGAGTGCAGAGTCAGGAGCAAGCCACGAGCACCGCCAGGTGTGGTCCCCAACCCACTCTACAACCACCCCCCCACACACACACCAAAAAAGAATTTTAAAAAGCCGGGAGAAATACTAAATTCTCAGGCAATAAAGCATAAAAATGTAAAATTTTGGTTCATCAAAGGGTACCATTAAGAAAACAAACAGAGGGCCAGAGAGACAGTACAGCACACAGGGTTTGCCTTGCACAGGAATCACCAGGCACCACCAGGACTAATTCCTAAGTGCAGAGCCAGGAGTAATAGCACATTTGCTAGGTTTTTTCCCCTCCACCCCTGCCAAGAAAAGGAAAGAAAATAGGCAGCCACTTTCTGGGACAAAATACTTAGAAATTATCCTTCTGATTAAGGCCCTGCAGGAAATATTCAAAGGCCAGGAAGAAATAGGAAGAAACCCAAACAAAAACATCAGCAAATGACCTCAACAGACATTTAAGTGAAGATTTCAAATGAATGAACATTTGAATTTAACAGACATTTGAGTGAAAATCTCAAAGTTCTCAATAATTACACAAAGCTATTTCAAGACAGTTAAAGAATACAGTCCAGAACATAAAAAAAGCAGGATGGTATGTTTCTGTTACTCCAGCTAAGAGCCAGAAACATAATCCTTCAAATACAAAAAAAGAAATATCAAGCTAAATATTTTAAGTCTATAATTGTTCCAATAAAAAAAAATTTTTTTTTTCCTTTCTGGTTTTGAGCCACATAGGCTGTGTTCAGGGCTTACTCCAGGCTCTGTGCTCAGGAAGCATTCCTGCTGAGGTTCAGGAAACCCTTCTGTTGCTGAAAATCAAACCTAGGTTGGCTGCATAAAAGAAATCATGCTTTTAGAAATAAACCTGAGCAATTAGTAATTTTTGCTACAGTCTACGATTAGGGTATGTGGAAGTGAGGAGCAAATGTAAGAGAGCTAAGTCTTTACCTATGTTCATGAAACATGCAGAGATTAAGAGGAAGTTACATAAACATATTTTTTTGAGAAATCTTATGATTACTAATAGCTGCCCCTGGGAAATAAAGCTGCAGATTGGAGCAGGCAGGACATGGGCCTTTTAGGAATACTGATTTTAATTGCATGTATTAATGTAAAGAAAAACAAAAATAAACTGTGGAAGATTATGTGATTATTTCTCTACAAACACGGGCCAGAAGAGGTCTTTTAACATGCCTCAGTGAACATTCTTCCTTCCCAGCCCACAGCCATTTGCCCTGCTGGGCCCTCAAGCCCCGCTGCCTGCCGCCACCTTGGGTCCATATGGCCCAAGGGGATCTCTCTATTCCAGTGTCAGCAGAGCTTGTGACTCGCCCAGCGGGTGGTCCTGGCTCGCAGTTAGAAAGATTCGCTTTCTTCCAGGGACAGGCACAAGGCCCAGTGTGGGCCAGTGAGGCTCTCCTGAGCAGTGTCTATAAATGCTGAAAGAAAAACATGCTGTCTACAGCTGCTGGCAGCCACAGGACCACTGGGAACAACTGTCCGAGAACAGGGTGAAAGGATGGAGAGCAGAAACGACAGGTGGGGGAGAAGGCTCCCATCCTCGCACCTGTGAACATACCTGCTCTCAGGAGGCCATGGACTGCCAACCTAGGCATGTCTGGATGCCGAAGATCAAACTAAGGTGAGCCACATGCAAGGCAAATGCCCTACCCGCTGTACTATTGCCCTAGTGCAACATTCAGCTTTTAAAAATGAAGCAAATGCTCAATCAGAGAGACAGTACAGCAGGTAAGGCATCAGTCTTGCACACAGCTGACTCGAGTTTGAATCCTGGAATCCCATATGGTCCCCTGAGCCCACCAGAAGTGACCCGTGAGTGCAGAGCCAGGAGTAAGACCTTGGATGTGGTTAAAAAAAGAAAATCAAAATAAAATTAAAAAAAAAAAAAAGAAAAATCAATTAAATGAAAAAACTAATTAGGTTCCAATGATACCATTAAATATTGTTCTAAGTTTTATTAGCCAGTACTGGAAAGTATCTAAAGGACTCTGGTGAGAATGTAAACCGATATGACCTTTCAGAAAGGCAATCAACTATAATAATAGCATGCATATCTTTATATAATAATTCTAGGAATTTACCGAAGGAGGCCTGTGTTCTACCAGCAAGCCACATCCCAAAGCCAAGAATTTACCTAAGGAAATACTCATGGGTCTATACAAATACTTTTCCTACAAATGTTCTCAGAGTCTAAACCAGGGGACTCATTAAATCAATGCATTCCAAGACTGCTCATTTATAATGCTGATAGAAAGTAAGTGCGTGTTTTAAAGAATGTCCACATTTTGAAATTAAGTTATAACACCATCTAGTATGGGACTGCTTTAATTAAATAAATGCACATCTACACAGGGGAAAAGATCTAACCATATTTATCTATATTCACATATCCAAAGAAAAGTGCAATCACTGAAGGGTAAAGCTATGCTTTCTCATCTTTCTGGGATTTTTGATTGACTGTATATATTTTTCATTCCTTCTTCAGTGAATCTTTACAGACTTCCTAGAAGGGGGGAAATGCATTTTAGATTTCTAAAATATATCTAAGTCACCTCTGAGTTCAGTCATGCTCTAAGAGCCCCGGTTCTGTGGGCTATTCCAAAGGATAGAGTCCGGCGAGTGGACCCACCCTTCTGAGAAAACATGGTGCTGGACACCAGGCCTAGATGGCCTGAGAGCAGCAGGACACAGGGCCAGTGCGATGGTGTGTCTGTCTGTTGGCAGGAAGAAGGGACCGAAGCTACAAAGAGACACAAAGTCTGAAGGTGCTGTGAGGTGAGGCCTCGTGGCAGTCACACGCTGGGTCCTCAGCCTGCAGCAACTCCCCCCGGCTTCTGCTGTCCCCAGAGCAGGTGGAACGTGCCAGAATGGACACTCGCCCCTCTAGGGAACCTGACCTGCTAAAGAAGGGCACCAGGTCCTTCTCACAGGATGCTCACTAAGGAAGAAAGGGGGACAATGGAAACGCCTCTGCACTGTCTCAGGAGCCTGACCACAGCCTGTCACATCAGGACACACACACCTCCCAAGCCTACAGTGTGTCAGTTTGCCAGCTGACACAGGCCTGAATGCTCTCAGATACGGATTATGTTTTCTTTGCATTTATTTTTGGCATATTAACAGCTGGTGACCTAGATTAGGAAGTAATTTCCTGTCTGAATAGGCAGCCTCCATCACTAAATTCCTTCAGAGATGGAAATGGAGACTGTGAAAGTTACAGACCAAAGATGCAGGTAATTACTTGGAATGAAGGGAAGCGAAGGTGAGAAAATAGTTTAAATGCATAAAGGGGCCAGAGAGATAGTACAGTGGGTAGCGCACTTGCCTTGTGCAAAGCTGATGTGGTGTCAATCCCGGCCACCACATAAGGTCCTCTGAGCACCTCCAGGAGGGAGCACAGAGCACAGAGCCAAGTGAAAGCCCTGAGCACTGCTAGGAATGCTCTCCTCTCCAAAAAAGTGGGTAAACTGAAGTATGAAAAAAGGCCCGTATTCGTGCAGAAGGGGGCTATTTCTTGACAGGTGACCAGGTCTGGAGGGGGCGCTACCTCAGCCACTGGCAGAGCAGGGCAGAAGAGCGGTCGGTGACTGATGGTTTGGGGGAGCTTGGAGATATTAAAGGAAATGCAATCCTCTTACTGCACGGAGGGTGTGTGTGTGGCCAGAGGGGGCCAAGACTGCCCACAGGGCTCTGCGCCTGCGGGCAGCAGTGTGGTCAGTGTCCCTCCTACACGCCTTCTCCAGAACCAGGGAGTGTGTGTGTGTGTGTAAGTGTGTGTTAGTGTGTGTGACTGAGTGTGTGTGTGTGTGTGTGTATGTTTGGGGTGGGGCTGAGCGTGACTTGGAAGAGAGTAATTCACTGTCCAGGGAGGGAGGGAGGGAGAGAGAGAGAGAGAGAGAGAGAGAGAGAGAGTGTGGGTGGGTATGTATGTGAGTGTGAGTGTGTGTGAGAGTGTGTGTGTGAGTGTGTGTGTGTTTGGGGTGGGGAAGGGGCTGAGCATGACTTGGAAGCGGGTAATTCGCTGTCCAGGGAGAGTGAGTGTAAGGTGAGTGTGTGTGAGTGTGTGTGAGTGTGTGTGTGTGTCTGGGGTGGGGAAGGGACTGAGCATGACTTGGAAGCGGGTAATTCGCTGTCCAGGGAGAGTGAGTGTGAGGTGAGTGTGTGTGAGTGTGTGTGAGTATATGTATGTGTGTGTGTGTGTGTGAGTGTGTGTGTGTGTTTGGGGTGGGGAAGGGACTGAGCATGACTTGGAAGCGGGTAATTCGCTGTCCAGGGAGAGTGAGTGTGTGGTGAGTGTGTGTGAGTGTGTATGTGTGAGTATATGTGCGTGTGTGAGTGTGAGTGTGAGTGTGCGTGAGTGTGTCCGGGCGGGGGCGGGGGCGGGGGCCGAGCCTGACTCGGAGCGGGCAGGGCACTCCACCATCCGCTGTGGAGGCAGGCAGCAGACGGAGGACGCGCGGCGCGGGCAGGACGCGGCCAGGTGCCGGCGGCCGCGCGGTGTCCTTGGCTGCGGCACCCGCGCAGCCCGCGCCCAGAGCCGCCGCGAGCCCGAGGCGAGACTGGCGCGGGTGGGGAGCGCCCCGGAGCCGCGCTGAGCCCCGCAACCTGCCCGGCCGCACAGCCCGGGCAGCTCCCGCCGTGACCCGCGCGCGATGGGCACAGGAGCCCGGGAGACGAACGCCCTCCTCTGCGCGCGGACGTGGGAACTGCGGCTGCAGAGGATGCTCGGCTCCCACCTCTCGGACGAGGGCCCGGGAGAGGGGCAGCCCAGCGCCCCAGAGAAGGGAAAAGAAAGTGGGCGTCTGGAGCTCCGCTGGGCGTCCGGGTGCCCGCAGCCCGGCCTGTGCCCGGGCCCCGCGCTGCCCACGGGAACCGCGCCCGCCCGCCGGGCCGCAGTGCCGGGAGCCGCCTCGCTGCAGTGCGGGGCCGCCGCCCGCGCCGCCGCCCGCCCTCACCTTCTCCTGCGCACGATTGAGTCGCTTCTGCACGTTCTTGGCGAAGATGCCCGTCTTGATGTCGGCCATGGCTGCGGTGCCCGCGGCGAGCGGCGACGGCGCGGGGAGCGGCACCGCAAGCACGCGCAGGGGAGGCGGGCGCGCTGGCGCGGGCGGGGCGGGGCACGGCGGGAGGGCGGGGCGGAGAGGGCAGGGCGGGGCATCGAGGGAGGGCGAGGCGGAGAGGATATGGGCGGGGCATCACGCAAGGGCGGGGCGGAGAGGGCGGGGCGGGACCTGGCGGGCAGGAGGGACAGGGGGCGGGACGTGGGCGGGTCATGACAGGGAGAAACGACACTGGCCGGGATATGGGTGTGGCATAGCTGAAGGGCGGGGCAGAGGTGTACGTGGGCGGGGCATTCCGGGAGGGAGGGGTAGAGGACGGTTGTGGGCGGGGCAAATCGGGGAGGGGCGGGGCAGAGAGGTGGGAGTGGGTGGAGGGGCAGGGGCAAGACTGAGCCTTTGAAAGCCGAGTCAGCACTGGAGATGAGGGTCCTGAACACACAGAAGAGACTCAGTTTCTGTATTGCAAACCATTGTGCCCCCGAGAAGAGAGAAAGGAGGAAGGTGCCTGCCACAAGGGCAGGGGGTAGGCTGGGGGTGGGGGTGGCGGGAGGGAGACTGGGGACTTTGGTGCTGGAAAATGCGCACAGGTGGAGGGATGGATGCTCCATCATTGCTTGACTGAAACTCAGTCATAAAAGTTTTGTAACTGTATCTCACAGTGATTCATTTTAGGAAAAGAAGAGAGAGAGAGATGGGGTGAGCGCGAGGTGAGAAGGGGGTTGGAGGCACTGGGGAGCCGTGGCCACTACCCCGGAGGGCGCTGAGGACAGTCTAGGACTCTGAGGGCCCTGGCCATATTGTCCACCTCTTATAGTGTCCAAAGGATGGTGTGAGCCCCGCCCTTGGGAGGCCCAAGTCCTGGGGGTGGGGGACAAAGAGCGACAGGACGAGACAAGTCCCCTGAATGGAAGCAGGGACCCGAGCCCACATGCTTTAAACTTCTATATTTTTATTTTGCTTTAACTTTTTGTTGTTGTTATTACTGCATGGGGTCCAGAGAGATTGCACACGAAACCAACCTGGGTTCAGTTCCCAGCATTGTATCTGGTCCCTCAAGCACTGCCAGAATCCCTGGACACAGAGTCAGGGGTACACCCTGAGCATAGCTCGTGTGACTCAAAAACAAAAAAGAATTGTTACATCGAGTTTTGAGTTTCACAGACTTTGAGGCTTTTGGTGAGGGGAGAAGGAAGGCACATCCAGCTGAGATCCGGGCTTACTCCTAGCCCTGTGCTCAGAGATGTTCCTGGAGGGCTGGCTCTGGGTACCATATGTGGTGCCACGGATCAAACCCAAATCCTCTGGGTGCAAGGCAAGCACCTTACCCCTATGCTAACTCTGGTCCTTTGCATCAACTTTGCATCACCCTTTGCATCAACTTTTACTTTTCTTTGTAGTTTATAATTTTTTTACTAAAATTTCAATAGTTTACAATAGTGCTAGATTGCTTTACACTTGGAGCGTTCAACTAAAGTAGAAAGGAAAATGAAAGGAATGTAAATTAGTGAATAACACCCACCAGTGTTTCTAGATCTCACCACCATTCTGGGCTCCTCCATTCCCAGGCCTATTACCATATCTTAAGATTTGTATCCATTAAGCATTAGCTAGTCCATTTCATTTTATCTTTATACTCTGAGTTATGCTAGCAAGATCATTAGGAATTTACCTTTATTTTCTGGCTCACTTTATTAGCACAATACCCTCAAATTCCACCCAAGTTGCAGCAAACTGTAAGATACCTCTTTGCTTGTGGCTGAGTAGTATTCCATTGGGTATAAATACCACAGTTACCTTATTTAGTCATCTATTATGCGGCACTTGGCATGGTTTCCAAATTTTGGCAATCATAAATAGTGCTGTGACGAATACAGATTTCCCTGTGTCCTTTCAGATTAATGTTTTTGTTTTTGTGTCCTTGAGGTAGATTTCTAGGAGTAGAATCACTGGGTCATATGGAAGTTCTCTTCCTAATGCTTTGAGACGCCCTAAACCATTTTCCAAAGAAGCTGATACATGCAACAGTCTCACCCACAGGGAATGAGAATTCCTTTTTCACCATGTCCACAATGACCTGGTTTCCAATCTTTTATATATACTTTATTTACATTGGTGTGAAGTAACATCTCATTTTGATTTGGCTTTCTTTGATAATTAGTGGCAAGGAACATAATTTCAAATGCCTTTTGGCCATATTTACGTCTCCTTTGAGAAGGCTTTCCTCTCCCCATTGTTTGATAAGGTTGCTTTTTGTTGTTGCGCATTGATTGAGGATGCTTTATAGATCTTGGGTATCATCCTTTTGATATATGGTGTGCAAATATTTTCTCCCAATCATTGAATGTACTTTTCATAGACTTCAGTTCTAGACCTCAGAAGCTTTTTAAATTTGATATAGTGCCATTTGTCTACATCTATTTTTTGTTTTATTTTGTTAGTGAGGACATTGTGTTGAAGATTCTACTGAGAAACAAGACAAACTTTAACTACTATGATTCTATAAAGTGCTGGAAGTCCTAGCCACAGCAACTAAAATAGAAAGGAAAGTGAAAGGAATGTAAATTAGTGAATAAGAAGCCAGAGTATCACTATTTACATATGACATGATATTGTACATATAAAACCCTAAGGATTAAAAACTCCAAGAAACTATAAATCTAAACAGTTAAGTACCATGCTACACAGTCCATGAACAAAGGGAAAAATTGTTGTATTCTATGTAAATATATAATGATCTAGAAGAAGAAAAATATTTAAACAACCCCATTTATGATTGTGTCTTTAAAAACCCAAGTATCTCAGAACCAGTTTAACAAAGGACCTCAAAAAACTATTTGATGAAACTTATAGTTCACTTCTAAAAGAAATCAAAGATAACATGGAAATGGTAACATATTCCTTGTTCATAGGTTGGAAGGATCAACATCATTAAGCTGAAATGCAGGGAGCTGGAGCAATAGCACAGTGGGTAGAGCATTTGCCTTGCACGCAGTCAACCCAGTTTCGATTCCCAGAATCCCATATGGTCCACTGAACACCAGCAGGAGTAATTCCTGAGTGCAAAGCCAGGAATAACCTCTGAGAATTGCCAAGTGTGACTTTTTTTACTAAAAAGTTAAAAAAAAAAAAAGCAATACAATCCCAAATTAAATATTTAAGGCAATCTTTCCAAACATACACCATGATATTGTACATATAAAACCAAATACCTTTAGAATTCTTATAGAACCCTAAAACACCCAAAGGTCTGGAAAGATAGTACAGGGGTTAAGGCACTGGCCTTGCACATGGGCCAATACTAATTAAATACCTTGCATTGCATATAACACCCACCTCCTCCCAGAACGGTCAGGAGGAATCCCTTATCAAAGATCCAAGATTAAGTCCTGTGTATAGCCCAGTGTGGATCAAACACCACTCCCCCAAAAAATAAAAACAAAAAGAGAAGAAAAGAGTTATCAGAAAAGTCAAATCAATTCTGAGAAAATGATGGGAGATATTGCTTTCTCAAACTTTAATCTTTCCTCAAAACTGTAGTGATCAAAAGCCCATGACACTAGAACAACCAGACCAATTAACAGAATTGAGAGCACAGAGGTAAGCCTTCAAATGTATGGGCAGTTAATTTATAACAGAGGCTAGGTGTATGAAATGGAGTAAGGAGAGTTTGTTCAACAAATCGTGCTGGGAAAAGTGATTAGTCACAGGTTAAAAAAAATCATATCAATAGATTCAGAGAAAGTAATAAGATCAAGCATCCATTCATGACAAAAACTTTCAACAAAATGGGACTAGAAAGAATGTTCCTTGATATAAAAAAAAGAAACATTTACCACAAGCCAACAGCAAGAATTATTCTCAATGGGGAAAAATAGAAACCTTCCCTCTAAGATCAGACACAAGACAAGTTGCCCACTCTCACCACTCCTGTTCAATATCATACTGGAAGTACTTACCATAGCAGTTAGGCAAGAAAAAGATATCAAGAGTATCAAGATAGGAACGTAAAAAGTCAAGCTTTCACTATTTGCAGATGATTTGATACCATACTTAGAAAATCCTAGTGACTCTACAAAAAAACTCTTAGAAGCAATGTGTTTGCATAATATAGTGGCATTTTGCAAAAGCAATACTCAAAAGTCCATGGCTTTCATATATACAAACAATGAAAGAGAAGTAAGCATATTAAAAATAAAAACTCATTCACAACTGTGCCTCAGAAAAACAAGTACCTTAGAATCAGCTTAACTAAGAGGCTGTAAGACATATACAAAGAAAACTACAAAACACTACATCAAGAAATAAGAGAGGACATGAGGAATTGTAGACACATCCCCTGCTCATGGACTGGAAAGATTAACACTGTCAAAATGGCAATACTCCCCAATGCACTAGACAGATTCAATGCACTCCCTGTAAAGATATCCACAACCTTTTTCAAAGAAATAGATTAAACACTTCTGAAATTAATATGGAACAACAACAACAACAACAAACCACCACAAATAGCTAAAGCAGTCTGGGGGAATATGGGAGGCATTACATTCCTCAACTTCAAACTATATTAGAAAGTGGTAGTATTTAAAACAGCATGCTATTGGAATAAAGACAGACCTGGAGACTATAGAATAGGGACTATAAAACAGACTATAGCATTGACTATCCTGACACTGACCTCAAATATAGGAGCCCTTAATCTTTGATAAAGGAACAAGAAATATGAAGTGGAGCAAGGAAAGCCTCTTCAAAACGTTGTGCTCAGAAAACTGGGCAGCTACATGTAAAAACATAAGCTCAGACTTCTAACACCACTCTCAGAAGTCAGATAAAGATAGATTAAAGATGTCAACATCAGACCACCTGAATCCGTATGGTACATGGAAGAAAACATGGGCAGAGACGTCCATAAGATTGAAGCCAAATGCATCTTCAAAGATGAAACACCAATGATCAAGAAAATGGAAGCAAAAATAAACTAATGGGATTACATTAAATTCAGAAGTTTCTGCACCTCAAAAGATATAGTGACCAAGATAGAAAGAAAGCCCATGGAATGGGAAAATTATTTACCCATTGACTATCTGATAAGGACTTAATAACAAAGGTATATAGGCACTGGTAGAATTTTACAAGAAAAATAATTTAACCCCATAAAATAATGGGCATAAGAAATGAACAGAAACTTTTTCAAAGAAGAAATTCAAATGGCCAAAAGGCAAATAAGCAATGCTATACTCTAAGCATCAGTGAGATGCACATCAAAACAACAGTGAGATATCATCTCAAGCCACAGACTCACACACATCAAAGGAACAAGAACAACCAGTGCCTAGGTGAATGTGGAGAGAAAGGGACTCTCATTCATTGTTGGTGGGAATGTTGCCTAGTCCAGCCTTTTTATAAAACAATAGGGAAATTCCAAAATTAAAAAAAAAACCTAGAAATTGAGCTCCCATTTGACCCAGCATCACCACTTCTAAGAATATATCCTGGGGAACCAAAAACACGTCAGAAAAAAAATCTGCACTTCTGTGTTTACTGCAGCCCTTATTCACAATATACAGAAATTGAACAACCCGAGTACCCAAGCAAAGACTAGATAAATGAGCTAGGGTACATCTATACAAATGAAATACCACACAGCCGCCAGGAAAAATAAAGTCATGAAATTCACTTATAAATGAATGGACATGCAGTATCATGCTGAGTGAAATAGTGAGGACAGACAGAATGATTGTACTCATTTATGAGACATGAAAAAAAAACATCATATGAGATGATTAATGTCCAGGAACATTAGGAACAGGGGCCAGGAGAACTGGTCCATGCTTAGAAGCTTACCACAAGGGTGGAGAGTGGGGCGGGCAGAGGACATTAGGAACAGGGGCCAGGAGAACTGGTCCATGCTTGGAAGCTTACCACAAGGGTGGAGAGTGGGGCGGGCAGAGGACATTAGGAACAGGGGCCAGGAGAACTGGTCCATGCTTGGAAACTTACCACAAGGGTGGAGAGTGGGGCGGGCAGAGGACATTAGGAACAGGGGCCAGGAGAACTGGTCCATGCTTAGAAGCTTACCACAAGGGTGGAGAGTGGGGCGGGCAGAGGGCTGTTGGGATAGAGATGGGGACCACTATGACAATAACAGTTGGACATGATCATTCTGGATGAGAACTAGTGCTGAAAATTGGTAAAGGGATATATAAAATAAACTTTATTGCAAACTATAATGTCCAAAACTAAAGAGGAGAGAGAGGGAGGAGGAGGAGGAGAAGGAGGAGGAGGAGAAGGAGGAGGAAGAGGAGGAGGAGGAGAGGGAAAAAAAGAGGAAGAAGAGGAGGAAGAAGAGGAGGGAGAGGACAGAGGAGGGAGAGGAGGAAGAGGAGGAGAAAGAGGAGTAGGAAGAAAAGGAGGAAGGAGGAGGAGGAGGAGGAGGAGGAGGAGGAGGAGGAGGAGGAGGAGGAGGAGGACGAGGTGGTCTGCCATAGTCAGGCCAGAAGGGGGCAGGCAGAGATAAACGGGTATTGGTGGTGGCAAATGTTCCCTGGTAAAGGGACAGGTGTTGGGACATTGTATGACTGAAAACCAATCATGAACAACTTTGTATCTATGTATCTCACCATGATTCAATAAAATATAAAATAGTTCAAATTTTGTTTTTGAGAAAAATGACTCCTGAGTCAGAGCAGGAGTAAGTCCTGAGCACAGCTGGCTGTGACCAAAAAACAGCATAAGAAACATAAAAATGGAGATCGTTCATACCTACAATTATATCTACAAGCCATGACTTCATGGCAGTAACCCCGAATCATGGTGTCCATGAGCATCAGCAGCATCAGAGAAAGAGGCATCAACACCCTCCCCAGAGCGTGAGGCTGGGAAGTTTCCACTTCTCAGTCCTTGAGGGCAGTGAGTGTCAGGAGATGGCCATGGGCCAGCGTCACTGACAGAGGTGGCAAAGGCTGAGCAAGGCCCACACTGATGTGGAGTTTACAAATCCCCAACACAATGGGGGCGAGGTGGTTCACGTGGGAACCTTTCCTGGGAGGCTGTGGAGGAACGAGGACGTGAACTAAGGACGCTGCCGAGAGGAAAGTGTGCCCAGGTCAGAGGCTCAGCGAGGCAGACTGGGTTCCCCAGAGAGTCAGGCCAGGGAGCAGGGCTGGGGCTGGGAAGGGAGGGCAGGGAGGGCAGAGGAACCCGAGCCCAGGAGGGCGGGAGATCACCCAGGCCTGGGTGGGGCAGGGCGGGTGGGTGCCATGCCTGGGGTCCCCTCCCCCGCCGGGCCCCTTTGTGACTCCTCAGGGTTCCGTGATGTCAGCGGAGTGTATATAAACGGGCCTGTGCGCTCTGCCTCAGTTGCCACAGGCAAGCGCTTCCGTCTCTCTCACCTGGTGTAGATGGAGTTTCCCTCTCACTCTCCCCTGCTCCCTGAGCACCTGCCCCGATGGCTGGTTGCGGGGGTCACGGACCCCACATTCTTGGGCTCCCTTCTGGTACTCAGGATGCTGCTAAAGAGATACACTGCCCGTACGAATTCGACGAAGGGCACCAGGTAGCGCAGGGCAGACGTCCCGGGGGACTGAGGGCAGGTGTGTAAGGACCAGACGGGCCTCTGCCAGGAGAGAGCATCCGTCCTTGCGCAGACGTGAGGGGCAGGCGAGGTGTCCCGGGGTCTCACCTCAGGGTCAGAGACTCTGTGAGGGAGGGCCCCAGAGAGCACTGAGGGAGAACTGGCTGTCCCTGTGGGCCTCAGCTCAGGAGGGCACCGCATCCCCCTTGACACCTGTAGTCAGCGACCCCACGGGGCAGGGGTCACTCACACAGGGGCCTCCATGGGGGCCGACCAGGACAGGGTGACCCCAGAGCCCCTAGAGGGGCCCAGGGCCTCTGTGAGGCAGTAGCAGGCACGGCTGGGTCAGAGCGCTGCTGGCACCAGGGCGCTGGCCTGGCAGGGACTGAGAAGGGGTCAGCGTCCCTGGAACAGAATCAGCAAGAGCCCAGCCTGCTGGTCACTGCCGGAGCCCCGGGCCTGGGGGCTTCTTGAGTCTCCGAGGGGCCCAGGCCCTCACTCGCTCCCTTTCTTCTCAGCACTGGAGGGCAGCCTGGAGAAGGAGAGGCTCGGCACAGACCCAGGTGAGGGGCTGGCTTTCCGGTGAGGGCTCCGCCAGGGGACACTCCCTGTGCTGGCCATCCGGGCCCAGGCCAGGACTGAGGCTGTCCCTGGACAGCGGCCTCTGAGGGCCCTGGAGGGGAGGCGGCGGGAGACGGGCAGGAACTGAGCCTCGGGGAGTCCCCCTGCCCACTCCAGGGCAGGAAGCGGTGGGACTGCCCTCCAAGTGGGCGAGGACAGGACAGGCCCCGGTTTCCAGAGTGGACGGCGGGTCCCTGGAGGTCTCTAGGCCCCCGGAGGGTGTGTCCGGCCGTTCTCTGAAGCGGGAGCCTCGGGGCGCCTGGGGCCACGTGCTGGGCTCACCCCAGGTGGCGGCCAGGGCTGGCCGGGCAGTTGGGCTGGCCCCTGATGGCCCCTCCTCCCCTGCAGGAGCCCTTCTTCACTCCTGCAGAGCTGTGTGCCAACCCGGTGACTATCCCCGCCTCCCCGGACACCCCAAGGGCCGGTGCTCCCGCGGACAGGCCGGGGGCCTCGGAACGGGAGGGGGAGGCCCTAGGGCGGGCAGCGGCCACTGTGACGTCATGGACCTGCGGGGGAGGGGCGTGGGCTGAGGGGCTCCGGGCTGTCCCGTCCGTACCAGCGGGGCCTCTCCTCTCTCCTCCTGGTTCCATCCTTTGCCCGTGTCCTCTGCAGACAACGGCTCCAGCCACAGGATCCCCGCGGCCGTCCTCGCCCTCCACATCTGGACATCCTGTCTGCTGGATGCCACGGGACCAGCCGCGGAACGACCCCCGCTGTGCCCCCCAGGGCGCTGCTCCACCCCCATCGTCTCGGCCTCGTGGGCACTCGCCCCCCGCAGGACAAGGACGGCCAGTCCGCAGTGGTCACCTGCCGCCTGGGCCCCCCGCCCAGGGCGAGGACCCGCCGTTCCGGTGCCCGGGCCCTGCCCCCGCCCCATCTGCGTGCTCCCCGCTTCCCCCAGCGCCGCCTCAGCTGCTCTTCCATGTCAGAGCCGCCCCCCTACCTGGCCCCTCTGAGGTCCCTGGCTCTGTCTTCCTTGCCCCTTCTCCATGAGGGTCTTCCCCCGCTGGAGGCCCTCCCCTCCTGCCACTCTGTCCCTGCCCTGTGCCCTCCTGG
This sequence comes from Sorex araneus, assembly GCF_027595985.1. Classification (NCBI taxonomy): domain Eukaryota; kingdom Metazoa; phylum Chordata; class Mammalia; order Eulipotyphla; family Soricidae; genus Sorex; species Sorex araneus. The sequence continues at coordinate 353,731,272 of NC_073302.1, forward strand.
GTGCCGCTGTCCACCGTTCACTACTTCCTGGACATTGTGTGTGAAGACCCACACATTGGCGTGTGGAGTTGACTCAAAAGCCCTCAGTGTTGTCACTGAGATGGTGTGTGTTGACATGGGCCTGGCCCCGAGCTTCACACCCAGCCCACCTGCAGAGGGCCCTGGTGGGGGCGGAGGGCTGGCCACACTGGCAGGCGTCCACTGTGCTAGCCTGGCCTTTATCTCAGGGCCCCGTCTGGGCCCACAGCACCCTGGGTGCAGGCACCAGGGGATGGCCGAGCTCGGGGGCGTTGATCCTCGCCTGGCCGTGAGCTCAGGACCCCATCTGGGCCCACAGAGGCCTGGTTGGGGGGCCCAGCAGCTGACCTTAGTGCTGGTCCTTCAGCAGCCCACCCTGCCCCTGGGAGCACTGTGCTCTGCGCAGTGGGGGTCTCTGCTCAGCCCCCTCCACCCTGGCTCCAGGTCCCTTCTGGGCAACAGCTGCTCAGGCCACCCTACGGCCTCTGGGGTCTCTCTGCTGGCCGAGTTCCTAGTGGTGGCTCAGCTCCCTGGAGTCCTCCTTCAAGTGGGGGGCGTGAGGCAGAGCCCGTCCCAGAGCACCCATGGCTCCCTGTGTCCTGCCAGACCCCCAGGGGAGTCCTTGTGCCTGTGGGCCCGGGGCAGCCGTGCGGACAGTGGCCTCCACGCCCCGAATGGAGCCTGGGTGCTGCTGTGGTGTGGCAGACGTGTGGGTTGGCCGGACACTCAGCAGCTCTCCAGAGCGGGGCCCTTCGGGGGTGGCTGCCAGCTCACCGGGGCTCTGCCCCCTCTTGATGGCGAGGACTCGCCACCCTCAGGCCCCAACTGGGCTGGAATCTGGCTAGTTTGCGGGGACACTTGGGGTCAGTCTCTTTCTTGCTATTCCGGGCCTCGGGCATCACGTGCAGAACCACCTGCCAGGCCCCTGGCCCACACCCAGTGTTTACCAATCCTACCCCGGTCCCTCGCTCTCCCCTTGGCCCAGTCTCAGGGCCAACATTCCAGGTCCTTCCCCAGGGACCCACTGAGAGTGCGCCCCCTGAGAGCCTCTGGGGGGCAGCAGCCAGCATCCCCCGCTGTGAGCCAGTCCCTCCCCGGGGACCAGCGCCCTGATGGGGCAGAGCCCCAGGACAGTGCTCCGGCCGTCCACAGTCACTCGGGCTCTGTGAGGGCCCTGGAGGGATCTGGTTCCCAGAGGAGGAGGAGGTGGTGGTGGCCATTTCGAGTTGGACGCAGGCGGGGACAGAACCCCAGCCGTCCCTCTGCCCTGTCCAGCGCAGCGCAGCCGCCCAGGCAGAATGCCCTTCGGAGGGGGCTGCGGAGACTGTTCCCTTGTATCTGCTCGGGTGAGGAGAGCCAATAAACCAATCACCCTGATGACTCTGCTGCCTGTGTGGACTCTCGTGGCATGGGGGTGGGGGGGGTGCACTCCTCACTTTTCCCTGGAGTTCCTGGGAAAGAAATCTGGTGCCCCCTCCCCCCAAGAAAGGTTCGGTCACCCCAGCCCTCACGACAACATAGAGCTGCCCTCGTCCCAGCCCAGCCCAGTGCTCTGGCGCCTGTGCAGGAGAGAATCCAGGCTCAGATGCTCCCGGAAGCAGCATGTGGAGACGGGAGCAGAGGTGGACACGGGGTGCGGCAGTGTCTGGCGTGGAGGGAGAGCACAAAGGCACCTTCTCCTTGGGACACTGTGGGTCGCCCTTGAGACGCAGCCTGAGAAGTGACCCCCTGCCCCAGGACTGTCTAGATCCGGTGAGACCCTGAGCAACAGTGTGGGTGCGTCATGTGAGCAGGGACAGGGCACCCCTGGGGCACCCAGAGCAAGTGGAGGGACACGAGGGCTTTGGGGAGTGCAACTGTTGGGCAGAAGCCACCGGCAATGGGTCCTGAGGACACCCTGTCTCTGCCTCTCTCTCCCTCATGCACCACACAGCTCCCTCTTCCAGCTCTGCCACGGGTGCTGCTGTGAGTGTCCCCAAAGTGGCTGCTGTCCCTGAGGGTGTTCTCATATCGGTCTTTGCGGATGAAGATGGTCTGCAGGGCTGTAGCCACTGGCACTGCCTCCCAGCTTCCCCCAAATGGAAGTATTTACAGCAGATTGCAATCAGATCAGACTTCCAAAGTACGTTAATTTTGTAATTATTAAATCAGAATTTTATGGCTTCCTCAAAATTGGAAACATCAATTATTGGTGAGAAATGTTATTGGTTAATGTTTAGGCAAATTTCAAAATTTTGGTCTAACATTGCTCATTTTAGTCCCAGTACAGTTCCCTGATATCTGGCTGTATGTCCCGGTGGGCCTCATAGAGAGCCGTTACGGCTGCCAGGGGCTCTCCCGATTCCACCCAGGGAACCGGCTGGGGGCCTAAGGAAACACGGGTGTGGAAGAGCCATATAAGATTTCGTTTCTTTTTTTTTTTTTAATTTAAATTTTATTGAATCACCATGTGGAGGGTTACATAGTTCTCAGGATTATGTCAGTTATACAATACTCAAACACCCTTCCCTTCACCCGTGCCCATATTCCATCACCAACCACCCCATTATACCTCCCGCCCCCTCCCGCCCCCCCCCCCCAGTCCCCGCCCTTATAAGTGATAAGTTTCACTTCGTTTACGCTTTATCTTGGTTACAGTCCATGTTTCAACACATAACTCACTATTGTTGCTAGGGTTTCCCCCAAAAAAAGAAAAGACAGTCCCACTGTCAAGGAAGCATTTGATGGCTCTCCATTGCTGAGAATGTAGAGATATTAAATCCCGCTGTTTGTTACATAACTTTTCTATTTTTTTCCCCCCTCGTCCCACGCCACCGAGATCACGCCTGTTTAGTAATCACCACGCTGCCTGACAAAGGGAAAACAAACCAAAAAAGATGGTTATTTCCCATCATCAGCCGGCGTGGGGCTCTGGCTTAGTTGATAGTCTGGTAGAATGTCTGCAAGCAGTTTCTGGAACCAAAAGTAATACGCTGGTATCGGCCCCGGCTCAAGATTCCACCAGCGTCCCGCTGTTCCAAGTACATAATAATTTATTCCCTTGTATCCCATTCCCACGCCACCAGGTCCGTGTCAGCTTAATGGACATCATACTATGGTTAACGCCATGCCGCGTTTCTTCCCAAGAAAGAAGGATATTTCTTCTCAGCCGGCATGGGGATATGAGCCATATAAGATTTCGAAAAGGGTTAAGTTTAACACATAAGGGCTATTCCAGGCCTGAAACTGGGCAAAAGGTAGAAGCAAGAGGGGTCCCATTTGGGATGGGACCAGGGTGACAAGTTGACTTTTCTATCTCCCCTTTATGACAATACCTGTAGCACAATCTTTACATTCAGGAGGACTAGAATTGTCAAAGTATGAAGGAAACAAGCACAGGGTTACGTGCAAGCAGCCAAATATTGTTGTGTCCCTAGTATAGGGGCTCTTCTAGCAGACCTGCGGTATAATCACTGGGAGACCACTCTAGTTTTGGTTACAACAGGCTCAGCAGGTCCCTGAACAAACACATGTCCCCGCGTGGGCCACAAGTGGCACGGATCAATGTTAATTCTACCTGTCTCATCATCAGAAAGTACTCAGTGCCCAAAACGGGCACGCAAGGAGCTCGCTCCACACTTGTCACTATGAGCATACAGAAACAGAGAATAACCCATGCCCTTCCCGTGGTTCCTTTAAGTCTCTTTCTTCAGTCTTATCTTGAAGGTGGGGGTCATCTCCCATTGTCTGGATTTGTCACTGGTCCATGTCACTCTGCTTCCAATGGGGGGAGACAGTTTTTTCTTTCCTTTTTTTTTTTTTTTGTTATTTTTGGCAGGTGAGATTGGCCCTAAATTACACCTTTTTCACAACATTGCTATGTTTAAAGTCTACTTTTCCCCCTTGTCGTGAATGTGGGATAAAGCATATGCCTTGAGTGCTAGATTCCTGCATTTTTAAAAAGCCTACACATGAAAATGGTGCTCAGCGTTTACTCTGACTGCACTCAGGGATCACCTCTGTTGGGCTCTGGGGACCATAAGTGATGGTGGGGAATTGAACCTGAGTTGGCCACATAAGAAGGAGGTACCCCGACTTCTATCCTAGTATCTTTTTAGTCCCCTGAATTTGATTATTGGCACTTTGAAATTTCTTACTTCAGGGGGAGACAGTTTTTTCATGTGAATCTTGGACCCAGGTTTTGATTCCATCCACCTTTGGTGCAATTGATGTAGTCAGGATCAAAATATAAGGACCTCTCCACCAAGGTTTGCTGGTGGCTGTCTGGTGCCACCTGACCCAGACCAGATCTTCAATGTGTACAGATGAGGAGTAACTAGTTCCCCTTCTCTCTGGCAGTGTGCTCCAAGCCCCACATGGAGCTGGGCCTTGAAACCTGCAGAGCCAGTAATGACTGGAGAAGAGAGAGATCATACATTCTGGCCTACTCTTCTTCCAAGGCTAAGTTGGAGTAGTGGTAGTTAACCCAAAATAATTTCAAAGGGAGCAAAGTTCCTCCGTTAAAGGGGGTTCACACTCACTACAGGGCAATTGGAAGGAATTTCTACCTACATCATAGTCCCCTAGAGATTTCACCACCTTAAATCTTTAAAGGAAAAATAGCTAAAGTTCCGTTTTCTGGAGCTGCCACCTGCTGACACAGGGCCACTGACCCTGCCTGCACAGGGATGAAATCTCAAGCTACCTTAGTTTTTAGTGGGCCCTGACAATGAATGGGTTGGGTTCCTGAAATTGTCAACATCTGACAAAAAAGATCAGACAAATAGGGCAGGAATATTGATTAGACCCTGGACGTGTAGAAGGTCCTCTCTGGCTTACTGAGGGCAACATGATTTGCTGTTTTAGAGATCACAAAAGTTAACACAACAGAAACCAAAGCAGCCTAATGGCATACCCAGTCTTGTCATAAAAATGAAAAGTAATAACTCCTCACCCATGAATTTGGTTGACAGAAAATGACTTCCTGTGTCCAGATCTTTCTAATTTACATAGAAACACCAAGCCACCTCTCTGAATTTTTTAGTACAGATCAGAAAAGCTTCTGTCCATCCACTGAAGCTATCAATAAGAACAAATAGATATTTATACCTTAAACATTTGAGCATTTGATTCTTTGCATGAAGCCAAGCTGCCAAGCCTCCCCTGGATAAGTCCCTGATATTGAACAGACGATGTTAGGAGGCGAGACCCACGATTTCCACTAGTTTTGTTAATAGTACAGAAAGCACAATTATGAGTTGTTGGATATCATCGGTTTGTCCTGTTCCCCTTGCCACTAGGAGCTTAGTTATATCAGTCACACCCATCAAAGTGCTCCTGAGTCACTCTCATTCCTTTGTTTATCTGTAACAGTCAGGAGTCTGTCTCATCCCTTCCTCAGGCCTGGGAGAGATCTCGGCCTCCAGTTTTTGACACTTCGGACAGGGCCCAGCCTGAGTCAGTCATTGCAGATTTTCAGCGTCCTCATTTTCCATGGCCCAGATGGTGTCCAGTCCTTCCTTGAACCAGCCTGCCGTTAGGGTCTTCCTGAGGCTTGTAGGGTATTTGAAACAGCAACTGTTAGATACCTGCTCCTGTCATTTAGACCAATCCCCCGTCTTTCCCTGCAAGAGGGCTTTTAGGTCGCATAGCGGGTTTTCCTGTCAGCACCAGGGTAGGCTCTATTGCAGAGAGGAAAAATTTTTGTCTGGGTTTATGGAAGCAAATATAGGGCCATGAAGCATTAAAAGGAAAAAGCTGAAGGTACAAAGGGGAGAAAAGCAAATATTTCACCTTACTCACAATGAGATGTATGCGTTTTCTATGGGTCTTAGTTAAATGAAGCATTAAGTTCTTTAGAGATAGAATATACAGTTTAAAAACATCATGTCTAACTCATTTAGTACCATGTTGAAAACCTTGATTACTAATTGTCTAAGAGCACTTTAATAGGAGTATGGATACTAGAACAATTCTGCAGATATAATCTAGGGTTCTTATTATAGTATAGTTTGATTACAGTTTCTATCTTAAAACACAATATTACACTTACATTTCTTCACATACTCAAGCCTTCTTCACATTCCTTTTCACCCTGCCCTGTTCCTCAAAACCAATTTCACTCTAGCAGGATTCCTTTCCCCTTGTTCCACTAATGATATCTCCATCCATCATCCTTTTTACTTAAATACACACTTATATTCCTTCCTTATTGTCATGTAGCATGCTTTAACCTTGTTATTTTACTGAACTTAATATAGCTTGATCTACCAATAAATTTGGAAAGAAGTTTGCTAATCATTATCTCATTTACCATGACTGAACTGTACTCTGCAGTACACTTTCAACAATATTACATCAGTCCTATGAATATTCAAAAGGTTTATAATGCTCACAATTAAAGATTTTATAACAGAATTCTAAATCCTAGGAAAATACTGATAAAAGGGGGTTAAAAGACTCACAAAATTCATATATTTCATTTGCCTACTTATTCCTTCAAGCTTTGCCCACTTCATCACTTCCAATCAACTGCATTTTGTATTTTATTCTATTAAATGACTTTAACCTCAACTTTTATTTTTCTCCAGTACACAAATCAAATAGTCACATATGCAGTTTAATCTTATGTTAATTTTTTGAACAATCCTTGAAAATAAGATAATATAGGGGGGTATGGTGCCGCCATTAGGTCAACCTGTACCTGTGGGGCGAGTGCATCAGCAGCTTGATGATGCCTTCAGGCTTCCTGATACCTCAAAATTGCCACTGTGCCTTTGGCCAGGCCCAAGTTTACCAAGAAATTAAATGGCCAAAAGTTAGGTATGTGGGAGACACACCCACAAACCACCTCTGGCTCAGCTATAAAAGCTCAACACAGGCAGGGGAAGGGTTGGAATGGGGATGGAGGGGCAGCAATACTGGGGATTTTGGTGTTGGAAAATATGCACTGGTGAAGTGATGGGTGTTTGATGATTATATGACTGAAGCTCAGACATGAAAGCCTTGTTGTAACTGTCTCACCATGAATCAAAAAAGGGGAAAAGCAGTAAGAAAATAAGAAAATAAAATTAACATTCAGAATAGAATTAAAAAAAAAGTAATGTGGAGATTGGCCACCACCCAGATCGCCAGGTTGCTTCTTCTGAAAGGGAGCATAACATGAGGTCCCCATAACCATGCCACAGGACTCCATACCAGGCTGTTTCACACGGGGCGCCCCAAAGGGGGACGGGTGAGAGCCCTCCCCGCCCCAAGGGACCCAGCCCCAGCAACCAAAAACCCCCACAACTCAACCGCTGCCACGCTCAAGGCCGCTCCCCGTGAGCTCAGGCTGAGCTTCATGCATGAGTGAAGTCCTACAGAACTCAGGTAACATGGAACTTTGTGACCTTGGACTCTGGGCTGAATGGGACCAGGAACGGAGATCCTCTGTCTGCTTTCCCCAGTCTCCTGTGACCCAGGGGCCATGCCCATAAGCCACCTCCTACTAGCCAGATAATCTCATCATCGGTCACCGTCCATATCACATGGCTGCTTCTCCCGAAAGAGAGCACAACATGAGGCCCCCATAACCATGCCACCAGACTCCATGCCAGGCTGTTTCACATGGGGCACCCCAGAGTGGGGCAGGTGAGAGCCCTCCCCACCCAAAGTGACCCAGTACCGGCAACCATAAACCCCCACAACCCAACCACTGCCACACTCAAGGCTGCTCCCCATGTGCTCGGGGAGCCTCACATGTGAGTAAACATTTTCCTGGGCCACGCAGCTGCTTTTGCAGCCACGTAACACATCATAAAACACTCCCTACCCATTCTCCATAATCACCACACAACATTTGAAGGGGTTCAGATGGTAGGCAACAAATCATAGAGGGAAATATATGTATATGCATATTTTCAGACATATATACCAAAGCTCACGTCACAAACTTTAACAGCATGTTAGTGATATCCTATAGGATGTCTTAATGGCTCCTGCAAAATAGAACGATCTTCACACTGTTCCCTATTTCAACACATTTTTGTAAGCATGTTCAGTAGTTCTTCATAACAGACAATACAAAATATACTATATCAATTGTGGTTTTTTTGTTTGTTTGTTTGTTTTGCTTTTGGGGACACACCTGGTGATGCACAGGGGTTACTCCTGGCTCACGCACTCAGGAATTAACTCCTGGCGGTGCTCAGGGGACCGTATGGCATGTGGAGAATCAAACCTGGGTTGACCACGTGCAAGGCAAATGCCCTACCCGTTGTGCTATCACTCCAGCTCTTATACCGGTTGTGTTTTGGGACAGGGCTTTCGGGCTTGGGATGGAAACATCTCGAATTTGATGGCGGGAAGGTGTAATGGTGGTGGAATGGGTGTTTGAATGTTGAACGTGATTAAACGTTGTGAACTAACTTATAAAATTAAAAACTTTTTTTAGTTTTATTTATTTATTTTTAATTTTTTTATTATTGAATCACTGTGAGACAAAGTTATAGACTTACGCGTTTTCATGCTTACGTTTCAGTCATATACTGATCGAATGCCCATCCCTCCACCAGTGCCCATTTTCCACCACCAATGGTCCCAGCATCCCTCCCACCACCCCCACCCTGTCCCCTTTACCCCACCCTGCCTATGAGGCAGGGCATTCCCATTTGCTCACTCTCTCTTTTTGGGTGTTGTGGTTTGCTACAGAGGTATTAAGTAGGCATCTTGTTCGGTCTATAGTCTATTTTCAGCCTGTATCTCCCATCCCTAGTGGGCCCGCCTAGCATCCGTTGCTTGGTGATCCCTTCTCTATCAGAGCTGCTTTTTCACCTAGAGTGTGAGGTCAGCTTCCAAGCTGTGTAGTACTCCTCTTGACACTTATCTCTACTATTCTTGAGTGTTAGTCTCCCATTCTGTTACTTTATATTCCACAAATGAGTGCAGTCTCTCTGTGTCTGTCCCTCTCTTTCTGATTCATTTCACTTAACATGATACTTTCCATGTTGATCCACCTATATGCAAATTTCATGACTTCATCTTTTCTAACAGCTGCATAGTATTCCATTGTGTAGATGTACCAAAGTTTCTTTAGCCAGCCATCTGTTCTCAGGCACTCGGGTTTTTCCAGATTCTGGCTATTGTGAACAGTGCTGCAATGAACATATAGGTGCAGATGTCACTTTGCATCTCCGGGATATATTCCTAGAAGTGGTATTGCTGGGTCAAATGGGAGCTTAATTTGTAATTTTTTGAGAAGCGCCCATACTGTTTTCCAAAAGGGCTGAACCAGTCGGCATTCCCACCAGCAGTGAAGGAGAGTCCCTTTTTCCCCACATCCACGCCAACACCTGTCACTTTTGTTCTTTTGGATGTGGGCCAGTCTCTGTGGTGTGAGATGGTATCTCATTGTTGTTTTGATCTGCAGCTCCCTGATGATTAGTGATGAGGGGCATTTTTTCATGTGTCTTTTAGCCATTCAGATTTCTTCCTTAAGAAAGTTTCTGTTCATTTCATCGCCCCATTTTCTGATGAGGTTGGATGTTTTCTTCTTGTAGAGTTTAACCAGTGCCTTGTAAATCCTTGATATCAACCCCTTATCCAATGGGTATTGGGTGAATATTCTTTCCAATTCTCTAGACTGTCTCTGTATTCTGGTCGCTGTATCTTTTGAAGTACAGAAGCTTCTCAGTTTAAGATAGTCCCATTTGTTCATCTGTTTCCACTTGCCTGGTCAGTGGTGAGTCCTCTTTGAAGATACCTGTAGCTTCAATGTCATGGAGGGTTTTGCCGACCTTGTCTTCTATGTACCTTATGGATTCTGGTCGAATGTTGAGGGCTTTAATCCACTTTGATCTGACTTATGTGCATAGTGTTAGGTATAAGTCTGAGCCCATTTTTTTGCATGTAGCTGTCCAGTGTTGCCAGCACCATTTGCTACAGAGGTTTTCTTTGCTCCACTTTACATTTCTTGCTCCCTTATCAAATATTAGATGATCATATATTTGAGGTTTTGTGTAAGGGTATTCTAATCTGTTCCATTGGTATACTGCTCTGCCTTTGTTCCAGTACCATGGAACATAATTTTAATTATTACCGCTTTGTAGTAGATCTTGAGTTTGGGGAAGGTGATGCCTCCCATCTTCTTTTTCCCCAGAAGTGCTTTAGCTATTCGTGGGGGTTTGTTGTTCCATATAAATTTTAGGAGTTTTTGGTCTCCTTCCTTGAATAATGTCATGGGTATCCTTATAGAGATCGCATTGAATCTATATAATGCTTTGGGAAGTATTGCCATTTTGACAATGTTAATTCTCCCAATCCATGAGCAGGGGATGTGCTTCCATTTCCTCATATCCTCTTTTATTTCGTGAAGTAGCAATTTGTAATTTTCTCTGTACAGGTCCTTCACCTTCTTATTTAAGTTGATTCCGAGGTACTTGATTTTCTGAGGCATGATTGTGAACGGGGTTGCTTTTTTCATATCACTTTCTTCTCTCTCATTATTTGCACATAGGAAAGCCATGGACTTTATAGCCTGCGACTTTACTATATGAGTGTATTGTTTCGAGGAGTTTCTTGGTAGAGGTTTTGAGGTTCTCTAAATATAATATCATATCATCTGTGAATAGTGAGAGCTTGATTTCTTCCTTTCCTATCTGGATGCCTTTAATGTCTTTTTCTTGCCTAATTGCTATTGCAAGTACTTCCAGTACTATATTGAACAGAAGTGGTGAGAGTGGGCATCCTTGTCTTGTCCCTGATCTTAGAGGGAAGGCCCTTAGTTTTTCCCCATTGAGGATAATGCTTGCTATAGGCTTGTGGTAGATGACTTTGACTATATTGAGGAAGTTCTCTTCTATGCCCATTTTGGTGAGCGTTTTCATCATGAACAGGTGCTGGATCTTGTCAAATGCTTTCTCTGCATCTATTGGTATGGTCATATGGTCATATCTTTTCTTTTGTTGATATGGTGGATTATGTTTATTGACTTCCGAATGTTGAACCGTTCTAGCATCCCCGGGATGACTCCCACTTGGTCATGGTGTATGATCTTTTTGATGAGTTGCTGGATTCTATTCGCTAATATTTTGTTGAGAATCTTCGCATCCATGTTCATCAGAGACATCAATCTGTGTTTTCTTTTTTTGTGGTGTCTCTATTTGGTTTTGGTATTAGGGTGATATGTGCATCATAGAAACTGTCTGGGAGTGTTTCTGTTTCCTTGATTTCCTGGAAGAGCTTGAGAAAAATTGGCAATAGATCCTCTTTAAATGTTTAGAAGAATTCACTAGTGAATCCATCTGGACCTGGACTTTTGTTTCTGGGAGACTTTTGATTACAGTTTTGATTTCCTTGATAGTAATGGGTCTATTCAGGTATTCCAAATCATCTTGGTTCAGCCTTGGGAGGCTATAAGAATCCAGGAATTTATCCATTTCTTCTATATTCTCTTATTTCGTAGCATACACACTTTTGAAGTAGTCTCTGATGATCTTTTGCATTTCTTTTGATTCTGCTGTGATGTCCCCCTTTTCCTTTCTAATTTGGTTTATTTGAGTTCTCTCTTTCTCTTTTTTGTGAGTCTTGCTAGTGGTTTATCAATCCTATTTATTTTCTCAGAGAACCAGCTCTTAGATTCATTGATCTTTCGGATTGTTTTGGGTTTCCATATCATTGATATCTGCTCTAAGTTTCATTTCTTTCCTTCTGCCTGGTTTGGGCTCCCTTTGTGGATCCTTTTCTAAGGTCTTGAGCTGTGAGGTCAGGTTATTTATGTGGACCCTTTTTTGCTTCCTGAGATATGCTTGCAGAGCTATAAATTTTCCCCATAGTAAATTTTCCCACAGGTTCTGGTAGCTCATGTCCTCATTATTATTTGTTTCCAGGAACCTTTTGATTTCTTCCTTGATTTCCTCCCTGACCCACTCATTGTTCAACATTGAGCTGTTTAATTTCTAGGTGTATGGTTTGGTCCTCAGCATCTGTATGTGATTAATTTCTATCTTCAGTGTATCATGGTCTGAGAAGATAGTTGATACAATTTCTATCTTCCTGATTCTATGGAGGTATGCTTTGTGGCCCAGCACATGATCTATTTTGGAGAATGTTCCATTTGCACTGGAAAAGAATGTGTATTCTTTTTTATGTGGATGCAAAGCCCTGTATAGATCTATTAGCTGTCTCTCTTCTATTTCTTCCTTCAAGGCCAGTGTTTCCTTGCTGAGTTTGATCTTGTTGATCTATCCAGGGGTGATAAGGCGATGCTGAAGTCTCCAACTACTATTGTGTTCCTAGTGATGTCTTCTCTAAAATCTATTAGCAGTTGTTTTAAGCATTTTGTTGGTCCCTCATTAGGTGCATATACATTTAGGAGTGCGAGTTCTTTCTGCTGTAAGTATCCTTTTATTAGTAAGAAATGGCCTTCAGTGTCCCTTCTAATCTTTTTCAACCTGAAATCTATGTTGTCCGATACTAGTATGGCCACCCCAGCTTTTTTGAGGGAGTTGTTTGCTTAGAGGATTGTTTTCCAACCTTTGACTTTGAGTCTGTGTTTGCTCTGACCATTCAGATGTGTTTCTTGTAGGCAGCAGAATGCTGTGTTCAGTTTCTGAATCCATTTTGCCACTCTGTGTCTCTTGATGGGTGCATTTAGACCATTGACATTGAGAGAGATTATTGTCGTGGAGTTTTGTCCCATCTTTCTGTAGGAGTTTGTTGTGCTTTTAGGGGTTTTTCTTTTCTTACAGGACCCCTTTAGTCGTTCTTTTAAGTTTGGTTTTGAGTCTATAAAGTTCATTAGTTGCTTTTTATCCATGAAATTGTGTATGGTTCCTTCAAGTCTGAGTGAGAGCTTAGCAGTATTCGTGCTAAGGCATTCATTTCGTTGAGTTTTTTCACTATATCCCACCATTGTCTTCTGGCTTGGAGGGTTTCCTCTGATAAGTCTGCTGTGAGTCTAAGGGGTGTTCCTTTGTATATGATTTCTTTTTTGACCTTGCGGCTTGCAGTATTGTGTCCCTATCCGTGGCATCCGTCATTCTGACTATGATATGTCTTGGAGTCTTTTTATTAGGGTCTCTTCTAGCTGGCACCCTTTGGGCTCCTAGGATCTGAACATCTGCATTATCCAACTCTGGGAACTTTTCAGCAATAATTTCTTTAACTGTGGCTTTCTCATTAGGGCTGCCTCCCAGTCCTTCTGGAACTCCAATGATTCTTATGTTATTCCTCTTGGCATCATCCCCTAGGTCTATGATTTGCCCTTTTTAAGGTCTTTTCCAATTGTTTATTGTAGCCTGTGGGCTTTCTGTTGCTCATCTTCAAGCTCACTAATTCTCTCTTCAGCTATAGCCATTCTACTGTTGAAGGCTCCCACTGTGTTTTTTATTTAGTCTACAGTGTCTTTTATTCGTGACATTTCTGAATGTAGCTTTCCTATTTCTGCTCTCATTTCTTCCCGTAATTTCTTTGCTGACTGCTCCACAGTTCCTTTAAGTTCGATGAACATTCTCAGAATTTCTTCTCTGAATTCTTTATCAGAGAGATCACATTTGTGGGAAACCTCTGCTGAGGCTTCTGGACTCATTTCTTCGTCCTCTCTGTGCTGTGGGAATTTGGGCTGTTTCTTCATGCTGTCACGGTTGTATGGAGCTGGGACCTTCCAGTTCACTAGAGCTAATCTCTCTTTTTGTAAGTTTTCGATATTTTGGTGCAATTGGAGTAGGCTAGTGATTAATTTAGCCTTTTGTGTTTGAGGTAACTGGGGAGATTTCCACAAAGTTAGTTATTGGGGATTGCGACGTCTGTCAAGTATACTAGAACAGGGGAAAATAACTGCGGCCACCGCCCCCAGAGACCACGCCCACTGCAGTGGGGCCACACCCACTACCAAAGAGGCCATGCCCCTTCTGGCCACTGGACATTGGGTTGAGATTAGGTCCAGGAGCCGCTGGAGCAGCGAGCGGACACGGAGGGCTGGGATGCCCACTGAGGGGATCAGGCACACCTGGATGAGAAAGCAGGAAGCTCAGGGTCAGCGGAGGCGAGGGGCGAGGTCCCTGCCCGCTGGATGCTGGCTGCAGATCGGGTCCAGGGGGCCGTGTGTGGAGCGCGCGGGCACCTAGGGCTGGGATCTAAAATTAAAACTTTTTTAAAAAGTAATTTTTTACTTTTTTGTGGCGTTCATGCCCAATTCAATCAGCTTAATCAATGGCTGAATGAATAGCAGTGTTACTACATTAAAAACTTTTTAAAAAAGATAATATAGAAAAAGGGAACAAATTTTTAGATTGTCTGTATTTATCATAATATGAAGGTCAACTATTCCTTCTAGGTTTCTGTTTTAACTCTTTTTTTCCTCGTAATTCTTGAGACAAACTCTTCTGCCAGAATACTTTAAATTCTTTTTCTTTTTTTACCACAAATACATATTTCATTTTCTGGATATACTCTATTCAAAATGCATTCTAAACTTTTAACACTTAGCTATTAACTTCCTAACTTTGAGACTGTAATCAGCATAACACTGATCATCTCAGGTCTCAGCTCTCATTTGCCTCAACTGAGAAGAGAGGGGGGTGGGTGGTAACTGCGTCTGTTCAGCTGCAATGCCACAGAAGGGGCAGTTTTCCATTTCTTAGATTTGAAGCTGATCTGAAACTTCAGCAAGAAAACCTGGTATCTTTAAAACTTTTACAAAGGCTCAATGCTGTGGCTTCAAACTATCAGGCTGACATCTGAAATTAATCCATTACAACTCTTTGCTAAGTAGCTCTAGAAATTTTAGTTACCAAAAGTCTCAGAGATCAAATAAAACACTGGTAGGATAAGTTTTGCAACCAATTTTGTAACTCTAGAAACTTATGTTTTAAACCAAACCATTACTCTTTGAAACTGTTTTTAGATACCACAATTATTTCAACTCTAATTCTAACAATCTAGTGCAAATGCAAACAAATATATGTTGATATAGCAGCATAAGAAAACACTTGAACTGCCAATGTTTATTTAAAAACATGAGAAATCTCTGTTTTAATGGCTCCGTACCTCTGTTGTTTGTAAAAACAGCCTAATTTTTCATTTAGATTCGCAGAGGTTTGTAAGATAAAGCCTTCTGTCTCTGACCTCTGATTTCACTTTAGTTTCAGGCTCTGGTTCTTCAGCTCTTTTCTAGATAGTTCAGATTCCAAAGCTCAATTTTTTTTCAATTGTTAATAACTACTAATGTTTTTCCAATAAGAAATTAGATAAAAATTTCAATTTCTCTGTCCAAAAAAACACCAAAACCATTTAAATTGTTGGGTTGCATATCACTCTGAGCTCTTGTGATGATGCTTCTTGCCCAAGTTTAAGGAATTCCACTTCTGACTTCCACAGCAGATGGACAATGGACTGACTACAAACACCACATGCACATGTGCACATATTTACAGTTGATCGATCCATCTGACTCTTCAAGAAAGGACTTACAATCCTTCTTTGACTTAATTTTAAAAGTTCTTGATTATTGCAAATCATAAGATTTTTGCACCAGATACTTTAACATTTTCAGAATTCAAACATGCTTTCAGACACATCAAGAGGCCATGGGTACTCACCAAAGTTTAAATAACAGCATAAGACAATATTGAATTGGTCAATGTTTATAAAAACATGAGATGTAATCTAATGTTTATCTCTGCACTGTTTTGCAACACTTGTTTTTAACCAGGTGGGGTCTCTCAACCAGCTCCTGCCAGACCAGGACGTAAGGGATCTGGTCCAGTGTCCTCCTGATTCTGAAAAGAAACTTATACCTATAGCTTTTAAGAACGATCCCCAGATCAAAAGTATCTTGAGCAGGTCAGCCAGTGTTGAAGGCTGCAAATCAAAGCAATTCTGCAGAACAAAAAGTTTTATGTTTACTCTTTTTAACCTCCATGGACTGAGTTCTGCTTTAAAGTCTAAGAAGTGACTGGTAAAGAGAAACAGGAGTGTTGTCTGTCCCTGGCCCATGTTCCCGCAAAGGAAGTTAATGATTAATGGTCTGAAAACAGAACAGAGACACAGACTGAAGACACAGTTACTCACTTACTCTATGTAGAAGACAGACAAATGTCGGCTGCTAGTCCTCATTGCACGATACCTAACCCTACTCCTCGGCTGGCCCCTCTGTGATCAAGCTTACCGTTGGCGTCCACCATTCTGCGGTTCCTCGTGGGGGACAGTGGGGACATCTCCCACACTGCCCCACCGGTGACTTCTTCAGCGCATCCACCTAGGTCCTATGCCTGTCCTCTGTACTTGGGTCCTTCCTCTGACCCCTCCTGTTGGGCACTCGGAACGATCAGTCTGACCGACCGCCCTACTTCAGCCACCTCACCCCAACATGACCTTTCTCAGTCACCTTCCCCTGAAGTGACTGTCACTCAACCACCCCTCCCTGGGACCACCTTTGCTCAGTCATCTCTCCCTGAGGTGACCTACCTCAGCTGCCTCTCCCCAAGACGATCTTCACTCAGCTGCTCCTTCCCAGCAACCTACCCGTGAGACTCCAAGAGACCCCATGGTGTTGATCAGCAAGAAGAGTGAGGTCCATGTCGCAATGTGGGGGTCACAGCACAAGTCAAACTCCCGGACGAGCCCCCATATGTTGTGTCTATGAAGGGAGTTTCGCTTACACATTGACCCAACCAGATGTGAAGAGGCCAATGCAAGGCCCCGTTATTGCTAGCTCAAGCTAGGGTCCAAGTATAATCCACAGTGGAGTCTTGACAAGGACCCCGAGTCCAAATTCTAAGCAGTTTATACGGGGTTTGGTTACGTAACAACATTTTTTCTAGGAACTGGCCATATGTTTCCAGTTCCTGGTTCCTGTCTCATCCCGTGTTTCCAATTCTTGGTCCCTATCTGGTCCCGTGACTCCACTCCCTGGGCCCTCTCTACTTGGCTGGGCGCCACTGCCCCTGCCCCTACTCTGATAGGTGTTCCTATGGGTCAGTTTATCTGCCCAGGGTGATATTATTTTCTGAGAATCAGGACTTTCTGATGGGAGAAACCAAGACTTAGGCCTGTTAAGTTTTGGTCTTAAAGTGGAGCCACATTCAGCCTCACAAAGTGTGGTTTGGATTTGAAGAAAATGCTGTGCTCTGATGGTAACAAGTGCTCTTCATCTATGGGGACATTTTACCCCTTTAAATATAACTTCATTTGAGTTGGGCTTCCAAGGAACATTCAGGGACCAGCAAGGTCCGTTGCTGGGAGCCTCAAGGGCCACACACTGTGATGCTCAGATGCTGCAAGATGGTGTTGGTTTGTCCCTTTAGCCTTGCCTCAGGGTTTTAGGTTTATCGGGTTACACTCATCACAGTGCTCTCCCCCCCACCCAGTTAATCACCGTTTTCCCTAATCAGATTCTGTTAACTTGTAAGACCAGATCCTTCTAAGACACTGAACTTGTATTGTAAGTTGTTTTTTGCATAGTTTACCTTAAACTATGGTAAGGTAAACCATAGTTTACCTTAAAGCTCATTCTGCTATAGTCATTGTCCCATAAACATTTTTACCTGGAAATTTTACGGAGACACTAAGCAGAACCTACCATTACTTTATAACTCTTCATAAAGGCCTAGAAAAGATCCAGAGTTAAAAAGAACAGAGTACAAGTAACATGCATATTATGTATTGCTACTTGCTCAAAGACTTGTCCCAGACAGTGCTTCAAATTGTCTGATAAACATGGTTATTATATAATTTCAATGAGATGTCCTGACGGGAGAGATCACATTTATAAATATGATGCAAATTGGACTGGATCAGTCTTATTATACTTTTATTTAAAATTTTATTGCTGGGGCCAGAGTGATAGTACAGCAGATAGGGTATTTGCCTTGCACCCGGCCAACCCAAATTCGATCTCTAGCACCCCATATAGTACCCTGAGCAGTGACCTGTGAGTGCAGAGCCAGGAGTAACTCTGAGCACCACTGGGGGTGGTCCCCCAACAAATAAACAAACAAATTAATTTTCTTCATCAAAATCTTTTTGCATTGAATTTTTAAACATTGCTTTAACATATTTATTTTGATTACTGAGAATATTTTTGCTCTTTTCTTTACTTTTAAGCCAGGGACTAGTGTATCTTATCTAATCCTGTGCATAGCAACTTAATTTGACATCTGCTTCTAGAGTGCCTTCAGGTACTCTAATTATGAGGAGTATAAGTTAAGTTTTGTTAATTTCACTCTGCTCAATATATTTAGAAGTTAGTGGAGTTGTGACAATATGCACTGGGAACAGTTGTAGCTTTGTAAGTAATTGTCCGGTATTGTGATACTCAAAACTATTAATTGGGGACTTGCTTTACACATATTATGTATTCACTATAATTTCTTATGCCTTTTAATTTAGGACTGTATGCTCCTCTAAGTATTTTGTGGTGAAATATGGAATCAATCAGTACAGCCATCACGTCAAATGTTTCAAGAATAAACCAGGTCTACAGTGACAAACGCTGCAGGCTGATTTTGATAGTCCTCTACAGCACCGTTTTCCTTGGTGGCATTTGTGGAACAATTATGATGCTATGTGTGATGTCCAAAAGGAATGAGCAATCAGTCATGTCAACGATTATTCTCAATATCCTTGTGCTACACTCAATTCTCCAAGTCAGTCTGCCATTCCGTCTTAGCTATTATATTTCAGGAGTCTGGGAGTTTGGATCTTTTGCCTGCCATTTGGTCAGTAGTATAATATATGGTCACATGTACTTCACATTTGTTTTCTATGTGACAATTGTCATACTACGATTACTCATCTATTTTAAGAAACTCCAGATACAACAATTACAAAAATATCATATGATAGTTTTAAGCATTATGATTTGGATGATAGGTAGCCTCATTTTTTGGCTATTTTTAAAAATATGGGATAAATTCACATAACTCAGAACAACGATGCTTTGAGTTCCACAGGGAACTCAATCTAGAGGAATTAATTATTTTTAACTACTCTATGATTATTATTATCATGACAACAGTTGTGACCCTATTTTTGATACAGATGGGGGTCATCATTCAACTGGTAAAGTCTCATTGGCCTAATTTGTGGGCTTATCAAGATTATAGGGCACAAAGCAAGAGTCTTTTCTTCCTCTTAGTCATAATTTTCTGTTTCATGACCCACCATGCGTTCGGTATGCACTTTATTCAAAAGTATAGAAATGAAGAAGGATCTGAGTTAGTTCTTTATAATGAAATTTCCATTGCTTTGACTACTGTGTTGTCTGGACATGCTGTGTTTTGTTGGTGGGATTATCTATTAAACATTCCTGTATTACTGATGTGTAATCACTTCCCTACCTTATGGAAAATATTTTTGATTGAATGAGTACTATTATGATTTCAAAAATGTTTAATTACCTATTGATAGTAAAAAAAACACATTTTTTTTCATGTAAAAGGAAAGTAAGTTATCTTCTACCTCCCAGGGAAGTGTTATCTGTCTTCCAGTAGCCATAGAATATGCTTAATCATCTGAGTTTATCTCTGTTGATTTTAACCATCTTTATCTAATTCAATCCCTACTTCTTTTTTTATGCAATATTTACTTATCCTAAATAACGTTTGCCCTCTATCTTTTGAATATTCTCCTCATTGCATTCACTACATAAGTACTATAATGTCCCTTCCCTCAATTTCCAAGCCATCTACTCTCAAAAGTAAAAACAAAACAACAAAAAAAAAAACCCCAAAAAAAACCAGAAGATGGGGACTGAATTTAAACTGTAGTGTATTCTTTTCTTCAGATGATATTTTAAGTTTTAGGCCACTATAACTTACAGTACTGTTATGGCAGAGTTGCACACATGCAACATTCCAGCACCCCATTTTTCACTAGTGTCTACTTCCCTCCACCAGTCTGGCCCCCTCCTCGTCCTACCCAACTGCTCTCCCCATCACAGAAAGCTCAGTTCTGTAGACCTGTTCTCAGGTTCCGTCTCCTTTGGACACTTGTTATTTCTTTACTCACTATGTTTCTTGATATACCACATATGAGAAAGATCATTTTGTGTCTGTTCTTTTCCATAAAAACACATGCAAGTACTGAGTCTCAAATGCAAATATAGTAAGAAGTGGTAGGAACTTTTGGAGGTGATGGATATGGTGACAGTTACAATACAGATGGAGACGATATTTACTTACAACTATATCAAGTGGTAAGCTCGAAATATGTATAGAATTTGCATGTTAATTGAGCCGTAATAAGTTGGTTTTTAAATAAAAGACAGGATACCAAAAATATTGAACATGATAGGCAGTTACTTCAAAATCAACCACGAGTTCATTTTTCATTTGTATAACTGTTTTTTTTTTTTTTTGCTTTTTGGGTCACATCCAGCGATGCACAGGGGTTACTCCTGGCTCATGCACTCAGGAATTACTCCTGGCGGTGCTTGGGGGACCATATGGGATGCTGGGAATCGAACCCGGGTCAGCCGAGTGCAAGGCAAACGCCCTACCCGCTGTACTATTGCTCCAGCCCCTGTATAACTGTTCTTAAGAATATTCAAAGCATCCTATATAACCAGGAGGTGATAAGAATTGGAATTCATACCAGCTAGAATTTATAGCTAAATTCTATAAAATCTAATATAATAAACTTAAATCTGCTTATCTGATTTAGAAATTTACATGCCCTTAGGCCATTTGTTATAGTAATGCTACATAAGAGATCAAATCTATTGAATGGCCATGAGTGTCATTAATGATTTTCAATGCAGTACAGTGCATACATTAATGTTTTGCGAGTATTTAGATACCTTAATTCAGAACTTTTTGAAAACTAATAACTGTGGGTGAGGTATTTATTTCCTCTATATGCCAATTTCCCACATTACAGGGATTTGGTAAAACTGAAGCAAACAGCAATGTGGTAAATAGTGACATAGTGACTGGCATGTAATATTCAGAATATTTTCCTGATCTAGTGCTTTCTTTCAGGAAAATACTGTAAATAGAAGCCTTTTTCAGCAGTACTTGGAATCCATGATGGTATTTGGTCAAACAATGCAGGCGTGATGGCATAGTACTTGGGCCTAGTGGTGTGGTTGTGCCTGGCCTTGGAAGTGCTAGGAGCCACCAGAAGCACACCTGCTGGTTTTCTAGTAATACCAGAATGGAATTCTGGGCTATCCAAATGGCCACGCAATGCTGGGGATTGAACTTGGAAACTTGCCTGGACTAGGCATGAAATCCACTCCTCTGTACTATCTCCCTGTGTTCTGATAAAGATATTTTAATACTAATTCAAATTTTGTTTGATACATGTGGTCGGGCTGGAGCGATAGCACAGCGGTAAGGCGTTTGCCTTTCACATGGCTGCTGGCCCATGTTCGATTCCTCCGCCCCTCTCGGAGAGCCCAGCAAGCTACTGAGAGTATCACGCCTGCACGGCAGAGCCTGGCAAGCTACCAGTGGCGTATTCAATATGCCAAAAACAGTAACAATAAGTCTCACAATGAGAAACGTTACTGGTGCCTGCTCAAATCAATGAGCAACGGGATGACAGTGACAGTGACAGTGACTTGTGGTCAACTGGTTTGCTCCGAATAACTCCATAACTCCATCTGGGATTTAGGGAAGCCCTAGCAAGAGTGGGGGAACCATAGGAAGGTTAGATGTGCTTAATTCCATTCCAGCACAGTCTTGGGGCATGCTCTCCTCATAGGGAGCAAAACAAAGCCACAGCACTTCCTAACCACTGTGCTCCCCAGGGAAAACACAGGACCAGTCACACTGATTTCAGGCTACAAAACAATTACATCAGTGTGTGTGTGCATGGGTGGGTGCGTGCGTGTGTGCATGAGTGTCTCTGTGTGTGTGTGTGTGTCTCGGTGGGGGGTGGGGGGCACCTAGGTACAACCATATTCCCTACAGTCCACACCTTTAGGGTACTTGCCACACAATCTATGTGACAACCTTCTTCCACAACCATCCCTTGGCGAGCAAACCAGCACAGTGCTGCTATAAGTTGCAGCTATTTAGGTTCAGTTTGCCTCCCAGTTTTAAGAGCATTTTTCTATGATGGATCTGACCCAGGTGGGAAGGTACAGTCATCCCTAGGGACAGCACCCAGTCCAATTTTTGGGGAGATACAACCACACATCTTCCCCACATAGAAGCTGTCTCTTCCCCTCAGGCCATGGCAGAGTCAGTACTGGGTTCCAGTGCCCACTCTGACCCCCTGCACCTCCTCTAGGTTTTCCTGGCAGTGGGATTGGGGCTTCAAAGCTTCAGTCCCTCAGCTCCCATCGTTCCAGCCCATTCTAATTTGGTAGTGGTGAGGGGTGTCACGGTGGTGAGGGACTCCGAGCCAGGCTGTTTTCACTCGGGGTGCCCCAGAGGGTTCTTACCCTCCCTGCCCCAAAGGACCCAGCCCCGGCAGCCAACCTCCACTACCCAATGGCCACTATGCTCCAAGTCGCTTTCCGGACATTCCGGCCAAGCCTCATGCATCATCCCCCTCTGTATCTGGATCCCCTGTTTGCTGGACACTGGGGACAAGCGGGGAACATCCCCCGCTGTGCCCCCCAGGGCGCGGCTCCATCCCCGTCCCCTCCCACCCCTGGCTGGAGCTTGGCTGGTTGTCAGGGACACCCAGCTAGACTCTCACTTGGCTTTGGGGGAATGATCCACAGCTTCGTGGATAAACAACACCTCTGGAACTTCATAGACTCAAAAGAACCTTGAAAGAAGAACTGAAGAGTCTACATTAAGGCCAGACACACCCCACAAACACAACAATCCTCTAAAGAGATGGCACAAAGCCCCATGGCAATAATCACTTCCAATGTTAATGGTCTAAACACACAATTTAAGAGACATGGAGTGGCAAAATGGATTAAAAACTAGATTGAACACTCTGCTACCTAAAAAAACATATTTGAATAGTCAGAGCAAACACAGACTCAAAGTTATCATCATCATCATTATCATCATCATCATCATCATCATCATCATCATCATCATCATCATCATCCCGTTGATCGTCGAATTTCTCGAGCGGTCTCAGTAATGTCTCCATTTGTCCAAGCCCTGAGATTTTAGAAGCCTCTCTACTCATCCTTCCAACGATGCCTTACTGGAAGCTCTTTCAGAGTCAGGGGAATGAGACCCAGCTTGTTACTGGTTTTGGCATATTAGTACACCATGGGGACCTTGCAAGGCTCTCCCATGTGGGCAGGAAACTCCCAGTAGTTTGCCATATTCTCCCAGAGGGAGAACTAGGCTATAAGATGTCACTTCTAGGAGCTTGCTTTTAAGTATATGGATGTTGGCCCTTGATAGGATTCCACGGCGCCGAGAGCAGTCCTTGGGTATGACTGCCTAGCTACTAGCAAATGGGAAATCTGGACGGAGAAGGCCCAGTCCTGATCCGAGCAACCTTGGAGGTCTCAGCCCTGGGTCCCACACACCTGGGTTCCTCTGCTGGTTCCTTCATGTGTGAGACTCGTCCGAACATGTGGAGAGGGGCCTTGAGCATGGCTGTGGCTAGGCTCCGGAGGTTTTCGGCCACCGGGAGCTCTGCTCGGGGCGGGGAGGGAAGCTGGAACCCATCCCCTCCAAGGAGGCCCCAGGGAAGACAGCCAGGCGCGCGGGCAAGAGACTCTCTGTGTCGCTTTCCTCCGAGAGCTTGCTTTTAAGTCTCTGGATGCTGGTCGTTGACAGGATTACATGGCACTGGGGACTGAGACCTCCAAGCCTGCTCGGATTGGGACTGGGCCTCCTCCGCCCAGATTTCCCATTTTCCAGTAGCCAGGTGGTCACACTCAAAGTCAAAGGCTGAAAAATGATTCTTCAAACAACTTCTTCAGAAAGGCCAGTGTGACCACACTAGCATCAGACAAAACAGATTTCAGGCTGTTACTATTAAGAGATTTCCAGGACATAGGCCTTTCAGTGCTAAAACCCAGGATAGTCTTGTATACGATTCAATGAGTAGGTCAGCCTACTTTCAATGTTCTAAGAGAAAAGAAAATTTGGTTTCAGAAAGAACTGAAGTATCAAGTCAAGCATGATTCTTAGAAGTTTTCAGTGGAAAAAACTGAAGCTCAAAATCTGTCACTTTTATCTGAGGCGCTTAAGAATCTGCCTTGGATCTTAGTCACGGCCATGCAAGCTGCAGAACGCTCAAGCATGCCAGAATGTCCTGAAACATATTAGTCCATGTTTGTTTTCGAAACCATGAGTTCCAGAGTGCCCTCTGCTTCCATGCTGTGCTGAGATGATGGTATTTCACCACCACGGAACAGAGATCCGCAGAGAACTCATCTTTCCTTTACAACCCCAGCTTTCCATTTTCACTGTACGGTTTGTTCAACCTCCCAATTGTTCTCCCAGATTTTTAGAACATGGAAAATCTTCTGTGAAATAAAGCTATGAATAATTAACTTTCCTTCTCATGCTCTAATCTGATTTTGTAATGTGGATAGAAAAAGGAGGTCTGTATTTCTCAACAGTTCTATAATCATAACATATGTACTGAGCATATAAAAAATGTGCTTTGCTCCCAGACCATTTCACTCCAACTTGGAGGTAATAGTGCTCATTTTCAAGTTGCCAGGTGGCTCATTCTAGCCACTCTGGAATATGTGACCAGAAGTGATGAAGTATTTACCCGGTATTACCCGGTACTTATTGGACATTCTGTAACTATTTGTTGAAAACTGCATGCCCATGTGAGAATAACTCATGAGCATCCATTTCTAGCTACTGCTGGAACATGATACTGACTGTAGGATAACATTGTTTTGTGCTTTCTCCTCTGCCACAAGGAGCTCAGGTTTACTGAATAATGTCCATCACAATGCTCCCAAGGCACTCCCTTTTCCTCTGAATTTAACTTCTCTGTACTCTGCTTTCTCTACCTGTTAATCACTCATTTCCCCTAAGCAGTGGCTTATAAAATGACTTGTAAAGTCAAACTCTTCAGAGATCTCTGTATTTGTATTTGTAAGTGAAATATCACTTTTCTCGTTTCCTTATGTCCTTTGCATAGTTTAGAACAATGTCCTTTTTGTATAGACACAGGAAGACAGTTCTGCTATGATTTTTATAACTTGGGAGTTAATTGACTCCGAATAATATTCACTCCTGGGCATCTGTTTTCTCTACTTGAGCCTCAGTAGCCCTTACTTCCTAGCATCCCCAAAGCAGGGTCCCAACGAGGGGTTGGATGGACACAGGGCAAGCTGTGAGCTACCCTGGTATAGAAATGGGCCAGGCCAAGCACTATATTACTTAACTATATGTTAAGAGCATGGTCATGGACAAATTCTGTCATGATCAAAAGAGAAACAACTGGAAAAGAACCCTGCTAGGGTTAGGAAAAGCTATCTGGCCTGAGCACTGTAGTCTGGAATCTGTAGTGCGATGTCCCCTGGAGAGCCACCCTATAAGCTTAATATATCTCTTACTGTGTCCATACAAAATGACTAGAAATATTATTAAGAAGTAAACTTAAGGTGACTGTTTAAATGGTTATGAACTAAGGAAAGAAGTATGTCCTTAGATAAAAAAGTTGCCCTTGAGTTGATCTCCTCATGGGAGATCTTTTTCTTAGAAGAGCTTCCCTGGAAGGGAGTGCTTTCCATACGTTGATTGTGCTGTCTGATGTAGGTGTAGTTGCTCCCCCAACCTTGGGAGGTGGAGGGCTTTAGACTAAGGCTGCGAGATGGAGCACGGAGAGACTAGCATGGGGGACAGGAAGAGACAGGAATGCAGGGCAGTGTGAGACTGGAATGGGGCGTTTAGTGAGATTAGAACAGGCGTGTGGGGAGAATGGAAAAGACGGCAACTGATCACCAACCAGCCTGGCAGCCCTGTTCCCTCCCTCATGTGTCTGTTAGTGGCGGCGTCAGGCTGGGGTGGGGAAGCAGCTCATGTCCACCGAATTAACGTGGCAAGAGAGAGCCCATGCCATGCACTCTTATTTATTTTTTGAACACACAGACTATAATAATTTTGTTAATGTGGTGCTTGGGGCCAAACTTGCCAGTACTTAGGAGTTCTCCCAGCAGTGTTGAGGATCCACGCTTCCCTGGGGAATGAACCCAGATGAGCCACATGCAAAGAGTGTTCGCCAGCTCTGAGTGACCTCCTTGGGCCCCAACTAAAACAATTTTAAAGTGTTTTTGTATGATCCAGTGGAATCTTCCTTCACAATTATATCCAGGACCTAGATGTATTAGTCGATGAACCCTTTCTAACTGCATGCTCACCCACTATGCCACTCATGGGTCCCCTGCAGTTGTCTCTAAGGAGGCACTTGGAGTGAAAGAAGACTCATAAAAAGTCTTCCTGGTTCAAACTCCAGATCTTCATCCAAGTTAGACAGAACTGAATTAACTTTCACTTCCAATTCACCTTCCTTTCAAGTTACACTTCAATTTGTTAAGTCAAAAATGCTACCTATGCCGGGGCTGGAGAGATAGCACAGCGGGTAGGGCGTTTGCCTTGCACGCGGCCGACCCGGGTTCAAATCCCAGCATCCCAAATGGTCCCCTGAGCACGGCCAGGGGTAATTCCTGAGTGCAGAGCCAGGAGTAACCCCTGTGCATCACCAGGTGTGAACCAAAAAAAAAGCAAAAAAAAAAAAAAAACAACCAACCAAACAAACAAAATGCTACCTATGCCAGGTTTTATAATTTGGAATAAGCTAAGGGTATTATCACAAAACTCACTTTTCACATGTTACAATGGCACAGAAATTTATCCTTGCAGGTCCTTATAGCATAAAAAACAATCATATATTCCTTGTTTGCTCTTTTGCGGGGGCAGAGGGGCGGGTGGGAGAGTTGGTAGGGGTTGAGCCACACCAGGCTCTACTTAGGGGCTACTACTCCTGGCTCAAGGGACCACTCCTGGTGGGATTTAAGAAAACACATGTGGTGCTCGTATCCAACTGGGTTTGGTTGCATGTAAGTTAAGTGTCTTAACCTCTGCATTATCTCTCTGGCCATCCATTCCTTTTTTGTTTTGTTTTGTTTTGTTTTTGAGCCATACCTGGTAAATTGCAGAGGCACTCCTGACTCTGCACTCAGGAATTCCTCCTGGAGGTGCTCAAAGACAATGTGGGAATGCTGGGATTCAAACCTGTACACAGGCATTTCACCTTTTATTTTAACATAACCCTTTGCTAAAGCTCTCAAACTTTATAACATAGACTATGAATTTTTAAAAATTTTTATTTTTTGAATCACCGTGAGAGCAGTCACAAAGCTTTCCAGTTTAAGTCTCAGTCATACATGATCAAACACCCATTTCTTCACTAGTGCACATCTCCACCACCAAGAACCCAGTATACCTCTGGCCCAGCCCTCCCCCTGCCTGTGTGGCAGATGATTTTCACTTTATTCTCTCTCCACTTTGATCACATTTAATATTTAGACAAAAGACTCATTACTATTATTTGGAATTTCCCCCAACAATCAGATCTGCTGAAAAGGCATCATTAGATCATTTGTTTTCTATTTTTTAAAATTAATTTATTTTTTAATTAGTGAGTCACAGTGAGGGTACAGTTACAGATTCACACATTTTCATGCTTGTTTTTCCCTCATGCAATGTTCGAGAGCCCATCCCTCCACCAGTGTCCATTCTCCACCACCAATGAACCCAGTATCCCTCCCACCTCCCAATCCCATCCCCCCACCCCACTCTGCTTCTGTGGCAGGGCATTCCAGTTTGTTCTCTCTCTCTCCTTTTGGGTCTTGTGGTTTGCAGTAGGGGTATTGAGTGGCCATCATGTTCAGTCTCTAGTCTACTTTCAGCAAGCATCTCCCTTCCCGCACAGGATTTCCAATCACATTTTTTTTTTGCTCTTTGGGTCACACCTGGCAATGCACAGGAGTCATTCCTGGCTTATGCACTCAGGAATTATCCCTGGCAGTGCTCAAGGGACCATATGGGATGCTGGGATTTGAACCTGGGTCGGCCGCGTGCAAGGCAAATGCCCTACCCTCTGTGCTATCACTCCAGCCCCTCCAATCACATTTTACTTGGTGCTCCCTTCTCTATCTGGGATGACTATCCCCCAGCGTGTGAGGCCAGCCTCCAAGCTATGGAGCCAACCTCCTGGTATTATATACTACTATTCTTGGGTATTAGTCTCCTACTCTGTTGTTTTATATTGCACAGATGAGTGCAATCTTTCTATGTCTGTCTCTTTCTTTCTGGCTCATTTTGCTTAGCATGATACTTTCCATGTTGATCCACTTATATGCAAAGTTCCTGACTTCATCTTTTCTAACAGCTGCATAGTATTCCATTGCATAGATGTACCAAAGTTTCTTTAACCAGTCATCTGTTCTCGGGCACTTGGTTTTTTCCAAGATTGTGGCTATTGTAAACAGTGCCGCAATGAACATATAAGTGTAGATGTCATTTCAACTTTTTTGTTTCTCTGGGATATTTTCCCAGAAGTGGTATTGCTGGATCAAATGGAAGCTCAATTTCTAATTTTTTGAGAAGTTTCCATATTGTTTCCCAAACGGGCTGGACCATTCGGCATTCCCACCAGCAGTGTAGAAGGTTGTTTTCTATTGTTGACTATGAAGAACATATGATGTCACGTGACCACTTTGCAGCTGCACGATTTTGGATTTCTGATATTTTAGTAATAAGCCTGGAGGGATTTCTGCCTAAAGCGTCTGGGTTCCGAGATTTGCTTGTGTGCCTCTGGGATCATGGCTGTTTCAGGAGCCAGGAGCCATTTGTAGGCAGCAACTCAGGGCCTTGTCGGGGCAGGGAGAGGGGCTATGCATTTTAGTTAGCCACACCTATTTGTCATATACAGAATTAAGGAGAGATCCCATTTAAACATTCCTGCCATGATTCAACATGATTTGGCATACATAGGATTCAGTGACTTAGTCTAGACATCATCTATCATGGGTGAAATGTGTCCTTAAAATAGTGTAATTTGTAATAAAACTTTAGTATATACATAACACATATATACCCTATGTGGTTTTCCTCCATATTCTCGACACAAAGCCTCTAAAATTCTTGGAATTTGCCAAGCAATTAGGAGAAATAAAGGTGTTTCTTGCTCTTCTTGGGGAAGTTGCTTTCCATCCTAAGTGTACGTTGTTGGTATAGCGTGGAAAGACCATAAGGAGAGGGTCCAGTTTCTAGAGGAATTAACCGTTTGATTATTAAATTATATGTTTCAATCTCACCCTTCTTACCTCTGGGGGAAAATGTAGAGCTGGGAATTGAGTTCAATAACAGATGGCCAAAGATTTCATCAAACATGCCAATGAATCTTCCACGGCCTCCCAGAGGCTGAATTAACAGAGCCCTGGGGGTCCTGTGGAGAGACTATGAGAACGGTAGAGCCAGAAAGGCCCAGGAGCTGCACACTGCTTCCACATATTTTGCCCTATGTTTCTTTCCCAGCTGGCTCCTTTAGATGTGCCTTTTTTTAATAAACAAGTAACTTTGTAAGTAAAATGTTTCTCTGAATTCTGGTGTCACCATTCTAACCAACTAACTAATCAAACCCAAGGAAGCTCCAGTTTACAGGTGGGTGGATGTACAGGTAGCCATCAGCAATTAGGGGTGGGGAATGCCATCTGTGGAACTGGCACCAATTTCTGGTACTTTAGCTCCCAGTTGACTTATAGAATACCCAGTTACTATGTGGCAAAGTTTCTTATGATGGGGAACTCCATCATGCACACACTTGGTGGCCAAAGTCTTGTCAGGAGAAAGGAAATGCACACAATGAGGTGCTTTTTTCCTTTTCTATAGTACTTCCAAAAAATTGTTGAAGTTCTAACCTCTGGTACCTAAGAATATGACCTTACTTGTAATAGGGTCTTTACAGGTAATTAAGGTGAGGTTATGCTGAAATCCGCGTGCTTTTGACCCAATATTGCTTCATACAAAGAGAAGGGATACAGAATAGATGCACAGGGCAACGCCATGTGAAGGAAGAAAGTCACGTGACTGGTGTTGGAGGAAGAGATTTGAAGTGATTAAGCTGCACCCCAGGGGACACAAAAATTCCCAGCAATTACCGTGGCTAGGAGAGGTAATTTAGCTCTACCAACATCTGAATGTCAAACTTCTAGCCTCCACACAGAGAACCAGTGTTGCTTTATGTCTCCTAGTGAGTGCTATTTTGCTACAAGCCTAAGCAACTAATTGAGACCCCAACTTCCTTTCTTCGAAACAGTGCACATATAGGTGGCTGGGGACAGGGAATTGGGAGATATCCCCCAACCCAAATAATGGACAGATTTCTAAACATTAGATTATCATTAATTGAAACAGTCTGCGTTCATCATCTGTTCCTTTCCTTTTGAAAAATGTATTTTTATACATGTCCTTATTTTTCTTCTTAATTTAGTAAGAAAATCAGTAGCATTCAGGGAGCCTGTTTCTAAGCTCTGATCTCCAGAAGCAGAGATGGAGTCTGAGCTGCTGGAGATGAGAGACCAGAGAACCCATGGAAGGTAACAGGGTTGGTGGAGAAAGGAGTTCCACCTCCAGGCTAGGTTTAAAGAATCCATGGCCATCCTATTGACAATGGTCAGGCAGTTCGTCCTGCCAGCTGGTCGCGATGGCTGTAGAAGGGGGTAGGCTGCTCTGCTGCCAGAGCCCCCTAAGACCTGGGAGAGGTTGCCTGGGATCTGCCCTCCCTCACAGGTAGAAATAATGTGATTCGTAATAAAGCTTCTGTATATACATGACACATATATACAGTATGTGGTATTCTTCCCTATTCTTGACCAAACCTGGCCAGCTGCCTGCTTCTGTGCTCCTGGTGCAGAGCTTCCAACATGTAGTGGACACAGGTATTCTTCAGTCCTCTCCCAACTACCATGTTTCTGAATGGAAACGGAGCAGCTCATGTTAAGTGGAGTAAGACAGAAGTGCAAGGTCAAATGCCGAATGCTCTCACAAATCTGTGCTATATAGAATAACATATTTGGGTTGGGGAGGTGGACACATCAGGCAGTGTTCAGGGCTCACTCCTGACTCTCTGCTCAGGGCTCACTCCTGGCAGTGCTCGGAGGAATTATATGGAGTGCCAGGGATCAAACCCAGCTTAGCTGTGTGCAAGACAAGTGCCCTACTCCTAGCACCTATTTTACTCTTTTTCTTCAAGATTTTAATCCATATAGAATTTGTTCTTGTATAAAAGGAAGAAATAAAATGTATTCTTTCCCAGTACATACTAATTTTTCCAGTATTAGTTATTAAATAGACACAGATCTCTGTTGAATGAATGAATATATATGTATATATATTAAATATATAAAAATTCTTACTGGCACTGGAAAGTATATCAGCGTACTTTTTTACAGTTTCCCTATATTTTTCCTATTTCTATGACATTTATAAGAGACTTTGACAATTAATATCATATACAATCCCTTTCATTCTTTTCTTGATATCATTGTATATCTGTCTCTGTCATTGTTACTGTCACTGCTCATCAATTTGTTCGAGCAGGCACCAGTATTGTCACCACTGTGAGACTAACTGTTTTTTGCATATCCAATACGCCACGGGTAGCTTGCCAGGCTCTGCCGTGTGGGCGGGATACTCTCGGTAGCTTGCCGGGCTCTCCAAGAGGGGCAGAGGAATCAAACACGGGTTGTCCAAGTGAAAGGCGAATGCCCTACCGCTGTGCTTCCGCTCCAGTTCATTGAATATCTACCCTTATAAATTAAGTATATTCTATTCAAAGAAACCAACACACATCAAGATTCTAATTTGGACGACATTCAATTTCTACATAATGGACGAATGGATGTTTTCTTATTAAATATTCTCACTTAGAAACTTACTGCAACTTTGTTCATCTGTGCTTTATTTTATTTGCCATAAAGAACTGACCTCTAAATGCTTTCACATGAAATGTTCAAGGTATCTTCTGCCACATTATCCCTAATGGTGACTTTAACTAACTGATGTCTTCCTACAATTTCTGTTTTTTCCTAAGGCACTTTAACCATTCTAATCCTTATTTATTAATTTCATTATGTTATCTTCCTTTCTGGCATCGTGTCCTAATCAAAACTCAGTCCATTTGTCCTTGTCACATTGCCACCACCTTCCATTCCCTCACTGCTCCCTCTAGTGGGTGTTCTAAGATTTGCACTTGCTCTGGTGTTCAACACTCTCCAGGAAATCAGCAGTCTGAAAGTTGCCCTAGCGAGTTGCTTCCTACTGCCCTGACCCAGGTCCACAAGAGGTTTAGACAACAGGATGGACACATTGAACGTCCCCAGATGTACACCCTTACCTGAATATCTTTATTGCTCTGCCCCCAGTATGCTCATGGGAAACCTTTTATATTTACTGAACTGTCATAGTACATTTGAGATGTTATTCACTAATTCCAGGAGCTTAAACCTTTGTGCCCCAACTTTTCTGACATGAGTGATTTTCTGAGTATGTCACATTTCTGGGGCAGAACTTTGGCTTTCTATCACTTAAAGTTTGGAGCCCTCTATCGCTTGAGAAGAGTGATGGAATTAAATTAGGAATAGATTTACTTTTAGTTTGTGCACTCTCTTCCAAGGAGTAGGATGGCTTTCTAAATTGCGTTTTATGAGACATGCATAGCAGATAACCCAAATGGTTCTTAAGTCTAGCAAAACAGCAAGGTCCAAAGGCAGGTGGATTAAGGAAATAAGATCACAGCGTCTCTGTCCCTGATTCTAAATTTAACCGATTCATAGAAATAAACTTTAAAAATTCAGTCTCATAAGAATTCATTAGTCTTATTCTATTAAAAAGCGCAAATATTTGACCTATGTAAGTATGCCAGGGAGCAAGGTGCCTCTCCTTGCTACCACTCAGTACATGGGTAAGCGTATTGGTCCCAGGGCTCCACTTCCTGGAGACACCAAAATCAGCAGATTCTCAGTCCCTTGAACAAATATAATAATATCTGCCTGAAATTTTGTATGTCCTCTTGCATGCTTTAAATCATCTCTAGATTACTTATCCCTAATACAATATAAATGCTTTTTAAATAATTGTTATTCTGTACTAGTTAGAAACAGTGATAAGGAAAGTAAATTTGTCTGTGTTCAGTACAGGCAGAACCATTTTCAGCTTAACTACACAAAATGCACTTTATCAGTGGTTGGTGGATGTGAAATCCACAGATAAGTAGAAATGACTATACTAGAGAATATTTTTGAACTAGCTCATGGGACAAGATTTTTTTGAAGAAGTGACCCTGACAAATAAATAATGCCCAGGGTTACAGAAGTGAAGAAGAAAAAGGAAAACCTTTTAGGGAACGAAGCTGAGACCATCTTTGCATAACTCGGGGAATGTCAGGAGTGCATGTCACTGTGGAAGACGCATGGCTCATGCATGAGATGGAAAGCAGGGACTGAAGACCAGGTTTGTCAGGGAAAACCCAGATTTATCTTAGACATCAGCTGCCTAAAGTGTCCCTGAGACACACTGAGGAACAATATCCAGCAGGCATTGCAACATGTGGATCTGGAACAAAAGGGAATGTCTAAGCCTACCTTATGCATGGCCGAGTAGAAATAGCTAAACTAAAATAACAGCCCATACAGCTAAAACTAACACTTGTGCCTGGAAAGAACGCACACACCGAAACAACCCGAGCCTCGAAAGGCTTTGAATCTGACGACCGGGTAGAATATGAGCCCCCAAATCATACTCTGGGGTCAGGGTGATAGGTCAGGGGAAAACAACAACCGTGAGACTGTTGTGGCAGCATTAAGGCAGGAGAAGGAAAGGTGACAAGAAATGAAGAGGGTTAAATTGTGCTGTGATATATACTAAACAAGGTCCACTGTTTAAGGACAGGAGAATTCTGTTTAGAGAGATGATCACGGGTGGCCTTATAACAGCTGCCTCAGAGATGTGAAGGGAGGAGAGAGGGGAGTGTGGGACCAGCACGTTCACCCTGGAATTGTATGAAGGAGATAAAGCAAAATAAAGACTGAATATATACTTCTTTTGTATATGTATAAATATATATATACTGAATATATACATGTACTTCTTTTTCAAGAAGTTTGATTTCAAAAGAGCAGTGACAATATGATGGTTGGGAAAAAATTTTGAGATAAAGAGGTTTATTTTACTTGGGTTTCTTAATTGTGGAAAAATTAATGTATACAAAATTGTATGTAATTTGTGTAATCTGTGTATCTTACAGGGACAATATTACATAAGTTCCTATGTCTCTATGCCATGGAACTTAGAGAGAAGAGGAATGGGGCAGTTTACTGCCCTCAGCCCATTGCCATGGTGGTTTAAGAGGAGTGGGGAAAAGTTCTTTAGAGATAAAATAATTTTAAAGAATTGAAAAATCAATCTATTAGATGTGGAAGTCATTAAAGATGCAGAATTTGGAATAGAATTGAAGATAGAATGAAATATTAAAGAACTCTGTCCCCGGAACTGTAGTCCCTGATTGTGTATCCTGAAGTGGTGATCAGTCCTAAAGTTGACAGCATTTGAATTCATTCAGAGCCGGCCCTCAGCCTGAAGTTCTGTAGCCTCGAAGAGTCAGAGCTGAGCATATAGAGGCAGTACTTTCCCTTGATGCTTTCCACCCAGAGCTACACGTCCCCTCCATACACACATTAAAAGGGAGCATCTTCAGAAAGCTTTATCTTCAAGAAATCAAAAAGTATAAGGAATGTATTATACATCATAAGCAGTTCTTTTTTAATGTGTCTTTGATAAGGCAACACTATTGTGCAGAACAGGTTTCTATCCTAAGAGTTGAAGTCGGTGAAGTTACCCCTGTACACCTAATGTGAAGTGGAGGGGTGAGAGCGTCGACCATGTTCTCCCCATCCACCTCTGCCACTCTGAGACAGGCTGGGAGGTTAGGACTCAAAAAGTCTCGACAAACCCCTTCTCAGAATGGACCAAAGTCCCACCAGTCCCACTAGGTGGCTGTGAAGCCATACCTGATGCCCACTTGAGCTTTTCAGCATGGAAATTGATCCCCACCACCTGATTTCTTGGGAAGCCATGGACTCAGGCTGGAGCAAAGAAGTCTCTCTTAGGAAGAGAAAGCCAGTCCTAGACCTTACCCAGGGCTTTGGGGTCCTTGACTTTCTCACAGAAAACAATTTCAGGAGGAGACAGCAGTGAAGTAAAAACATGTAATTTGGAGGGTTTGGGGAAGAGGAGGGAGGGAGAGAAAGAGAGAGAGTGATGCTCTCAAGAGGGAACGCGGACTTCTGCAAAGGTGGAGAGGCCCAGTACACACCTCAAGAGGGGAGATGCAGGGGACACATGTGCTCAGGCACATATGCTTTGCCACGTAGACACACGCAGCATGTGGGCTCAGACAGCATATATACACACTTATTTTGCTCAAGCTGCCTTTTATAGAATTTTTCCCAACCTGCCCCACAGGGGGCTACTGTCTAGGTAAGAGTCCATTGCTGGGGTGGCTGCCAAGGTGGTAGACTTGGAAACGGTTGATGGTTTTCTATGAAATTCCTCTCCTGGGGCCATTTTTCCTGCTGGAACTTCTAGAGGGAGTCCAGCATGCTCTGGGGTTGTTGGCTACAAAGGAGGGTCTTACCAGACATTAGTTGCCGTGTCTGAAAGGTGGGCTTTTGGGAACCTTGCGGCTACTAGTTTTATTACTTCCTAGGAATTTCATCGCCGTGTGGGCCCTTTCCTGCACGCAGGTACCTGCCTACATCAGAAATTGTAGTCAAATTTTAAAAGGCATTCAAAAAAGGTAGTCAATTCAAGGTTGACGTCTTCTATTCTTAAGTAGGAATGAGAGTAGTGCCCACTGTGTGACAAAGCAGTAGTATGAAAAGAGAATTAGTAATTTTTTCTTTTCACAGATATAACTGGACATGGATTGTATTTTTTTACCTATTCTAAGTGTGCTTTTTGCTTTTTGGGTCACACCTGGCGACGTTCAGGGGTTAGTCCTGGCTCTGCACTCAGGAATTACTCCTGGTGATGTTCAGGGGACCATATGGGATGCTGGGAATCAAACCCGGGTCAGTCACGTGCCAGGCATACACCCTACCCACTGTGCTATGGACTGGAGGGCGTTTGACCCAGGTTCAATCCCTCCATCACTCTCGCAGAGCCCAGCAAGCTACCGAGAGTATCCCGCCCTCACGGCAGAACCTGGCAAGCTACTCATGGCATATTCGATATGCCAAAAACAGTAACAGTAACAAAAAGTCTCACAATGGAGACATTACTGGTGCCTCCTCGAGCAAATCGATGAACAATGGGACGGCAGTGCTACAGTGCTATTCTAAGTGTGCCTGTTTTACGAATCTGGGCCAAGGGAAGCAGATCTCACTATTTTGGTTATTTTGGTTTAGAATAATCAATTATTCACGGTTGAACATAGGCAAGAATGCTGCACTTTCTAAAGTTCATCTATCCCCAGTAGCTTGGCAGTCACAACCACAAACTGCCCCCAGCGCCATGTAATCTCATCAATGGCCAAGACCCAGGGATTATAAACTAAAGCTCCCCGAAGAGAGTGCTGCAGAATATCCTGCTCCCATGCCAGGCTGTTTCACTTGGGTACCTTGGCGGGGGGTGGGGCAGGTTAAGTTTCCCTGCCCTAAGCAGAACCCGGGCGGCAGAAAACCTTTAGAAGCCAACCGCTGCCATGCTCAAGGCCACTCTCCACACGCTCGGATGAGCCTCACCCAAGAGGGGACGAGCCTAACCCAAAACGGGATGAACTTTACCAGAGAGTGGACCAGCTGGAACCTGTGACTGAGATCTCTAAGCCCGTTTGGATCAGGACTGGGCGTCCTCCCCTACAGGTCCCCAATTTTCCAGGAGCTTGGAGTCACACCCACAAGCTGCCCCTGGCGCCATGTGATCTTATCAATGGCCAAGACCCAGAGACTATAAACTAAAGCTCCTGGAAGAGAATGACACAGAATTTCCTGGAATTATATTCTATCCATAACAAGCAATACAAAACAAATTGTTTAGCATTGCCTTTTTGGCAGTCTTGAGTTGTGATGAGACTGGTGTCAAAATATCGAATGTAACCAAAGTAAAGAGTATGGGGGAAATTGTCTGCCACACAGGCAGGGGAAGGATTGGAATGGGGGTGAGGGGGGGGTATACTGGGGATTTTGGTGGTGGAAAGTGTGCACTGGTGAAGGGATGGATGTTTGATGATTGTATGACTGAAGCTCAAACATGAAAGCTTTGAAGCTTTGTAACTGCATCTCACGGGAATAATAATAAAATAAAATTAATATTCAGAATAAAAAAATAATGTTAATCTATCACGCCACTTTGTTTTATCTAGATACTGTTCATATTTCTGGTTAGATCCTCAGATTGAGCTGGCACATTCCCTACAGATTACTGGGCCTTTTCCTCTGCTCCCCGCACCTCCCAGGATGCTTGACCCTGCCAGCTCCTTTATTTCTTCCATGTGCTCAGTCTCTGTAGTCTGCTATGTGTTGGAAAGCTGTCTATAGATACAGCAGTCACTCCTGGTCAACATGAATCAGTTGATGCATATTAAATTATTTGAATTTAAAGATCAGTCATAGTATTCTCCAAATTTTCATGGATCAAAACCTAGGAACCATAAAGTACATGGTAGTACAGCAAGTGGGACATTGACCTTTCACACAGTACAGTACAGCAGGTAGGACACTGCCTTGCACACAGTGACAGCACAGCAGGTAGGACATTGGTCTTGCACACATCCGGTCTGAATTCAACCCCCTTCACTCATATGGTCCCCTGAGCAGCTCCAGAAGTAAGCTGAGCCAGGAAGCTCCAGAAATACTCCTGAGCCAGGAGTAAGCCCTGAGCATCACTGGGTGTGCCTCCTCCCTGCCCCAAATATATTGAGGAAGCCATAGACCAAACTTCCCAGTATCTGGATTTCAAAGGGATCTTCAATGAATTGATTCCATTAACAAAGGTAGCCAAAATAGGCAAGTGGAACTATATGAAATTAAAGTTTCTGCATGGCAAAAGAAACTTGAGCTAAATTTAAATATACCCAACTGACTAGGAGAAGAGGTTCAGACATAATATCTCCAAGAAGGGACTACTATCCAAAATACGTAATACAAAGCTCAGCAATGACAGCAAAAACTATCCAGAAATGGGATAAAGGGATGAATAGACAGTAAGCATATGAAAAGGTGTTCATTATCACTTAGTCTGGGAAAAAAAATCAAAATGACAACGAGGTATCACCTTGCATCAGTGATAATGGTATATATTAGAAATGCTGAAAGCAACAAATATTGGTGGGAATGTGGTGAAAAAAGAACCTCATTCACTGCAGATTGGAACTTGGCCTGCCTCAGCCTCTAGTGCAAACAATCTGGGAATTTCTAAAAAAAACTAGGAATTGAGCTCACTTTTGACCAGGCTATCCCACTTCTAGTTATCTACTCTCAAAACACAAAATTAATAGTTCAGAGAAATGCACACCTATGTTCATTGTACTTTTGGTATAATAGCCAGGATATGGAAGAAACCTCAATTGAATAGAGAAGCTATGGTCTCTAAACTATAGTAATATAATGACTTTTATGCACCCAGAATAGCAATAATAAATAAATAGTAAATAAAGCCATGAAACTCATGGCTCCTTGGATGGAACTGGACAGTATTATAATGAGCAAAATAAACTAGCAGCAGGACAAATGCAGATGATCTATAGTATCTCAGTCACCTGTAGTATCCAGAGAAATCAAAGGTGGGGACCATGTCAATGGGAACATAAGTGGAGCTTCTGAAGCTCATGGGTATTTTTTTGGGAGAGAACAGTATCCACTGAAATTGTGACTAGAATCCAGAAAATAGTGGGGTGATGGGAGGGGGGATGGAAAGTAGATGGAGGTGACACAGGGATGTGGGGAAGGGTCAAGGGAACTTTGGTGGTGGGCTGGGTAGTAACTTTATGCATTAATGCCAGAAACGTGAAATTTATTACAATACTGTAATCCAACACAGCAGTTGGGCGTTCGCCTTTCACGTGGCCGACTCATGTTCTATTCCTCTGCTCCTCTTGGAGAGCCCGGCAAGCTACTAAGAGTATCGCACCCGCACGGCAGAGCCTGGCAAGCTACCCGTGGCATATTGGATATGCCAAAAACAGTAACAATAAGTCTCACAATGAGAGACGTTACTGGTGCCTGCTCAAACAAATTGATGAGCAACGGGATGACAGTGACAGTGACAGTGACTATAATCCAAATTATAGTAATATAAACATTAAAATTAATTACCAAACCCTTGTAAAAATTCAAAGTTCCTTTCTAGCCCCTATCAGGCTGACTCTGAGCCCAGAATTCTCCACTTCTCTTTTTGCTTTTGGGTGTAAATATTGGTTTACTTCATCTGATCACCCATAGTGTACTGTCTGAAGTTATCCATAATAAGGAATAAGAATGGACCAAGTTCTGAATCTATGAGTATTGGGGAACCGTTTTTTCCCCAACGTGCCCAGACATGTTGTGTACCGGGTCTGGGCAGACATGTGATGAAGGATGACAGGCGCGTGGAGAAACCCCTCTGGGAGCAGCTGACGGCCGCTCACTTTATTGCCAAGTACGCACATAATTTATAGGGGGTCTTGGCTAAGAGGATAGTCCAATCACAAAGTTTAGCATTACTGACCTATCACCTTTCCAACTCTGCTTTGCCCTGGCCAGTCCCAATTGGGGCTAGTTAGGAATGACTCGTTGGGGGGAGGAGACTCAAGGCTGGATGCCTGGAGCTTGTAAAATGCGCCCAGACACTCCCGACTGGATGCTATGTAGGAGCAGATCTTATCTGCTTTGGCACCTGTTTCCATGCTCCACATATGAGAACACCAACTTTTCAAGCAAAATTGTGCCTAACTGTCTGCTCTGCTTACCTAAACAAAGAGATTTTCCCAGGAAACAGCTCCCGAGTACTGACCTACTAATCTGCAAGGATCTTGCATTTAATGCACTTTTCATTCCACCCAGAAGCAACTAGAAGCAAAGTGTCTGGCTACATGCTGACTTTTACTGCGGACCATTAAGCTTATAGTAACTATGCATTAGTCAGGTAAGTTATGATGCATTACAAACAACCCAGATTTTTAAAACTTCCAAAATTCAAGGCATATTTTTCACTCACATTACCTGTCTATTGCGGCAGGTCACTCTGGGTCCAAACTAGTGATACAGCCTCTTCATAAAAATACTGCCAGCTGCTGTGGTAGGGAGAAAATTGATATAAGAATTACCTACTTTTTCTTGAAGATTTTGCCAAGAAGTCAGCCACTATTTCCCTGATTGGTCAATGCAGCTCGAGTGGGCCCTCCTGAGTTGCATTACATTTCTACTGAAACACGATGGAAGTACTTGACAATGATAATGCAATAATACAGCCTATATTTTTTAAATGTTAGTTAAGCACTGTGAGTTACAAAACTGTCAATAAATGAGTTCCGGGCATACAATGTTCCAGCTTGGATTCCTGTAACGGAGTCAGTGTCCCTCCCCAATGTCCCCAGGTTCCCTCCCACATGCCAGTCCACTCCTTAACAGGCACATTTTGAAGTTCAGTTACTGTGGTTTGAGTCCCATGCGTATAGCATTGTTGGTTCTGTAACTAACATGTGTACACATACCTCACCTCTAAATGACCAACATGTCCAAGCCTATCCCTAGATCACTTCCCCTTCCTTCTCTCTTTCATTTGTCTCCTTCCTTTGACTTTTTTATTTCTGTTATCCTGGGCCAAGGTTTTGGTCACCTTTGATGCCTTGCATTCCTGTGTCTTGTGATTCTGTACACTGCAGAGAAGTGAGAACATCTGAGTTGTTTTCCTGATTTTAGTTAATTTGAATTCTCCAGTTCCATCCACATTGCGGTGAATTACATGATTTCACTTTGTGGCTGAATAGTACTCCAACACAATTTATTTTTAACTCAGGATAATAAGGTCCTTGTATAATAAGACTTTCATTTATCTTTATCTACTCATTGGTAAAATAAGTTATTCTATCCTCTGTGACTGAATCAACAGTTTGGGTAGTAAAATTCTCCTTTTTTCGTTTTTCTTTTTGGGTCACACCTGGTGATGCACAGGGGTTACTCCTGGCTCTGCACTCAGAAATTAGCGGTGCTCAGAGGACCATATGGGATGCTGGGAATAGAACCCGGGTCGGCCACGTGCAAGGCAAATGCCCTACCTGCTTGCTACTGCTCCAGCTCCTTGGGTAATAAAATTCTGAGCACAGTAAAAAGGAATTAGCATCCCAAATTAAGCAGACAGATGGGGAGGAGGTGGAGGTGAATGACAGAGACTCCTGAAGCCTTAAGAATGCCAGAAGTTATTCTCACTGTTCTTGGCTCTGGCGCACACTCTAGGCTTCCCAACCCAGGACCACCTGCCTCGCTCTGGAGCTCATAGACAATAGGCCTGAATCTCACACATGAGAGTTCTGAGGCTTCCATGGAACACAGAAACCTGATGCAGTTAATATCCCTCCCTGCTCGCTACCCAGGCTGAGAAACAAACAAAAAAAAAAGCAAGTGAAAATAACAGGAAATTCTCTCCTAGTTTCCTGGCTGACTTGTGTCCATAGATCATCTGACTAGAAGAGTCTTCAGCTAATGCAGATTCTCAGGGGCCAGAATGGCCACTAATGTCCGCTTCCCCATCAGTGTCCGAAGCTGCACACAGAGACCTGCACACACAGATGCTCACCTGGCAGGTCACCTACAGGTCTTGGCCCACAGTCCCTCCCTCCTCCCCCAGGCCTCTGTGAAGCAAGACCAATAAGCAAATGGGGGTATGTCAACTTTAGGAGCAGATTGCAAGGATGCTTCTGAGACTGAGAAATACTTGCTAAGAATGATTTATTTTAAGGGGCCTGAGCAATAGTAGCGTGTATGCGTTTGCCTAGCATGCAACTGACCCGGGTTTGGTCCCTGGCATCCCATACGGCTCCCAGCATCACTAGGAGTGCTGAGTGCTGAGCCAGGAGTCAGCCCTGAGCACCGCTGGGTGTGTATCCCTCTTCCCAAAGAACTTGCTGGGCATTCACTTATTGACCCTTACCTGATTTTAGTATGCCAACAGACTATAAAGTACTATTTTTGCAACTATTTTAAAAATAAAATATTTCCTAAAATATAAAGGTAACTCATTTCTGTTTATAAAATTTTCTTTTTAAAAAAGGTATTATACAGATCTGGAGAGATAGTGCAGCAGGTAGAGCTGGAATCTGGAATCTCAAATAAGTTCATTTCTCTATCAGTAATGTATTTTAAAAGCATACTTAAAACTTTAATTTTAAAATGTCTGTTCTTAATCTTCTTCAAATGTGCAATTTTTGCTTAACAAACTTTATACCATTTTTACCTTTATTGACTTCTCTAAATATCATGATCTACATTTAATTTAAAAAAAATTTTAATTTATTGAATCACTGTGAGATCAGTTACAAAGCTTTCAAGTTTAAGTCTCTGTCATACATGATCAAACACCCATCCCTTCACCAGTGCACATTTTTAACCACCAAGAACCCCAGTATACCCCCATACCACCCCTCCCCCTGCCTGTGTGGCAGATGATTTCCACTTTACACTCTCTCCACTTTGATCACATTCAATATTTCGACAAAAGAAATATTGCGGCCGCAAGATTTTGGATTTTGGATTTCTGATATTTTAGTAATAAGTCTGGAGGGATTTCTGCCAAAAGCCTCTGGGTTCTGAGATTGGTTTATGTGCCTCTGGGATCATGGCCATTCAGGAGCCAGGAGTCATTCGTGGGCGGCAACTCGGGGCCTCATCGGGGTGGGAAGAGGGGCCGGTTCCACTCCTTATCCCGTGAGGCCCCCACGTATCTTGTCACTGCAGTCTTGTAGCTGGCTGACCTATAGACTCTGAAAGATGGTGGCCACCAAGCTGCCCCCAGTGGGGGGGCCGAGGAGGAGGTGAAACGGACAACACCTTTTTCTACCCAGGGTGGGACAGCACCGTAGTTTAAT
Organism: Sorex araneus; assembly: GCF_027595985.1. Taxonomy (NCBI): domain Eukaryota; kingdom Metazoa; phylum Chordata; class Mammalia; order Eulipotyphla; family Soricidae; genus Sorex; species Sorex araneus. Next base: position 353,774,271 of record NC_073302.1, read on the forward strand.
GCACAGTCCAGATGCATTTCTGCCAAAAGTCACTGGGTTCTGAGACTGGTTTGTGTGCCTCTGGGATCATGGTCATTCCCATGATCTACATTTTAATGAAGATAATACTTCATTCACCGGTGCCAAGTTTAAGTGCAGTACAAATTATACAAAATGAAGAATATGCATGAATATTCTCAGTTGGAAGTCTGCCTTATGAGCTGGAGGTGAAGGCAGCTGGGATAGAGAAGGGATCACTAAGTCAATGATGATTGGAGGGATCACTTGGGATGGGAGAGGTGTGTTGAAAGTAGATAAAAGACCAAGCATGATGGCCTCTCAGTATCTGTATTGCAAACCATAATGCCCTAAAGTAGAGAGTGAATAAGAAGGAAACTGTCTGCCACAGAGGCAGGGGGTAGGATGGGGTGGGGGTGGCAGGAGAGATGCTGGGGACATTGGCGGTGGAAAATGTACACTGGTGGAGAGATGGGTGTTCAATCATTGTATGACTGAAACTCAATCATTAACTATGTCTCACAGTGATTCAATAAAAAAATTTTATAAAGAACATGTGTGATCTTATTTTCCTTACTTTGAACTATGTAAATATTTGAGTCCAACTATAATGTATTTTGCATTCACTGAAACTAGCTTCTTAAATATTTTTTTCTCTAAATTGTGCTAAAAGACACAAAAAACTTTCTATTGTGCTCATTCTTAATTGTGAAGTCTAGTGCCATTAAGTATTGACCCTCACTTATTGACTGCATGCATTGAGTATTGGCCTCACTTATTGACTGCATGCATTGAGTATTGGCCTCACTTATTGACTGCATGCATTGAGTATTGGCCTCACTTATTGACTGCATGCATTGAGTATTGGCCTCACTTATTGACTGCATGCATTGAGTATTGGCCTCACTTATTGACTGCATGCATTGAGTATTGGCCTCACTTATTGACTGCATGCATTGAGTATTAGCTTCACTTATTGACAGCATGCATTAAGTATTGACCTCACTATTAACAGCATGCATTAAGTATTGGCCTCACTTGTTAACTGCATGCATTGAGTATTGGCTTCACTTATTGACAGAATGCATTAAGTATTGACCTCACTATTGACAGCATGCATTACGTATTGACCCTCTCCACCAGTCACTGCCAGAACAATTTCATCTTGCAGAACTAAACTCTGGACCCACTGAATTACAACTTCTCACCATCCCTTCTCCCCAACCTTCGAAAGAACAGCAACCACCGTTCTTTCCTTTTTTTCCCTAGTGAAACAAAACAGTTCTATTTAGAAAAATAAAAGGAACCTCAGAGAGAAAAAAATGTGAAGAGCATCAGATCGCAAGAGAAAGCACACATCACAGAGTGATACGGCAGCAGAGAGTGTGCTTCAGTGGTTCTACTTCCTGACTATTTATTTCATTACTCTAGGTATGTAATACAAGTGGAGTCATGCAATATTTCACTTTGTCACCAACTTATTTCACTCAGTATAAAGTCCTTCAAATTTATCCATAGTATTTGCTAGAATTTCATTATCATTTATTTTTGGACCACACTCCACAGTACTCAAACATGATTCCTGGCTTTGTACTCAGAAATCACTCCTGACAGCCCAAGGGACCATCTGGGCTGGCAGGATTGGAAACAGGGTAAGCTGTGTGCAAGGCAAGTGCCGCTCTCGCTGTACTGTCTGTAGTGACAGAATTTCATTGTTTTTAAGGCTGAATAATACTCCACTGCATATGTATGTACATTCTGTTTATCCACTCATCCTTTGATGAACACTTGAATTTCTTTCACCTTGATTATTGCTATTATACTTTTATTATATTAATTTTTGTGAAAAATACTGCTATGAGGATGGGTGTGCTAAAATCTTTCATCTCTACTTTCAATTCTTTTGCTCATATGTCCAGGATTATATGGCAATTCTACTTTTTTGAGAAACTTTTTGCCATAGTGACCATTCTGCATACCTACCAACTGTACACTAGGCTTAAAATTTTCCACTAATAGCCTTGCCAACCCATGTTATTACTTTTTTTTAAGCTTTATGGGAATGAGATGGTATTTCACTGAGATATCAGTTTGCATTCCTGAATGAGGAGTGACTTTTTAGGAACATCTTGTCAGGTGCTTATTGTCATATCCTGGAAAAACCTTCTGGAAAATGTCTTTTTAAGTCCTTCACCCATTTTTCAGTTGGATTGTTGCTTCTTTGTTGAGTTGTAGAAGTGTCTTATATAAACAGCATAGTAACTTATTATCAGGTTTATGTTTTGTATTATTTTCTCCTTATTTCTTAGGCTGTAGTTTTATTCTTTTGATTGTGATATTGTAAATATCTAAATTTTCATGTAGTTCAATTTACCTGATTTTTCACCTATCAAAATTAATATTATATAATAAAAATCACTTAAATAATTGTTATCTATGATTCTTTTAAATGATTGAAAATTTAGGTTTCACAAAATTAGTAGTTTCTACCTACAAATCTAGATGTCCAAGGTTTAATTATAGAATTCCATAATCGAATCTTATAATCCCTTTGAGCTCTCACTGTTAGATTTGTTCTGTCTCTCCAGTTGCCAATAATTTCATGTTTGCAACTGCCACTTTTAAATTGCAGGTTGAAAAGATTTGGCACTTTGCTGGTTGTGGAGGAAGGTACAATAATTTTGCACACCGGAAAAATAAACATTAGTAATATTATAACCATCTTACCTCAATAGCAATCAAATATTTTTTAACTACAAATAATGAGATCTGTTAAATACTGTTTAATATGTTAAACAACATAAAAACTTCAGATTACTCAATTACACAAAAGTTTCAGGCCATTTTTGTTATTAAACTGATTACCCTGATTTTGATTTACAAGGTAAATTTTCAAAGGTTCATCTCTAAATTCCAGCTGATGACATCAAGGTAATACTTGTACTATTTTTTGTCTTTGTATTTAGTTTTCACTCTGAGCTTCCACATACAAAGCTGCAATTTAATAGGTCCCTCATATATAAAAGTATTTGAAAACTACAGCTGCTATTTTGATTGTAGTATGTTGGAATGTAATTGTGAATAATGTAATAAGTTTCTTAGGTTTGGAAAGAATGGTTTGATTTTGTTTAGAATAATAATTGTGTTCCATCAAAAGTTGTATTTATGTTAGTGCAGAGAAGAAATCAAGTTCATTTATCCCTTTTCAGGCCAGGGAGATAGTCCAGTGGGCAGGGCACTTACCTTGCACACATCTGGCCCAGGTTTGATTCCTTGTCTCTTCGAGTCCCGCCAGGAGTAATCGCTGAATGCAGAGCCAGGAGGAAGGTCTGAGCACAGCCAGGTATGCCGCCTCCCTACCCCCCAAATTTCCTTCTGTCTTTCCTAGTTAGATTTTCTCCAGTAGATACACGGAGCCTAGGTAGCACTGAGAGCAACTTAGTTTGTTTGGAACTTCAGGAAACCGTCGGGACAGTGGGAAAATGACATCAGAAAGGGGAGGAAACTAGTAATAGTTGATATTAAGTCATTGACATGGAGTCTTAGCCTTGTGTGGAACTTTAATGTTAGTAAAACAGGTGGCCCAAGGCTGCCCTGCCAATGGTCAAGGGAGCTGATGCACTTATATTTGATTTATATACTATTTTATATACTTATATACCCTATGTCACGAGTGGGAACAGTTTACGAGGCCCTGATCTAGAGTAATCACTAAAAGTAATGAAGACTGTGTCTATATCAGAAGCCCTGAATCCTGGTGGGTGGGGGTGGGGGTGGTACCATGGGCCCATACAGGGCCCTTCACTGCACTTCCCCTCTTCCGACAGCCAAACCACACCTAGATACTACGGAACCCTTATCAAGTTTCCTGCCTGAAATACACGTTCACTTACGTTATCTGCCCTAGTGTGTTCTTTCTTGAATTCTTTGTCAAATTTCAGCGGCTAATTCCAACAACATCTCCTTCAGTGCTTTAGGTTCCCAATGGGAAGAGAATCTCTCCTTGCTGTCCTACAGCTAACAATATACACAATTTATGCACAATTCCTGATTTTTCTTAGGATTGTAAGGGTTAGCACAATTCTCTGCCTTATCTAGCTCTAAAAATAAGACAAAGGTAACATCAGATGAAACACAAGAACATTATCTCCAGACCAGAGGGACTGGAACACCGGAATCCTGAAGTCTGTGTTCACATGGGCTCACTTACGGTCTGGGCGAAATTTCCTCCAGGATGGCAGGACCTGCATTATCTAGTTTTTTTTTTCCTTTTTGGGTCACACCTGGCGATGCACAGGGGTTACTCCTGGCTCTGCACTCAGGAATTACTCCTGGCCGTGCTCAGGGGACCATATGGGATGCTGGGATTCGAACCCGGGTCAGCAAGGCAAACGCCCTACCCGCTGTGCTATCTCTCCAGCCCCAGGACCTGCATTATCATGCCTCTTGTGAGCAAAGAAGTGCAGGAGGAGTGAGAGAGAAAATAGCATCATTTCCTTGTCGAAACTATCCATCTGCCAGTTTACCCCTAGTGTGGTTTGGTTACTAACCAAGTGGAAAGGAAAAGAGCCAGAAAAAAGCCAATAGCTGTTTAATGGAAGTTTCTCACGAGAAGAAGAATTTGGGACTAAATGCCATCAGAAATAGTACTGTAATTATTTTTCTGTTATCAACTCCTGTGGGGCCGGAGTGATAGCACAGTGGGTAGGGCATTTGCCTTGCATGCGGTCGACCCGGGTTTGATTCCTAGCATCCCATATGGTCCCCTGAGCATAGCCAGGGGTAATTCCTGAGTGCAGAGCCAGAAGTGACCCCTGTGCATTGCCGGGTGTGACCCAAAAAGAAAAAAACCCAACTCTTGTATGCCTCTTAAACTCTTAGAATTTAAGATGCTTTTGTTTATGTTTGCATTTCCTAAGTTAAATTGTTCAATGGTATTTAACACTTTAGACTTTAAAGATAGTCACAGATCAAATTTCTAAATAAAGTAGCTTCTGGTTGTTCCTAATTCCCAGTAGTCTCTCCAATATAATTGCACTTAAGTTTAATTGGTATTTGGACAGTGTCTACATTTTTTCGTAGGATTTCAACCCCTAAAGAGCCAAATCTTCCACCTATTTTAGTGACATTAAATTCAAGCAGGACAAAAGCAATAACAAATGCCTGTTTCAGCATACACAATGTTAGAATGCCTCCTAAGATTTGCAGATTTCTGTAAATAGCACAGCGGGTAGGGCGTTTGCCTTGCAGCTGACCCGGGTTTGATTTCTCTCTCGGAGAGCCAGGCAAGCTACCTAGAGTATCCCACCCGCACGACAGAGCTTGGCAAACTACCCATGGCATATTCGACATGCCAAAAAAAAGTAACAGCAAGTCTCACAATGGAGACATTACAGGTGCCTGCTCAAGCAAATCAATGAACAATGGGACAACAGTGCTACAGTGCTAATTAATTTAAAAAAATTTAAAAGACCTAGTGAAGCATATTCTACTGAGACTGATTAAAACTAAAGATGAGTCACATGCTTCTTATTTCTAGAATTTCTGACATAGAGAGAGGAGTTGGCAGGTTACAGCTGAGACAAATCCTTGTGGATGGAGGACACTTCCCCAACGAAATCATGATTCTGTATTTTGAGTTAAGCTGTGGGAAGGTTTGGATATTAGTAAAGGTGGGGAGAGGCTGAAACAGAGTGCAGCACTGGGGAGTGAAGTGAAAAGAAGTAAAATCATGAAATCAGGAATCCCTGGTTGGTACATGGGTGAACCACTTTCTTTCAGAACCAAGGCTTCCTTATCTCTAATAAGGGCTACTAGTAACACCATTTTGGTAGAGTCAACTGCACGAGAGCTGAGTTAGAACTGAATACTGAAGCTGGATGAGCAAACAGACATTTCCTTGTGTTCATTAGTCTCAGAGCATGTTAGGAACATGATCCTATTTCTCTTTCAGCTCTGTGACACAGGATTGCAGGTATTTCTTAAGCAAATATATATTTCAAACAATTCTTCTGAGGCATGGTTTGTATGCTCTTTTGTTGTATTTTTTCATTTGTGAAAATTAAACAGTTTTTGGCACTTGAACTGGATTACCAGTGCAGTACTATTTACCTTTATTCTTGAACACAAGCTGTAAGTTTCAATGCTAATCTGGTCTGATACAGCTGCAAAGATGACTTGCATGTCTTTTTAAAAAGGGCTGACATTTAAATCTTAGCAGTAACTATTGGAATATTTCCAGGCTAATTTTGCAAAATGTTTTAAATTCAATTGATTTCTGTAAGTCCTGAAAGAATTCCTAAGAAACTTAACTGTTGTTATTCTTTAGGCCAAACCTAAAGAAGAGAAGCTATGGTAAGTAGGTGGGTGGGAAGCCTCTAGAATGTTCCTATATACTAATGGTTATACCCTTGAACAACCCCCTTTCCTTGAGAATAGACTGAAATTAGTGACTTGCATCTAATGACTAGGATTCAACAGAAATGATGGCTGTCATTTCCAAGATTAGGTTATTTAAAGAAGACCAACTACTTTTTGGGATATTTTCTATTCTCTTCTGCCTGCTTACTCAGAAAGATGCTAATCGCAAAACTCTGAGCTGTCTTACACACAAATTCTTAAGTCAGGGAATTGAGGGAGGCTTACATCCAGCACTGTAAGTCAGTCAGCCCCCGTGTCAGGGTCTGAAAGAATTTGTATTCTATCAACAACCAAGGAAGTGAACTTGCAAGAAAGTCCTCCTCAGGTGAGACTTTGGGTCATATTAAAGTCTCTGTGTGACATCTGGAGAGATCAAGAAGGGACTACTGGATGTTGGAGACATGCAATTAACACGGTAAAAGTTTAGTTTTTATTTGATGGATTCTGAAGTCTGGGGGTCATTTTTATGTAGCAATAAATAATACATAAAAAGAAGATAGAAAAGGGTTAAAAGCAACTTTTATTTTTTCATTCATGCCTTTAATATTGTATACATTTTCTGTCATATAGAAATTACATATGATATGTATATATGTATGTGTATAATATATATATAATTTGTGTTCTTAAGAGGACTAAAAACAGGCATTATTTATGTATGCAGATCATGACAAAAACTGAAATAGAAGAGAGATAAATAAAAGAAACAATCTCATTCACATTGTGCCTTTAGAATTCAAGTACCTGGAAATCAGTTTGGCAAAAGACTTGTATTTCACTGTTAAAACATATAAACAAAATATAAATAAATGAAAACACATGAATTATGTTCAGGAATCCTGTTCATGAATTGGATGACTCATATTATTAACTGGAATTATTAACATCGTTAAAATGACAATGTATACAAGGGAATACAAAGATTAGTGGTGATTCCTATAAAGATAGGCATGAAAAATTTGAAGACACGGACCAAACTCTGTTGAAGCTGATATGAAATAATAACCCTCCCAAATAAGCAAAATAATCTTTTTAAAATTTTATTTATTTATTTATTTATTTATTTTAATTTTATTGAATCACCGTTAGATAGTTACAGGCTTTCACGTTTGGGTAATCTTACAAATAAAAACAAAACGCTACTTCAGGAAATAAAAGAAGACATGAGGAAATGGAAAAATATCCCCTGCTCATGGATTGGAAGAATTAATATTGTCAAAATGGCAATTCTCCCCAAAGCATTGTACAAATTCAATGCGATCCCTATAGGATACCCTTTTCATTCTTCAAAGAAATGGAGCAAGCGCTCCTGAAATTCATATGGAACAATAAGCCCCCACGAATAGCTAAAGCAATTCTTGGGAAAAAGAAAATGGGAGGAATCAACCTCCCCAACTTCCAACTCTACTACAAAGCGGTAGTCATTAAAACAGCTTGGTACTGGAACAAAGGCAGAGCCGCAGACCAATGGAACAGGGTTGAATACTCTGACACATCCCCCCAAATATATGACCATCTAATCTTTGATAAGGGAGCAAAAAAGGTGAAGTGGAGCAAGGAAAGCATGTTTAACAAATTGTGCTGGCAAAACTGGACAGCTACATGCAAAAAAATGGGCTTAGACCTCCACCTATCACCATGTACAAAAGTCAGATCAAAATGGATTAAGGACCACAACATCAGACCAGAATCCCTAAGGTACATTGAAGACAAGGCCGGCAAAACCCTCCACGACATTGAAGCCAAAGGTATCTTCAAAGCTGACACGCCACTGGCCAAGCAAGTGAAAACAGAGATAAATGAATGGGACTATCTCAAACTAAGAAGCTTCTGCACCTCAAGAGAAACAGTGACCAAAGTACAAAGACAATCTACAGAATGGGAAAGGATATTTATGCAGTACCCATCCGATAAAGGGTTGATAACAAGGATATACAATGCACTGGTTGAACTCCACAAGAAGAAAACTGCCAACCCGATCAAAAAATGGGGTGATGAAATGAACAGAAGCTTTCCTAAAGAAGAAATCCGAATGGCTCAGAGGCACATGAGAAAATGTTCCACATCACTAATCATCAGGGAAATGCAGATCAAAACAACCATGAGATATCATCTCACACCACAGAGACTGGCCCACATCCCAAAAAACAAAAGCAACCGGTGTTGGCGTGGATGCGGGGAGAAAGGGACTCTTCTTCACTGCTGGTGGGAATGCCGACTGGTTCAGCCCTTTTGGAAAACAATATGGACGATTCTCAAAAAATTAGAAATTGAGCTTCCATTTGACCCAGCAATATCACTCCTGGGAATATATCCCGGAGAGGCAAAAAGGTATAGTAGAGATGGCATATGTATTTCTATGTTCATTGCAGCACTGTTTACAATAGCCAGAATCTGGAAAAAAACAGAGTGCCCCAAAACAGATGACTGGTTAAAGAAACTCTGGTACATCTACACAATGGAACACTATGTAGCTGTCAGAAAACATGAAGTCATGAAATTTGCATAGAAATGGATCAACATGGAAAGTATCATGTTGAGTGAAATGAGTCAGAAAGAAAGAGACAGACATAGAAAGATTGCACTCATATGTGGAATATAATGTAACTGAGAAGTACAAGTTGGCAATGATGCAACTTCTGGCAGATGTCCCTCTGGACTTAGTTACTAAAATACTAAATTACAGAAACCCAAAACTGAGAGGCCGCTAAGTGTGGTCACTCGACCTCATACCTCTTCATCCTCAGCAATGGAAAACAAATTATCTAATGCTTCCTTTTCAGCAGGTCTGACTTTAGGGGAGAGACTCTCCAAACAATAATAGTGAGTTTTGTTGAAATATTGTATGCAATCAAAGTGAAAGTAAAGTGAAATTTATTAGTTACACAGGCGGGGGCGGGGCTTAGGGTGGGGGGGGTCTAGGGGCGTGGGGGGGTTAGGGGTGTGAGGGGGCGGGGTGGAGCTATACTGGGATTCTTGGTGGTGGAATATGAGCACTGGTGAAGGGATGGGTATTCGAGCATTGTATAACTGAGATTTAAACTTGAAAACTTTGTAACTTTCCACATGGTGACTCAATAAAAAATTTAAAAAAAAACAAATAAAATAAGTCAGAGGCTTTTCTCTTCCTAATTGTAAATTCTACCAAAAAGTCAGGAGTAACCCCTGTGCATCACTGGGTATGACCCAAAAAGAAAAAAAAAATCTTCTGGATGGCTAAAGAAATGATGACCAGAAAAAAAAGACACATCACAGACTGGAAGAAAATATGTGCCCACCACTCTCTTCTGACATACAGTTAATATCCAAGATACATAAAATTACTAATAAATATTAACAAGAAAATAATCAATCCCAGACACTTCCTCAAAGAAGAGAGAGAGATAGCCAATAAGTATATGGGAAAAATGCTTTTCCCACTTATCATCAAGGAGATACAAATCAAAACTACATTGTTTCATACCAGTGAGACAAGCACACATGACAAAGAACAAAAACAACCAGTGTTGGCATGTGTGTGGTGAGAAACTGGCCCTTATCCACTGTCGGTGGAAATGTCAATTGGTTCAACCTCTTTGGAAAACAATATAAATGATACTCCTCAAAAAAACTAGTAATTGAGCTTCCATCTGACCCAGAAAATCTACTTCTTGACACTTATCCCAAGGGCCCAAAAACTCTGATCAGAAAAGACGTTTGCACTCCTATGTTCATTGCAACACTATTCATAGTATCCACAATAAGAAAAATAACCCAAGTAGTCAAGAATAGATGACCAAGTAAAGAAACAATGGTATAGTACACAATAGAATATGTTGTGTATTTAAAAGGTCCAGTTAAATATTAGAGCACGTCCATAATTTTATAGATAATTTAGTGTACTTGTGTTAATTTTAGTATCTGTCAATGGGAGCAATATGCATATAAGAGTGAATTACAGAAAGCAAGAAAGCAATGTAGAATGTTTTCAGTTGGAGTAAACTTAAGACCTTAGAACCACATCTTTGGGTATTGTATTTATACAATACCCAAATAATTTCCTTGAATATCTTTCCTTAAATATCACTGCAAGGGCTGGAGAGATATAGTACAGGAGGTAAGGTGCTTGCTGAGCATGTGTTAACCTAAATTCAGCCCCTGACACCCCATAAGTCCCCTGGAGCCCCACCAGGAGTGATCCCTGAGTGCAGTGTCAGGAGTAAGCCCTGAGCATCACTGGGTGTGGGTACCCTCCAAAATATCACTCTCTATCTACCACCCTCCAAAATAATATTTTAAAAATTTGCAAAATGTTGCTTGACCCAACAGAACAGACACTGTCTCCTCCTTCATCTTATTAATCTTCTGTACATCATGCCTGCCTACATAGAATTCCATACATAGTTGTTTCACACTAGTACATGTCTATAGAGTTATTCTGTCTAATTTCATATCTATTGAATGGAAGTATGAAAGGACAGAAAACCACAGGCTCTGGATTATAGGACAAAAATGCCAAGGAAAGGGGCTGGAGCGATAACGCAGTGGGTAGGGCGGGTAGGGCGTTTGCCTTGTATGCAGTCAACCTGGGTTTGATTCCCAGCATCCCATATGGTCCCCTGAGCACTGCCAGGAGTGATTCCTGAATACAGAGCCAGACGTAACCTCTGAGCATCGCCTGGTATGACCCAAAACAAACAAACAAACAAACAAACAAAGCCAAGGAAAGAGAGAAATGGAGACGCAAGTAAGAAGAGGGGGTCTAGACTTAACACAGGGGCAAGGGTCTGGGGCATTGTTCTTGGCTGTGATGTGGAGCCAGGAGATATGTAAATATCTAACCCGCTATATCTAATAGTGCTGAAAGCATGGGTTCCAAACTAAAATGATTAAACCTAAAATTTGTCAAGAACTCAAATTAGGGGTCAGGAAGGAACAGGGATCAAGGGGTATTGGGAATGCCATATGCCTGAAACTATTGTGCACAATACCGTGGTATCTAAATAAAAACTCAATAAATAATGAAAAAAGTTAAAAATATTTAAGTTAAAAAAGGACCATGAAAGTAAGAGAGCATGACCTTGTCTGGAAGAAAACATTTTCTAGATTATTTCTTTAAGAAAGTACAACAGAAATGCTATTTAATGTAAAATTTAAAATATTTTTTTATCATTGATCCTAGAAAATGTTTCAACATGAGTCACAAGATGCAAAGATTTAGAAAATAAAATTATGTCTTTCAATAGAAGACAAGCCAAGTTTTGCCTCCTTCTTTCAAAAGTACATCGCCCACAAACCTGATGACTGGCAAATCCACAGCTTGAATAGGCCCTGAGAAAATGCCACTGAAGGCTCATTCCACAAGCAGATCTTGACATGACTGAGTAAAACTATAAAGTTACAGTGGTACCCAATTACATCAAAATACTGGATAATGGGAATATTTTCCTTTGGTACTACCAAGAATTGCTCTAACCAGAGTATTTAACAAACACAGTGTTCTTTTCAGGTCAGATTGAACTTGAAATTGAACTCCTGTTGAAGAAAAGGCATTCTAGACAAATAAAACATGGGGGGTCATCAACCACATTAAAGAGGAAAACTCATAAGTAACATTTATTTTCAAGGAGGAAAAAGTTACAGGTAGACCTTCCATATAAAAACTAAAAACTAAAAGAATTGAATTCTGCCACTGCGGATCCTTTAAACAACTTGGTATAAATTATTTTTACTCATTTTAGCAATGTGTAAGTACTTTTATCAGAGTCAAGTATACGAATCTTGCCATTTTTGATAACATGGTAGACCTTGAGGGCATCACACTGAGTGAAATAAGCCAAAGAAAGACAAAAGCCATATCATAGCACTTTATGGAGTTATTATATAAAAATAACTCCAATCTAAATTGGAGTTTAGATTGGAGGCTGCCAGAGGTGGGTGGATATATGGGGAGCATGTGCAAAATTGGTGGTGTTGCGGGAAGTAGAAATTACACAATTCTAGTTACAAAGTAAATTAGCACAGTGGTTGCGCATTCGACTTTCACTCGTCGGCCAACCTGAGTTCGATTCCTCCACCCCTCTCAGAGAGCCTGGCAAGTTACCAAGAGTATCGAGCCCACTCGGCAGAGCCTGGCAAACTACCCGTGCATACTGACTATGCCAAAAACAGTAACAATAAGTCTCTCAATGAGAGACGTTACTGGTGCCCGCTCAAACAAATCGATGAGCAACAGGTTGACAGTGACAGTGACAGTTTGGGGGAAGTAGTATGTAGTACAGAAGGTGACAACAATTAATACAGTATGTCTGTATATTTGAACGTTGTTAAGAAAGTAGGTTCTAATCACATACACAAAATGTCACTATGATCCTCCCCCAATCTTGACTTTGGGGAGCCCTCCCATACCCTTACCTCTCAACATGTCCTAAGGACCCCGGTGAGCTGAGGCCATCCCCAGACCCAGTCAGGTGTGTTGCGGGGAGTTGGAATCCTGCCCTTTCTGCCTCAGCCAGTCCTGGGACACCTCCCCATCTCTGGAAATGGGTAACCACATGTGAAAAAAAAATGAAGCTGGATCCACATCTTACAACTCACAAAAAAGTCAAACAAAGTGGATCAAAGAACTTAAGATCAGATCAGAATCAGTGGTCTGGAGGAAACTAATAGTACAACAGTCCAAGATTTGGACCTCAAAGGTATTTTCACTGATATAATTCAATGGCAAAGGCAACACAATAAAATATGAACAAATGGGACTGGAGCGTTACTACAAGGCAGTTAGGACACTTGCCTTGCATGTGGCTGACCTGAGTTTCATCCTCAGCACCACTTTTGATCTCCTGAGCTCTACCAGGAGTGATCCCTGAGTACAGATCTGGGAGTCAGCACTTAGGACAACAATAAATAAATATACAAATGGAACTACATAAAATTAAAGAGCCTCTGTATGGAAAAAGGTACACAGTCTAAAATGAAAAGATACCCAACTGGATGGGAGAAAACAAAATTTTCAGGAATGTTTATTGAGATACAGTTATTGACAAAGTTACTCATAATAGAGTTGTTTCAGGAATACTGCATTCCAGCACCAATGCCACCACCCATGTCCCCGCCCTCCACCAATGTCCTCAGGTTCCCTGCCACCCCCTAGCCTACCCTCTCGGCAGGCACACAACACAGTTATTTCATATTTCTTAGTCCAATAAAACTGAAGTAATGGCAGATAGACTTATCAGAAAAAGTCAATAAAAGTAAGTTTGTGATGATGAATTGCTATATGTTTTTAATCTTTCTTAATCTAGTAGAGGACCACCATAGGCACCATCAGTGAGTGCCATACTCAATGGCACATGTTGGGAAGTTGCTCCTGTCTTTTAACATTTCTTGTAAAACTACTTTCAAGGCTATGAATTCCCTAAGCTGTTACCTGTCCAAAAAGTTCTGTATAGTTCCCTCAATTATGGATGATAATCTAGCTAGACGGAGTATTCTTGTTTAGGTGTTCATTTCACTGAATTTTTGTACTACATCTTTTCATATTGTTTCATAATCTCATTTGATAGATCTGCCATACGTTTAATGGGATTTTCTTTGCATGTAAGTTCCTTTTTGATCTTTCTGCATTCGATATTCTGTCTCTATCTTTGTATTTGTCAATTTGAGTATAATGTGTCTTGGAGTTTTCCGAACTGTATCTATTTTCATTAGGACCCTTCAGGCCTCTTGGATCTCATTGCCTGTAACCCTCAACTCTGGGAAGTTCTTATTGATGATTTTTTAAACTAATTCTTCTTCATAAAATTTGCCTTCCAGGGACTCTGAGATTCTCATGTTGCCCCTCTAGAACTCACCCCATAGTTCTCGGCGTGCTCTTCATTCTTCAGGCTATTTCCCACCTTCTGCTGCTCCCTTGCCGTTTCCTCCTTCCCACTTTGGAGGGCCTGTCTTTTGCTCGGCTTGTTATTCTTCTGTTCATGGCATCTGCTAACTTTTTGCTATCACCTACCATATCGTCATTTCTGTCAGTTCTGACCCTAGTAACTTTTCCATTTTGACTCTCATACTTTATTGTACTTTGCTGACTACCTGTGCTATTTTTTTCTTTGAACTCATTGAACATTCTCATCACAGTGTCACTAAAGACACTCTGAGGATTTGTTGGTGGTGTTTATGTCTTCACTGATACTGTTTTCACTCACTGAGCTTGGTGGGCTTCAGTGTGTTTCCCCCATAGATTTTCTAGTGTTCTTGTGCTGAGGGTGCGTCTTTGTAGTTACCACCATGCCCCCCACAAAACACTGAAGGTGTAAACTGGAGATTGCTCTCTGACTCTCTCTCTCTCTCTCTCTTTTTCTCTCTCTCTCCTCACAGAATGACAAGAACTGTGAGTGGTGCATAATTTCTTGAGTAGTCTAGCGCAGCTGCATAAGTGGCTGTGTGCTTCAGGAGCTGTGGTCTGGGCTCTCACTATAGCACAGGTCAAGTGTGGAGGCTGCTGCGACCCACTCCAGCGAGAAGGGTTCTGCCTCCCTCTCTGGAATATACCCAGTGATATCGGCCAGAGACAAACCTCACCTGGGATGGTGTAGTAGAAGCAGAGGGTTGGGATAAAATATTTGTACTCAACACATCAGATAATGGATTGATATTTAAGGTATATAAAATCAAAAAAAGAGACCCCTATTAAAAATGGGGAGAAAAAATGAACAGATGCTTCTCTGAAGAAGACGGATGTATGGCCATAGAAGACGGAAAGGAACATCACTTATAAAGGAAATCTAAATCAAGCTGACAATGGGTTATCATCTCACACCAGTAAGAATGGCACATATCAAAAAATACAAGGAGCAATCTGTGTTGGTGGGGTTGTGATGAAAAAAGAACTCTTGCTTACTGCTGGTGGGAAACTTGCCTGGTTCGATACCTAAGGAAAACGTCAAAGATTTCTCAGGAAAAGTAAGTATTGAGTTGCTGTATAATATGAGCCTCCCAAGTACCTACTCCAGGACACAAAAGCATACATTCACCATTATTTACTGCAGTTCTGAGCACATTAGATAGGCTATGGAATCAACTAAGGCCCAAGGACAGAAGACTAGATTATAAAACTGCGGTACATATATACACATTGGAATACTATGCAGATGCAAGGAATGATGAAATCATACAATTTGCTGCGACTTGGATGGAACTGGAAGATATCATGTTGAGTGAAGTAAGTTAGAAGAAAGACAAACACAGATGATCTCTCTTATCTGTGGTATATAGGATATCAGGATGAGTGTATTAAAGGGATGATACCAGATCACCCTTGACACGATAGTAGAAAGAAAGAGATTGAAGAGAGAAACAAGATGAGGTGTGTGGGAAATAACAGGCAGGATTCAGAGGCATAGGCACATTGGCAGTGTAGAGGTGAGGCATATGTATACATCCAAACCACAGAGCCAACGACACTGAAATCAGGGAACCCAAACTATGGCCAAATTTAAACATGAGCCTATGTAGGAGGCAGGAATCTGGGGACACTGGTGGAGGGAAGTTGACACTGGGATTGGTACTGGGACGCTGTATGTCTGAAACACATCTGTGAATAACATTGTAAGCCTTAATGAAAATCTTTCTAAAATGTCCTGTGAGGTGGTTAACTAGACTAGTTAACTGGACTCAGTGTGGTGATCCTTTTGAAACACATACAAATACAAAATCATTATGTGCAAAACAGCCCACCACAATCCATTATGCTGAAAATAATGTAATGTCAATTGTATCTCTATAAAAAATAAAATGCCCTCAAACCCTTTTGATTGTTCTTTCCCCAGCCCTAGAGATAATTTATTGCTTTTATTTCTTTGTGTTTACCTGCTTACATACCTGAAAATCTTTCTTACTTCACTTTATTGCAAATAAATGGGCCATTTTGTATGTATTGGTTTATCACTTTAATTACACTTCAGAGTGTCATAGCGATTGGTTCCCTCTAGCACTCAGGATTTCATAGCATCAAACATGACCTACACAGGCCATTTCTGATTGACAACTACACTGACCATCTTTGGTCATGTTTCTTTGCCCACAAATGTGAGAATTTTGCTAGGCTATCTATCAGTAAATTATTGCAATGAGACTGTGTATATATACACATATATATGTATATATACATATATATGTATACATACATATATACGTGCATATGTATATGTATATACATATATACATATACACATATATATGTATATATGTATGTATATGTATATATGTATCACTGTCACTGTCACTGTCATCCCGTTGCTCATCGATTTGTTCGAGTAGGCACCAGTAATGTCTCTCATTGAGAGACTTATTGTTACTGTTTTTGGCATATCCAATATGCATGGGTAGTTTGCCAGGCTCTGCCGTGCGGGTGAGATACTCTCGGTAGCTTGCTGGGCTCTCCCAGAGGGGCGGAAGACTCAAACTCGAGTCGGCCGAGTGAAAGGCGAACACCCAACCGCTGTGCTATCACTCCAGCCCATGTAAATATGTATATATATATGTATATATGTGTATGTATATATATATATAAAATATGCTTTTTGGGTCACACCCAGCAATGCTCAGGGATTACTCCTGGCTCTGAATTCAGGAATCACTCCTGGTGGTGCTCGAGGGACTGTATGGGATGCCGGAGATTGAACCCAGGTTGGCCATATGCAAGGCAAACGCCCTACTTGCTGAACTATAGCTCTGGCTCGAGACTGTGTATATTTTTAATTTTAGTTAATGCTTCCAAATTGCCTTAAAAAAAACTGTGACCAATTTACACCTCCAACCTACAGTGGATAAATGTATCTGTTCCTTATACCTTTGCCAAGTGCCTTGACAAATTTCACTGCATTTCCCTAAATATTATTGAGACCAGACTCTTTCCACGTGGCATTTTTGCAACTTGTTCTTGTTTTTTGCTGAATTGCTTCTTTCTATTTTAGTTCTGATTATTTGTTTTTGGGCCCCACCCAGCTGTGCTTAAGGCTTAATCCTGGCTCTGCATTCAAGGATTACTCCTGGCGGGGGGCTCAGGGGACCACGTGAGGGGCTGAGGAGAGAACCCAGGCTGACCACATGCGCAGCAAGCATCCTACCCACTAGACAGTCTCTCTGGCCCCTCCTTCTGTGTTTTGTATGTTCACTTCCTTAAGTAGCTCAGATCTGGTTTTCTTCTAAAAGTTGACTTTGTGGGCTAGAGTGATAGCACAGCAAGTACGGCATTTGCCTTGCACATGGCTGACCGAGGTTTGGTCCCCGGCATCCCATATGGTCCCCTGAGCACTGCCGGGAGCAATTCCTGAGTGCATGAGCCAGGAGTAATCCCTGTGCATTGCCGGGTGTGACCCAAAAAAGAAAAAAAATGGTTGACTTTGTTGGATTTTATGAGCTAAACATTTGCATAATTTCCTACCAGTGAAAAGCAGGTGGGGAACTGTTTTAACCCCTTCAGTGTTTCTTGAATTTACCACTGTGCTACATATTGTGTAAGTTAGAAAACTAAAGACCATTTTTGATTAACCCTCAGCTACGTGAGAGATTGCAAAGTCAAGCACACAAGATAGAGATGGTAATAAGGCTAAAGGACCAGCAATGTGTAGTAATACCTGACCAGGCACATACATTCACTCAACAGACCAGAAGGGATCTTCTCTCCTTCTCCGTTGTCAAGACAACACTGTTCCAGCACACAGTGCCAGCAGAATGCTCACTCACGCTCGCTGCCCCCGCCCCACCGCTTGCCAAGGTTCTGACTTGATCACGTTTTTACAAGAGTGTGTGTCTGGGCAGGAACCAGAGACAGACCTCGGGTTCGAGGGCACTCACTATTCACCTAGACTCACCCTGCTCACCACCCTCAGAAATCTATCGACCTCTCTGACTTCTCTGAATTCCTAGAGGATTCAGTGACCTTTCCAAGACAATCCATTTTCTATTCCTGCCAGCCTGCTAACCAAAATACATGTTTCTGCTCTCAAACACTGCCAGTGAGGGTACAAACTGACAGCCTTTTCACCATGCAAGTGACAAGATAGTTCAAACTAAGTAGGTAAAGGAACAAACATGGAAACCTCTCAGTATTTGTGTTGCAGACAATAATTCCCAGAAGGGGAGTGGGGTGGGGGGCGGGCGGAGAAGGAAAGTGCCTGCCATAGAGCCATAGAGCCATGCTGGGGGATGGGGGGTGGCAGAGGGAAACTTGGGGATATTGGTGAGGGGAAATAGACACTGGTGGAGGGATGGGTGTTGGATCATTATATGACTGAAACCTGATCATGAACAGCTTTTTAACTGTGTATCTCACTGTGACTCAATAAAAACAAAAAGTGCATATCATTTGAGCTGAAGATTTAGTGTAAGGGCACAACCAAAAATACATTGGGGCTAGAATGCCAATGACTGGTCTCATCGCAAGATGGCATTCTTATTTTTCCTTTCTATTTTGTTTGAATGACAGAAGGAAATAATAACCTCAAATTGATATTAATTTTTTAAATTGGGGTTATTTAAAAACTAATTTTATTGTGAACTTTCATATTTTTTCCAAATATTAGTCAAATAAAGATCTAAAATTAATTTTTCATTGGAAAAATGTCTACTAAAATGATCTTTGTGGGGATTTGAAGTGATAGTACAGTGGGTAAGGCTCTCGCCTTTTATGAGGCTGACCTGGGCTAATTCATGGCATCCCATATGGTTTCTGGAGCACTGCTAGGAGTGATCCCTGAGCACAGAACCATGACTAAGACTGAGCACATCCTCCTCATTGTGTCCCCTCTGAAAAAAGATCCAAGTGGGAAAAAATGAGAAGGCAGGGTAAACTTGAGATTTGGTAGGAGTAGGAACTATTTCATCATGACTGGTTTGGCTCCTTATTTGAACAAAACTATTTTTTAATGTGTAAAATAGTCATGTGAATTAAAGAACTATTGCTATGTATTTGATATTAAATTATTATTTTTAAATATTAGAATGCAATTTTAAATATTAGAATGTGATTTAAAAGAGTTCATGTCTTTTGGTTGAACATACTTAAATATTTGTGAATAAGATAAAGTGATGTGTCAGGTTTGCATTAAGATCACACTGCAGAGGCCCAGGAATTAGCACAGTCATCAATGCATAGGCTCTGCATGCGCCTGACCCAGGTCTGATCCTCAGAACCACAGGCCTGAGAACAGCACACTCTGAACACCTCGTAGTGGGCCCTTCACAAAATAAACAAAACACAATCAGAAATTATTCACTGGCATATAGGAAGGAGGTAAAGGGGCTTAGAAAGAAGATTAAAAACTAATTATTGAAGTTGGATGTTGGGTACATTAAGGATTCATCATAACATTCCCTTTACTTTCCACATGTGTGAACAGTTTCCTAGAAAAACATTTTTAAAAGTTAGTAATAGTAAACAGCCCCTTCAAGCAAAGACCCCAGAGTTCTCATCCTTAAAATCAGTGTACCTTGAAGTTTCATTGGCTTGGCATTTCTGCAGAGTCGCCATGAAGCATTGGAGATGGATTGCTGGCCTGGCCACTGTGTGGTCTGAGGTTGTGGGGTGACTTGGCCTGCCCCTCCTGAGGGTTTCCCAGAGTTTTCAGCTGGAAGACTGATGTACCTGTGAATTTAGCTTGTCTTTCATCCCCTCCAAGATTAGATGTGAGTCTGTTAAGCTGGGCCAATGAGTTTATGTGGCCACAGCTGTGGGATGTGACTCTCACTCTTTCTTTATCACCATCACTACCACTATCATCTCGTTGATCGTTGATTTGCTTGAGTGGTCTCAGTAACGTCTCCATTCACCCTAGCCCTGAGATTTTTGAAGCCACTCTTTACTTGTCCTTCCCAATGGTGCCGCATTGGAGGCTCTTTCAGGGTCAGAGGAATGAGACCCAGCATTGTTACTGTGTTTGGCATATGAATACACCACAGGGAGCTTGCCAGGCTCTCCTGTGCAGGCAGGAAACTCTCAGTAACTTGTCAGGCTCTCCGAGAGGGAGAACTTGGCTATAAGATGTTGCGCTTCTAGGAGCTTGTTTTTATAGTCTCTGGATGTTGGCTGTTGATGGGATTACATGGCAGCCAGGGGCAGTTTGTGGGTGTGACCTCCTAGCTACTGGAAAATGGAGGATCTGGGCAGATGAGGCCCAGTCCTGATCTGAGCAGGCTTGGAGGTCTCAGCCCCGGGTCCTGCACACCTGGGTTCCTCTGCCAGTTCCTTCATGCGTGAGGCCCGGCAGCCGAAGACCTCTAAACCCTGCCACAGCCATGCTCAAGGCCACTCTCCACATGCTTGGACGAGCCTCACTCTTTCTTTAACTAAGTTTTATATATATATATATATATATATTTAAGCAATTAGAGCATCTTTATTACTACTTCCAGGTATTAAATTTTATGCTTTGAAATACAATTCGGGAGTTGGTTTCTCTTTATCTTCCCAATTTCTATGTGAATGTCTAGTTTCTTTATTATTTTTATTTTACTCGGGGGAGAGAGCACAACTTGGTGATGCTCGAGGGCTTCTCCTGGCTCTATGCTGAGGCTTGCTCCCAGCATGCAAAGCATACTCTCAGCCCACTGGACTGTCTCTCTACTTTCGTTGTTGTTTTTGTGTCACATCCAGTGTTGATCCTCAGGACTTACTCCTCGCCCAGCATTCAGAGATCGCTCCCGGTAGCGTTCAGGGGACCACAGGGGGTGCCAGATCAAACCTGGGTCAGCCACGCTCCAGGCAAGTGCCATACCTGCTGTACTGTCTTTCCAGCCCTCCACTTTCTGAAAGAAAGGGACCATGTTATTTTAACCCATTGCCCAGCACAGTACAGAAAATCAAGTAGTTTTATCAAGTATGAGGATATAAGGATGGTGGGAAATTACTGTTTTTTTGTAAATAGATTTATACAAGATACCTTTGTATATTAAAAACACTAACTTGGATCCTTCCCATTCCCAGCTTCCTCCTCACTCTCCATCTGTGTGTTTGAGTGGGAGTAACTCCCCCAGGGGCTCCTGTTGTGCGCATGCTGACCCACCTGGGGGCTACTCACTGGTAAATAGAGCACTTCCCGGAACTGCTGAGAGGTTCCTTCTTTGGGGCCATGTCTTAGATTGATTCTAAAAACATTTCTGGGAAAAATCTGAACTCTACTCTCTAGAGTCCAATGTGTCTTTCCAATTCAGAAACTTTATCCCTTGTTACTAGAAAAAATGAAGTTTCCATTATTTTTGTGACCACAAAGAAAAATTATGTTCATAAAATCTTAGCTGTGGATACTGCCACGAACCAGGCTGCTGGAGTTATTAAAGCCATTTTTCTATATTAAATGAACATATGAAATTTTAGGCACTTGGGAAGAAGACTACAATTCAATATATTTCCAGTGATCTTTGAATGAGTATCCTAACTATGTATTAGGGGGGCTGCCTTGAATATGGGGTCACCTAAAGGTTATGTGGCAGGAATTCAAAGATACTTCAGATAGTCCTGAGTTTGTGCCAAGTTGTGAAATAGGATGCAAGGTAAAAAAGGGGGGGGGCAGTAGTTTGCTCCCTTTCTTCTATATTGTGCATCAAAACAAAACGGTGCCTTTTCAGAAATTGCCAAATTAATCATTTTTTTTATGAATTTGGATGAGCATGAGATTGACTATTTCTTCTATTGCCTGCCTCTCCTGCTGGATTTGATTAGTTGGTGAGGTGAGTGGACCAAGAGGAACAGCCCTTAGCAAAGGTGCATCAGTTCCATTTGGTAACATTTCAATCAAGATACAGATATAGAAAAAGTACATATATGTATCTTACATAGGGTATCTATTTTACCTTTATACACAAAACATCTACTGGGTGTAAGATACTTTTTAGAGCACTTAATACTCACTGTATTTCATTCTTTCTTCGACTAGTGTGACAGGTTGGTAGGTTAATAAAGATTACCAAATATTATACAAAATTTGAAAATAATGCAACCTTTTAATTTGCATCTGTTACAGAAATTGTTTAAAAACAATTTAGAGGGGCTGGAGCAATAGTACAGTGGGTAGGACGATTGCCTTGCACGCAGCCAACCCAGGTTCAATTCTCAGCATCCCATATGGTCCCCTGAGCACCGCCAGGATTAATTCCTGAGTGCAGAGCCAGGAGTAACCCCTGTGCATCACCAGGTGTGACCAAAAAGCAAAACAAACAAATAAACAACAACAAAAAAAACAATTTAGGGGTGTTACAACAAGAGGTAAAGCTTGGAGTCATCAGATCTGGCACTTTCTAACTTGGGCAAGTCATGTAAACTAGTTTGTAAAATGGAGATAATAGCTTTTATCTCGTGGGGTTATTAGGACTGTTATACAGATAACACGTGTACCTGAAAGACAGAAGTGAGAGGCTGGAGCAGTAGTGCGGCAGGTAGGGCACTTGCCTTACATGTGACCGCCCAGAATTCAATCCCCAGCATCTCATATGGCTTGAGCACCGCTAGTAGTTCCTGAGTGCAGAGCCAGGTGTAACCCCTGAGCCCTGCTGTGTGTGCCCCCCCAACTCCACCCAAGGAAAACAAAAACCAAAAATAACTCCCCAAACCCCCAAACCGAAAAACTAGCAGTGAATGGAAAGGGATATCCTAGTTATAGTTGTATCGAAGGTTGAGTAAAGGGCCACTAATTAAACAGATACTCAATAGCTTTGAAATGGCTGCCTTAGGGTATTCTATTCATCTCTCTCTCTATCTGTAAGGTACTTATTTATGTTTGCCTTATTTAAAGGCAAATGTTTTATTTATTTATTTATTAAATTTTATTTTATTGAATCACCGTGAGATAGTTACAAGCTTTCATGTTAGGGTTATGATCTCACACCCATCCCTCCACCAGTGCACATTCCCCACCACCGATATCCTGGGTATACCCCCCCTTTTCCACCCTCCCCCTGCCTCCGTGACAGACAATATTCCCATAATCTTTCTCTACTTTTGGGCATTATGGCTTGCAACACAGACACTCAGAGGTCATCATGTTTGTTCCATTATCTACTTTCGGCATGCATCTCCCATCCCAGCTGGTTCCTCCAGCCATCATTTTCTTAGTGATCCCTTCTCTATTCCATCTGCCTTCTCCCCTCCACTCATGAAGCAGGCTTCCTGCTTTGGGGCAATCCTCCTGGCCCTTGCATCTACTGTCCTTGGGTGTCAGCCTCATGTGATGTTATTCTATACTCCACAAATGAGTGCAGTCCTTCTATGTCTGTCCCTCTCTTTCTGACTCATTTCACTTAGCATGATATTCTCCATGTCTATCCATTTGTAAGCAAATTTCATGACTTCACCTCTCCTAACAGCTGCATAGTATTCTATTGTGTAGATGTACCTAAGTTTCTTTAACCAGTCATCTGTTTTAGGGCACTCGGGTTTTTTCCAGATTTTGGCTATTGTGAACAATGCTGCAATGAATATATAGGTACAGATGTCATTTCTACTGTGCTTTTTTGCATCCTCGGGATATATTCCCAGAAGTCATATTGTGGGGTCATATGGAAGCTTAATGTCTAGTTTTTGAAGGACTGTCTATACTGTTTTCCAGAAAGGCTGGACCAGTCGGCATTCCCACCAACAGTGAAAGAGCGTCCCTTTCTCCCCACATCCATGCCAGCACTGGTTGCTTTTGTTCTTTTGAATGTGTGCCAGTCTCTGTGGTGTGTGATGATATCTCATTGTTGTTTTGATTTGCATCTTCCTGATGACTAGCAATGTGGAGCATTTTTTCATGTGCCTTTTGGCCATTTGTATTTCTTTTCAGAGAAAATTTCTGTTCATTTCTTCTCCCCATTTTTTGATGGGGTTGGAGGATTTTTTCTTATACAATTCTACTAGTGCCTTGTATATCCTGGATATTAATCTCTTATCAGATAGGTATTGGGTAAATATTCTTTCCCATTCTGTGGGCTCTCTCTGTATTTTGGTCACTGTTTCATTTGAAGTGCAGAAGCTTCTTAGTTTGATGTAGTCCCATTTGTTTATGTTTGCTTCCACTTGCATGGTCAGTGCTGTTTCATCCTTAAAGATGCTTTTAGCTTCAATGGCATGCAGAGTTCTGTAAAGGCAAATGCTTTAATAAATAGCCCACGGGGGACGTTAAGAGCCCTCAACTCCCTAGAGCCCTCAGAGATTTTGGTAAGCATGCTTATGCTGTACAGAAAAATGTCAGTGTGCTAGTTTAGCACTGAAAGAGGCGAGGCTCATTCTGGCTTAAATGGCTTATGGACCACCAGAGTCTCAGGGGAAGTGAATCCCTTAATGTAACTGCATTAGCATCAGAGTTCTGGCAATGACACTTGACTGTTAGAGAGAGGGAGGGGAGGGAGCTGAACAAAGACAAGGCTTCTACAAGGATTCTTCAGAATCATAGCTTCGACAACTAAATTTGGGCTGAGAATTTTGGAGTCCTTGCAAAGTGAACTTCACTTTAATCTCATGCCTCAGTGACACTGAACTCATCAACAGTGCACATATGCTTGAGCCTTTTAGTCAACTCCTTCAGAGCACTGAGAAGAGACATAAAACGATGCACACATTGCTATCATAGAAGCATTAGCCCTGTGGGGATAAACAACCTTAAGGGTTTAGAAATCTTGGTGAAATTCAGGATTCTCTTCAGGGAAGGCCGTTCAATGGGAAGCTCTTGTTGTGTGGGAAATGGAGCAGGCACCTTGGAGGAAACAATATTTAAGTGAAAAGGTGTGCAGGCATTGTTGGAGGCCAATAGGACAGCCTTTTCCTCTTGACTGCACTTCCTCCCCCACCTGAGTTGAATGCTGTCACTGTCCTTATCCATGGGGGGAAGTAGCCCCTTACTCTTGGGCTGACATTGTTCATGAGACTATGGCAATATATGACATGGCCACTGCAAGTGTGCCCAAAGGCCATGTTGCTCAGGCTCTGTCTAAAGCTGCCCAGGGTAGCAAGGACTCCTGCTGCACTCTCAGTCTGCTTCCTGGGCTGCACTGGGGACGTTGCTTTGGGAGTCACCCCCTCAAGAGAGTCAGCCTTGTCTTCCCTGACTGTGTGAGGCTGTACGTTTCCACACAAATCAAGTCTGGCCCTGAGCAGAGTGCCCAGATCCCTGACACTAGGCCACTTCATGTGCAATTCGTCAACCCTTATAGTCACTTCTCCATGTTCATGAATCATGTGTCTCTTATTTTGTAACCTGGAGTTGTGATGAACACAGCCTAATGTATTAGTGAATGTTTGTAGAGACAAGAGTACACAT
Source organism: Sorex araneus (assembly GCF_027595985.1). NCBI lineage: Eukaryota > Metazoa > Chordata > Mammalia > Eulipotyphla > Soricidae > Sorex > Sorex araneus. Next base: position 353,799,953 of record NC_073302.1, read on the forward strand.
TCTGAGGGGCTGGAGTGATAGCACAGTGGGTAGGGCATTTGCCTTGCACGCGACTAACCGGGGTTCGATTCCCAGCATCCCGTATGGTCCCCCGAGCACCACCAGACATAATTCCTGAGTGCAGAGCCAGGAGTAATCCCTGAACATCGCCGGGTGTGACCCAAAAAGAAAAAAAAATAGAGTACACGTTCTGAACCTAAATCTTAGCCAAGGCCCTTTAAAGAACACTGGAGCCAAAGATCTGCAGGAAGCTTCATATTAGGAAAACACCGCCTGCAATTTTTTCGTTGCTGCTGTTAATAAGCTTATGAGCATCTCTTCTGATTTTTAGAATTAGATCCTTATTTTCTTGATTTCCTTTACATCTAGTAGATAATTCCTGCCAGACTCTCATCTCTGCATTTTTTTCATTAGTCATCAGTTGATCTGCAATTTTTTTAAAAAAATTTTTTATTAGTGAATCACCGTGAGTTACAGTTATAAACTTACAAACTTTCGTGCTTCTGTTTCAGTCATACAATGCTTGTCATCTTTACATTTTGCTGCTGGGGAAACTTGGCTCCAAAGAATCAAAGTATGGTAAATGATTTCTGGCGAAATGAGAGGGAAGGCCGCAGGCAGCAGAGATCCAGCCCTAGCAGACTTCAGTGGCAGGCCAGGTCTCTCAGGCAGGAGCATTTGCCTTTCAGTTGACAAGACAATTCATTGACAGAGGAAGGCCTCATTATCTGGGTTCACTTGCTAGGCTGCCACAACAGCACAGCACACAGAATGGCTTAACTAAGAGAAACGAATCTTCTCACATTCCAGGTCTAGACAGCAGGTCTCTGCTTGCTGATGGTCGCCTCTCGGCGGTTCTCAGGGTCTTTCTCCAGCCGTGCCTGAGTATTTTCTTCTTACAAGGATGTCATGTTGGATTTGGATCCACTTAGGACTTTTTTCACCTCTTCACAGGTTCTATCTCCCCAAATAGTCTGAGGTACTGAGGTGGGGAAAGGGGTTTTAGGGCTTCAGCATATGCACTTAGGGGATAAGTGATTGGTTCACAATATATGTTGAAATGTTCTAATTTTTTCTTAGAAAAAAAAACCACTGGTAGCTCTCAAAGAAACAACACTATAAGCAAAAGAATATAAATTAATCTGACAAAAATGTATCAGGGTAGGATGGGAGTGACCCGTGCATCTTGCCTGGGTTGAGGATGGGAATAAGAGCTCAAGTGACACCCAATTAACCAGCCAGTGAGAAATGCATCCAGACACTCCGCAGATGGCAGAGGGTCTGAGCATTAAAATAACAGCCTGAGAGTAATCAAATAAATCTGCTGCTGCTAGTGCCTGAGAGATCAAACAGGAGAAAAGGCACTTGCCTTGCTGGAGGTCGACCCCAGTTCAAATCCCTGGGACCACACACGGTCCCCTGAGCATGCTTGGGGGCACCTGAGCATAGCCAGGAACCTGAGCACACGGATGTGGCGCAGGAATAAAATCAAGTTGCTGCTTCTAGTGGGATTCAGATCTGTTAGGGTGGCAGGAGCCTCTGGCAAAAGCACCTGCAGTGCCCAGAAGTGGCCTGGGGGAGGCTGGCTCAGTCTCCTCCCATGAGGAGCCACTCACTGCTGCAGGTGAGCTCCACCTTTCACAATATTCTAGCATGTTGTTTTCACCATTTGGACTGTACTTTCCTGATGAACCCAGTAATCGAACTTCTGAAGTGAATCACGTATCTTCCCTTTCTCCTTTGTACTTGCTGTACTTACAAACCTTGGACATTTAGAACATCCTGTGGCTTTCAGATCTTTACAAGAACATACTAGCAAATCCCGTATTTCTTAAAAGGGTTTTTATTATATTGTTAGTCTTTTCATTACTCCTTTGTCAAAATCTGTTAAAAGATGTCTCACACAAAATAGTCCTGGTGACAGAACGAAGGTCCCTTTTTGTGAGACGAATATTTCATCCAAATGCTGACCTGCTGCTTCCACAGTCACTGAATGCTCACCTTAGCGCTTCAGTAGGAGCAACCAGGATAGCAACTATCAACCTCTGTGACTGCATAACACATGTGCGCATCTTTTCAAGTGTTTTCTAGCTGCCTGGATTGGAAAAGCAGCCTTTTATCCAGCACTTACATCCATGATGGACATATTGGAATAGAAATTCTTTCCCCCACTCCCTTCATCTTTATAGATCTCTGGTAGATTTTAGGAAAATAAGATCATTGCTTGTAAAAAACTAAACATGCCGACGGGCATGTGCACTCGTGGGCTCTCCGGGCGGCTCTGTCTCACCGCCCGTGTTAGGTGCTCTGGAACCGCTGTGTGTGGCTGTTAGTCAAGGAAGGAAAAAGTCCAAACTGGTTGCTCGATCAGTTTATTTCATTCTCTCTCTCCTCTCTGCTTCTCTCCCAGCTCTGATCTCTCTCTGGATCTCCCCCCCCCCGCCATTCACTCTTATAGCCTAGTTAAATCCCCCCCTTCCCCCCGCCCCCACATGAGGGGGTTGGGGCTTACACATAGGTGTGGTCACAATCAATAGGGGTAAAGTTCTTTTCCCTCAGAGGATGCTTCTCCTAGGACAGATTCTCTTTCAGCAGGAGGATCCACCCAAGGGCGGAGTCCCATGAGTGTGTTTCTCCTCTCCTCGTCCAACAAACATATAAGCATTCATAATATTAATCACTTTGTATGGACACAATAAGAAATGCATTAAGCTTATAGAATTGCTCTCCTGGGGCCATCTTGATCTCAGACTACAGTGCTTGGGCCAGATTAGTCTTTCCTATCCCTAGGAGGATCCTAGTCTCGTCATTACTTTTGGATCATGACAGCATTTGTCCATGATCAAGCTCTTAACTTATAGTTAAGAATTAGGCACTTTGGCCAGGCCCATCTCGATGCCAGGGTAGCACATAACTCACCACTTGTCCTGGACCCATTCTGTCCCTCATTGGGACCCTGCTTTTGGGGTGCTAGGAACTGAGGGCAACTGAGGCTTAAGTGGAGAAAGCAGGTGCCAGGGAATTAATAATATTCAAAGCCAATTAAATCCCAAGTTACAAAAGCATAATATTGTCTTCTTGTGTCTATACAAAAAGCACATTGTTTTAAAGTAAATTATTCAAAAGACATAAAGAGAGGAGAAAGGCAATATTAACTTGTAAGTTCAGTGTCCTAGAAAGGTCTGACCTTACAAATTAACAGAGTCAGATTAGCCGGAAAAGCTGATTAACTGTTTTGGGGACGAGAGCATCGAGAAGTAGTTACAGCTAAACAAAGGGATGGGAGTGATTCGGGAGCACCTTAATGGGTGTGACCAGGATAAACCTAAGCTCCTTGTGGCAAGGGGGGAAAAGGACAAAGCAATGTCATCCTACAATTGCTCAATCATGGTCTTGCCTGGCAGAAAAAACTTCTCTGAGATTATCTTTAAAAATACATTATTTTATATTTTCTTTTAATTTGACAAAATCTGAATATTATTTTTATCACCAAAATGCTAGCAAATTTCCCCAACACGTCACAACATTCACTGTCACAACAGATTGAGAAAATAAAATCACCTCTTTCAAAAGGAGACAAGTGGGGCCAGAGTGATAGATAGTGCAGTGGGCAAAGCACTTGTCTGGCACCTGGCTGAAGGGAGTTCAATCCCCAGGATCCCAGACGGTCCCCCAAGCAGGAGTGATTACCGCCAGGAGTGATCCCTGAGGTCAAAGCCAGGTATGGATGAAACCAAACCCAAACAAAGACAGCAAACAACATACAAACAAAAAAATCCGAAGGAGTCAAGTCCATTTTGGCTTTTTTAGAGCACATCATCCGCAAGTGTGATGCTATGGAAACCCTGGCACTGACTTGGCACGGGAGAGTGATGCCAAGCCCCCCAATGCCATGGGCAGGAGTCTGGCCCTTTCAACCTGGGTCTCTTCATGCAGCCAAAAAGAAAAGCCACAGTGCTTTGCGCAACCTTATATGGAAAAGTGCCGTCACTTTCGCCATGTTCTGCTGATCACAGACCAGTATTGGTGAAGGAGGACATTTTGGAGGTGGGCATTTTCGAAGCATTTGCTCTATGATGGTTCCTTTTCCAGTGCTGGTATGAACCACACACTTTTCATACATCCTCCAAAGCAGATCGCCTTCAAGTACCTCAGCCCCGTTTACTCTGGAAGGAACTGAGGCTTAGAAATAGGAAGTGACTAAAAAAATTGTTTCTCTCTGACAGAGCATCGATCACAGTGCAGGGGAAAGTTCAGAGAAAATCACTCTTAAAAAATAATTGAAAGACTAACCAGGTCTACCCTAATCCATTCATATACAGGGTTTCTTCTTTTTTTAAAAGCACAATTGCACCCCATTCTTCATCACAGCACTTAGTACGGCAGCTAGGAGGTGTCCAATGACAAATGAGTGGATGATGAAGGGGTGTGTGTATATATATAATGGGATATGACACAGGATAAAATCATGCAATCCCACCACAACTTGGATAGAACTGGAAAATACTGTGTTGAATTAAGTTAGAAGGAAAAATATTGATGAACTCACTTATCCATGGTATAACAGGACAAATGACAGCAGGGCATCAAAGAGGGCATACTTGATTAGTCTGGGACCTGGTCTCTAGAACTAAGGATAGGGAAGGGAAAAAACTGAAGGGGAAAATCAAGAAATGGCAGATGGATAGTAACGGGAACCCCAGGTACACTGGTGGCAAAGAGATGTTATGTAACTATATAGAACACAGAACCTATAGAACCATGGGATCCAAACTTAAAAACGTGCCTGTCAAGGAGTCTAGGCGAGGGGTGGGAGAGGGGATGTGTAGGAAAGTTGACACTGATGACGGTATGAGCTGTTGGAAAATTGTATGCCAGAAACCAACTATGATAACTCTGTAAATAATGGTTCCTCAATAAAATTTTTTATAAAATACATACTTGAAGAATTCTGCTTTGTAACTCTATTAAATTCTGCCATGCATACATGCTTACTGAGTTTCATTCTTCACATCATTTGTGAATTACTTTTACCTAACTTGTACCATCTACAAATTCTATTTATACACAGAACATTATATAAGGAACTGAGAGGAAGCCAGTGGGCATAGATGTGTCTCTAAGGCATGATACAGAGCAGGATTAAAACAAAAGCCTAGTGACAAAAGGTATGTGGCTTTTGATCTCAAACACACTGAAAAAAACTAAAGGAATTTTCACTCCTGGCCAAATTTTGTGAATATGGATGAGTATGAAATTCACTGCAGCTGAGGTCACGCAGTCCCTAGCTGGTTTTCCTAAGGACTGGTCCTATGAAGCTGGTCCAATGCCTTTATCCACAATCCTGTCAACACTGCAGCAAGTCCAGGGTTCTGATGTTCTGAGTGTCATGTTCCCAGCCACTGCAGCTCTTGCTGCTTGCTGCTGTCCCTCATGACTGTGGAACACTGTTCCTTGATTCTTGCTAAAAGTTGCTAATCGGTGACACTGCTTATATTAACAATGATACAGAACATTCCGTGGCAGTGGCAAGGATTAACGTCATGCATTCCAAAGCGGAATATTTTTTCTTTCTTTAGAAGTCACTGAGTAGCCAGGTTGCTTGTTCTTCCTTCCCAAAACCTTGCTCAATTCTCTAAATCTAAACCACTCTATTTTTTATTTACAATGTATTTTTATATTTTCAACCGCGTGGCCGTTCACTTACAAGATGGTCAGACTTCTTCGTCAAAACCCTGAACGCACAGTTTGAGGCTCCTCCTGTTCCTGGAGCGAGCAGATACCATTGGGCTACACTAGCATGCGACAGGGACGAATGGAGAGGTTACTGTTGCCCGCTCGAGCAACTCGAAGATCAACAGGATAACAAGTGACAAGTGTATTTTTTATTACTGGTTTTGTTTTTGAGTCATACCTGGTAATGCTGAGGTGACTCCTGGATCTGCACTAAGGAATCACTCCTGGAAGTGGTTAGAGGACCACATGGGATGCCGGGGATCAAACCTGAGTTGCCTGTATGCAAGTGTCTTACCTGCTGTGCTCTTTGGTCCCTATTTACTATTTATGTATTTTTATTTTTTTTGTTTTGTTTTTTGGGTCACACCTGGCGATGCACAGGGGTTATTCCTGGCTCTGCACTCAGGAATTACTCCTGGCGGTGCTCAGGGGACCATATGGGATGCTGGGATTTGAACCCGGGTCGGCCGCGTGCAAGGCAAACGCCCTACCCGCTGTGCTATCGCTCCAGCCCCCTATTTATGTATTTTTAATGGTTTGGCTATGCAGACCAATTTTTACATGTAATGTATTAGATGAAAATGAAAAAACCATGTAAGTAAAAAAAGGATCAGAAATATCAGGAAGGAAAAAAATAAAAACAAGCAACAAGATCTTAATGAAGAATTAGTCTGGAATACTTACAGAAGGCCAGAGGGGTGAGTTATGAGCAAGCGGGAGGTGGAATGCGACAGGGGAGCAAGGTCGGGTGCTGAGAGTCTGTACATAGTGGAAGGGCTTTAGGTGTCAATGAGTGTCACTTCTATTGTGAAGTAAGTTTGTACGGCATACTGCTCTTTCAGAACAACTATTAACAGTACAAAATAGAAATGAAAGCCAAAAATGAAGCCCCACAACTCTCTGAAATCATTGAAGTTACAGAAATACAGGCAGATTTAGAAAGAACCTCAAGATTTAGAAAAGAAAGTGATCTGCGATGAACTGCCCACTGTCTGACCTGGGAACTCTGATTCCTGGCTTGGAGTGGGGCGCCAGGAATCAAAGCCAGGGCATTGTAGATTTGAAGCAGCATGCACTTACCTATTGCATGAATATTCAGTCAGAGGCACTGAGACAAGGAATGGGAAAGCAATTTACATTATGGAGGGTCCAGGTTTTCTCAGACCTGTGACAAAGGTAGAGAGCCCCGAAATCTCCTTTTATTGATCTAGGAACCTCTACCCAGTGCAATACTGTGATGTCATCAGAAGCATCAAAAAAAGTTACAGAAAGAACATCGAGGTAGGCAAAGCATGTATTGTTTCCTTGTACCCGCAGGCCAGTGCATTTTGGCCTAAGGAATGAGATACAAAACCGAACTGAAACCTTTCTTGGGCTACAAATCTTTAGCAATAGCACAGTGGGTAGGGTGTTCGCCTTGCATGTGGCCGATCCGGGTTTGATTCCTTAGTCCCTCTCAGAGAGCCCAGCAAGCTACCGAGAGTATGCTGCCTGGATGGCAGAGCCTGGCAAGCTACCTGTGGCGTATTCGATATGCCAAGAACAGTAACAGCAAGTCTCACAATGGAGACATTACTGGTGACCGCTTGAGCAAGTCAATGAGCAACAGGATGACAGTGATACAGGGGTACAGTGATCCCAAAGACAAACTGGGCCAGAGCCCGGAATCTACATGTCAAAGATCAGACTGGGCTTCTGTGAGAAAAGGAAAAACTGACTCAATATACTGAAATTTATGAAATTATTTACTGAAGGCAGCTTAAAGGAAAAAAGATGTTCAGCTTCATCCAAAACAGTCAGGACACATGAGAAATCTCGCCCATTTTCATGGGCCCCCCTATGTTCTTGCCCGTTGGAAGGTTGCCAGAGTCCCACTGTTTAGTGTCCAGTGGTGCCCACTCATCCTCTCTCAATGTCCTTATTGGCTCACAGATGGTGTAACTGCTGTACACAAAGCTGAGTTGATGAACTCTTGGTGAGCTACATGGGCTCATCCTGATAGCTCAGTCCAGCCCCAACACTTACCACTTACCACCATGGCTTTAAATGAACTTAAATGAACGTTGATTTGTTGTTGGTCACTGGTTAAACTGGGGGTGCTGATGATGGGACTGGGCGAAGGGACAGTTACACTGGTGAAGGGACGGGTGTTGGAAGACTGTATGATTGAAACCCAATCATGAAATATTTCATAATTGTGTATCTCATGGTGGTTTAATGCCTTCCTGCTCTTTGAAGCTAAGCATCACTACCTCCCCTCCCCACTTGCTTTCCCCAAGCTCCAGTGCCACCCACCTGTCTTCTCTCCGCAATCTATGCCATTTTCCCACCAGCAAAAGTGAGAGTGATCAGAGCAAATTAATTATCCCGACTGTGTTGGCTTACACAAAATGTCTTATAAGGCTGTGCCTAGGGTCTGGCTTTCAGTGTCCTCCCGCTTTGCACGCAAGACTGAAGTACTAGTATTATGTGTCAGAGGATGGTGCTAGATTCCTAAGGTTGCCAGAGTCCCACTGTTTAGTGTCCAGTGGTGCCCACTCATTCTCTCAATGTCCTTATTGGCTCACAGATGGTGTAACTGCTCTCGACAAAGCTGAGTTGATGAACTCTTGAAGTTACATCCTGGGCATGACAATATCAATGCCAAAAGGAATAATGAGACGTGGTGATCGGACCCGTTCAGGCTTCTTTAATGTCTGGATCCAAGGGCCTTACCAATGTGCCTATTTCTGAAAATGAAGAGAAAGCTTCACTTTTACAAAACACATATAATACGAAAGGGAAATGAGGGAAAGTGGATCTCTGTAGTGACCAGGTATCAAGAGGAGAAATCATCTGGGCAATAAGAGCAAGCAGGACACACACCTTCTCCCTGCCGTAACCACCCACACCAACCCTGAGGAAAGAGCCCCATGTTTATTACACAAATGATAATGCCAGAAACAAGTCTATATGCTCTTTATGTATATAATGAATATAGGTATTTCTTGTAGTGTGTGTGTGTGTGTGTGTGTGTGTGTGTGTGTGAGAGAGAGAGAGAGAGAGAGAGAGAGAGAGAGAGAGAGAGAGAGAGAGAGAGAGAGAGAGAGAGAGAGAGAGAGAGAGAGAGAGATTCTCTAAGGGCCAGAGAGAGTTCAGGGGCAAAGTGCTTGGCTTACATGCAGCTGATCTGGGTGCAGTGCCCCAGCTAGAACCCCCAAAGCAGGGTTCCTCAGGTGAAAACACAGAGCAGGAAATTAGCAGCGTGGCAGCAGGAATGTTTGTCTGGGAATCATCTGTCACAGGGGGCCGTGGGGCCCTCACAACCAACAAAGGACTTCCCAGCTGGAAGCATCTAGAACCCATAGGAACAGCTGCATCAGCTGACCACATGGTGCAGGAATGTGCCACGCAGGTCCCTGAGCTGGCCTGTCAGGTGAGGGTCCTGCTGTGGTGGCACGCCATGTGACATTCTGGCTGGTGCTGGGTGCTGGGCAGCCTCCTGCTCTCTCCCCAGAGACACAGGCTGCGAGTTGTTCTTGGGGGCCGAGACAGTCCAGCGGCGAGGGCGTCTGCCTTGGGTGCGGCTTACTGGCATCAATCCCTGGCACCAGGTCCCCTGAGTGCAGTCAGAAGTGATCCCAGGAGTGACATCACCACCTTCCACCCAAATAAATAAATAAAAAACAATGCAGGTGGTGTCATCCATTTATTCACCCTAATGCACTGGAGCCGCGGGCCAGCGTGCTTGGAACTTCCACACCGATCCGAGGTGGGCAGTGCAGCTCATGACAAAGAAACCCACGGCCACCAGAGAGGCCCCCTCTGTCCTTTCCCCCTGCGCTCTCTGCGCACTGCTCCAAGAGGCCAGACGCTTCAGAGAAGGCCTCAGGGGAGCCCCAGGCCCAGCCTCTGCTGGGGAGTCCATTTCTCCTGAGAATCCTCCACGGCTTTACGCTGCTCCTGCTGAGAAAGCCTGAGGAAACACCTCAGGCGCGGGAGGCTGACACCCCCGACATACTGAGGACACCAGAAATCTTGACGGAAGCTGCTTGACCCAGTAAACACGAATCTTTTCACAAAGAAGAGTGAACATTTATTTGGTCACAAAGGCTGTGGGCCTGCCAGGCCCGACAGTGCCGGTCATCAGACACAGAGGTGACATCAGCGTGTGATCGGTCAACAGAAAACTGCATGTCGGCCTGCCCAGGGGCCCCACTGTCAAGGAGTGACACGACACGCTGCATCATGTCTCCATCAACGCTGTTACGGAATGAGCACAGCAGGTGGGGGTGTGAAGAGCAACCCAGAGCGGAGCAGTGAGCCGGCAGTCGGGCAGGGGCTGAGCGGGGCAGGAGCTCTGGGGATGGGGCCGGGGATCTCTCACCCACCCTTGCATGCCCAAATAAAGCAGGGGCAAAGGGCAAACTTTCAGTGTTCTCATGGCGTGGGGGCGGGGCGGGCAGAGACTGGCTCCTCTATCAAGGGGAAATCTTTACTGGTCAGGCCAAGATAAAGTGACACAACAGAAATATACAAATCTCTGAACAGACGCTGGGGTCAACAAGGGCTTTAGTCGTGACAAAACCAGTCTCTAGAGGAGCGACGGACGAGAAAGAACTGGGCTATTTTTTCATGTCCAAAATGGCACTTCCTGGGCCGCGGTGCTTAGCGCTGCAAATGTTACAGAACTGCGCAGGAGAATTCTAAAATGCAATTACAAACACAGATTATAAAAACAAACACACAACTCCTCTTACCACTTTCATGCTCAGGGTGTTTGAGGCGCGTGGGCTGGGGTGGAGGAGAAAGGCAGTCATGCTCTGCCCTCCCGGGGTGACCTCGTCGGCTCGCACTGGTTCTTCCAGGAGGGACACTGTGCAGCAGACAGGTGTGCCGAGAGTTGGGAGGTGGCAGGCGGCAGAAGAAACCTCTCGCCACACGGAGCACCATGTGGCAATGCACAGCCCGGGTGCGAGAGTGGCCGGCATGGAGCAGCTCTCGGGCTCACAGCTTTGTAGCTCAACTGCTTCAGCATTAAGTTTTTGTTTCAAATTTTTTGTTTTTGTTTTAGGCAGTTTGACTTACCTCGCTGTCAACGTCAAGGTTTCCTTGCATACAATGGTCCAGTGCCGTACCTCCACCAGGCCCTCCCTGGCAGGCTGAGTTCTGCAGAGTCCCTCGGGTGCTCTGCCCTGGCCATCCCTCATTCCCTCACAGTGCTCCTTTCTATTCCACACGAGACACACCATTCCAGCATTATGGACCTGTCCCTCTCCGACTGACTTCACTCAAGCCTGAACAAATTCACTCAGATAATTACTATCTTATAATGAATAAACACACACATATCACTTTTGGGCCACCCCACTGGTGCTCCAGGATCACTCCTGTCAGTGCTCGGGGAACCATGTATGTTGCAAGGAGTTAAACCTGGTTGGCCTTTACCCTGGTACTCTCAGGCCCAACTTGGCACAGCCCATTAAGCAGACTAACATTTGAGATGCGAGTCTGTACAAACTTCATGTGTGATAAAAACCTCCAATCATGATTCTGAGACCCCCTGAGCCCCAGAATGAGGGTCCCAACCGTGAGCCCGTCCCTGCGTCCGTCCTCGGCTGCCGACTCACCATGCTGGGGACGGGCAGACACTCCTTGTGGAACATGTGGCGGCAGTGGAAGACCACCATGCTGAAGGGCTTGGCAGCATCTGGGCAGGGCAGAAAGGAGAGACTCAGCACAGCAGGGTCGGTCAGTGGCTCATGTCCGTGTGCTGCCAGGGCCGTAATCTTCCAGCGAATGAGAATCAGTGCTGAATGTCCCTGCCCTCGCCCCTTCCCTAGACCGTACCTTTGCTCTGATGTCACTTCCTGAAAACGCTTCTGCTCCCTACCTATTGCCTCTGCCAAACCATTCACGATGTCCAGGGCAGAGTGAGCGAGTATCTGTGGTTTGTGACCTTACACTGAACTACTGCATTTCTCACAGAGACCTCACTGACTCGAGGTCTGTGCGGCCAGCGTGCTTCGGGTAGGATGTTGGATCCCTGGCATATTAAACTAGTAATCTAGCTCTGCACATAGCATGGAGGCGCACAGCCTCTTTCTGCTTAGGATGAAGGAAGCCTGTTTCTCCCTTTGGGCCACTGTGACGTTTACTGCCGTCCTGGAGCTCCTTTAGAGGAGTCTGCTACCCACTTCCCGTTCCAGTCCCACTAAACAGTGTGAAGTAAATGCTCTCGGTTGCTCCTGCAATACTCCACGCAGAACTTACATATTAGAAGCTCTTCCTTAGAATCTTGCCAACTATGTTTTCTTTTCTACTGTGAAATTAGGAAATTTCCTCTTCTCGTGCTTCTGATTTTACATATCTCTGCCCCTCTGTCTGTCCATCCACACACCAAGAACTACACCGAAGCAAATGCTCCTGCCTTTCAGGGAGTCACAATTCTAAACAGACTGCAGATACTCCTTGTAGTGAAGCATGAAATATCTTGGTACATAGAACCACAGAGCAAAAAGTTTAAACAAAAGGGTAGGTTTATCTTCAGAACATTTACACAGCTACATGCAGGGTTGTTCCACATGAATTGTAAAATTTTGTTTAAAATTATTTTATTCTTTTCTCTCCAGCAGTGGTTCCCAGAGAACAGCCATGAATCACTGGAGGTAGCCTCATCTGGGAACTGGAGAGAATCCAGATTCTAAGGTTCTGGTGGGGAACTACTGAATGAGACCCCAGGGGGCAAGGCCACCAACGTGGGCTGCGATAAGCAAAGTGTGACAGACTGAGAACTCAGCTCTAAAAAATGGTCAACTGAGGGGCTGGAGCGATAGAACAGTGGGTAGGGTGTTTGCCTCGCACGCGGCCGACCCGGGCCCGATTCCCAGCATCCTACGTGATTCCTGAGTGCACGAGCCAAGAGTAACCCCTGTACATCGCTGGGTGTGACCCCCCCCCCCCAAAAAAAAAGAAGATTCAACTGAGTAGGGTGGAAACTCTTTCTCAAAACCAAATTCTATGGAGGCTGCAATGACAGTACAGCAGATAGGGCGTGTCTGCATGTGGCTGACTTGGGTTCAATCCCCAGCATCCCACATGGTCCCCAGAGCACTTCCAGGAGTGATTCCTGAGTGCAGAACCAGGAGTAACTCCTGAGCATCGTGGGAATGCCCCCCCAAAACAAAACAAGATTGCATTATTTTGAAAGTCATAATTTCATACAAACTGAATAGATAATTTCATATTTTAATCCTCCTCATAATTTTACACGCACATAGGGATGTTTTTTCTCCTCCCACCCATCTTACCTGAAGGAAGAATAGGGGAAAGGCAGGACTCACAGATATTTTCCTCTGCAAGGAAAGAAACATTCCAGGTTATCCCATGCTGCCACTTGTACTGTCTCTTCTGAAAGCAAGCTGATGGTTCCAATATATCTATTTTGTTTTGACTTACCATCGACTAGAACACCTTTCATTTGCGTACGGTGCATTTTCTTCAGCAAGGACAAAGAGTCAGCCACGAGAATCTTCTTGCAGCCTTCACGAAGCAGAATCTAATGCACGTAATAGAACATGAAAGTTGTATTAAAAAGATTCAAGATGGGAGGATTCCTTGTCTTGGGGATTCAGAAACAAAGAGCATGAAATACTCCAGAATACTCTCTGGTCTCTGCCCTCAGTACCCCAAACCAACCTTCTGAACTCCATTCCTTCGTGATTGTCACTTTAACTCCTGGGTATGCTGCACTTGTGAAATCCAAAAGACACTGTTATCTTTTGAGGACCCTTAATATAGATTCTCTGCAGCAGAGCTTGCTGGGTGTTCTGACTCACTCTGATCTTCACATCATGTCCAGGTGGAGACCCTCCTCGCTCAACATCACCATACTTTCACAGACTCACTCATTTACAGCACAAGTATGAACAAGATCCCTGGCATGTGCAAGGCCCACGTGGAACAATCCACAGCACAGACAGCAGTTCTGTCCAAAATCTCCAGGCTGAAACCTCTTTCTTTCCTTCCCTCGGGAACTGGACCACTCACCACAGTGCCAGGGACGTGGGCATGGGCCGTGCTGAATGAAGGTGGCACGTGAGACTCAAACGTGATGAGGGAGATGGGTTCAAGAACCACACTAACCTCAACTAACTTCCTTCCTTCCTTCCTTCCTTCCTTCCTTCCTTCCTTCCTTCCTTCCTTCCTTCCTTCCTTCCTTCCTTCCTTCCTTCCTTCCTTCCTTCCTTCCTTCCTTCCTTCCTTCCTTCCTTCCTTTCTTCCCTTTCTCTCTCTCTCTCTCTCTCTCTCTCTCTCTCTCTCTTTCTTTCTCTCTTTCTTTCTTGTTTTGCTTTTTGGGTCACACCTGGCGATGTATAGGGATTACTCCTGGCTGTGCACCCAGGAACCACCCCTGGTGGTGCTCAGGGGACCATATGGGATGCTGGGATTCCAACCTGGGTTGGCCACGTGCAAGCGTGCAAGGCAAATGCCCTACCCGCTGTGCTATCACTCCAGCCCCTCAACTTTTTTTTTTTTTTAAAGAGGTTGCCAACAAAAATGATCACCAGGAGGTTCTTTTTCTTCATCTCAGCACCACAGGGGTTTTCAAGTGCATCTGCCCCTGCTCCTCCGTATGCTAGGGACCTCCCTCTTGCCTTTCTTCCCCGCTTCCCGCCTGGGGAATGTGAAAGGCAAGAGCACTCTGGCAGCCCGGAATCAGGGTGCACACGGAGGCTGTGTGTGCTGGGCAGCTGGTACCAACTTGCTTTACATTTCAAACCTTTCTACTGGCTACAGTGGGAGCTTCCCATCCTCTTCAGGGTTTACTGGAGAGCTCCACTGGGCATCAGGGAAGCCTGGGAGCGGGCTCCTGAGGGCCGGGCGGGCCTTAACCTGGGGAGGCACAGCTGCGTGTCCCTGTGGTGACACCCCTCCCCCTGCCTCAGGTGGCTTCCTGTATGTGGTTCTAGGTGGTTCTGTGCACTTACACAAAGTTGCCCCGACACCCATGTCACGAGGACTCTGGCCCCCAGTGCCCCGCCTGGCTGCAGGAAGCACCCTCCAGAGGGGCCCCGCCCCGGGCTGAAGGCCTCTCCACTCTGGATCTTCACCTCCAGGGTTTCACACCAGGCCCCAGGGAAGGGAGGGAGCCGCCTGCCGCTGAGCTTCCAAAGCTGGGGATTGGACAACTAAATGTGTATGTGCGTGTGTGTTTATGGGCGGGGAGGAGGGGTGCAGGGAGGGGGGATACCGGTTGTCAAGAAAATTTAAGAGTAAGAACAGAGCTGCCATATGACTCAGCAATCCCACTTCTTTGTATCTACCCACAGGACACAAATATCTTCATTCCAAAGGACATATTCACACATTGTTCACGGCAGCATTTGGCACAGTAGACAGGATATGGAAACATGCAGGGGTCCGAGAGCAGAGAGGACTGGAGGTGTGGTCCAACGGAACACTACACAAGAAGGACGGAATCATGCAGTTGGCCACAACCTAGTAGCACTGGAGGATATCACGCAAAGCAACATAAGCCGGAAATAAAAGACAAACACAGAATGAGCTCACTTGTCTGTGGTATACAGAGAACTAGGACAGTGGAACGCAAGGTATCAAAGCAGGGGATTCTCGGCTACCCTTAGGCCCTAGACCACAGAAGTAGATAGGAAAGTCAAGAAACCGAGGGGGAAGAAGGTGGACAGAGGTGACAGGGCAGGAGGCAGGGGTGGTGAGCACGCGCTGTGGGGTGTCGGTTCATGTACCTGGAGACCCAGAGCACAAGGACCAAACTCAGAAGTGCACCTGCTGGCTGGGGGCTGAGAGGGAAGCTGACACTGTGGTAGGTCAGTGTTGAAACAATGTATGCCTGAAACTCCACTGTGAAGAACTCTGTGGCTTCATCAAAGAATTAAAAAAGAAAAAGAAAGAATTTGGAACCGTCTTACTCTCGGGTGCACGCCCCCACTCTGGGGAACCCCACGCAGGTTTTGGATGTGTACTTTGCTCTTCCCTCCAGCAGAGCGGCTCTCTCCTTCCTTCCCAAGTCAACGTTTATGTTAAGGAAAAAGAAAATCAGCAAAAGGCCAGGCCACCAAACACGCACAAGTCCAGTATTAACTCCCCATCAGTGCTCCTGGCAGTGCTGGCGAGGGGCGGTGTGGACGCAGCCCTGGCGTGTCACTACACAGAGAGCTCTGGAGGGGGGGGGGCAAGTGTTTCAGGAAACAACTGATGTCCAGAGGAAGCCCAGAGAGACAATTTCTACTATTGATGAGCAAAAATGACATGACTATAACTTCTACAGAGTCTCTATTCCTTAAAATGTTAATATTAACTTCTTTTGGATTCACTTTAAAAGGACCTTGAAAACCTGAATAGGCATCATTCAAGCGCACTGAAGATGAGAAAAAATTACTGCAGTAAGATGTGTGAGATACTCCGATATCAGTAAGAAAATTTAGGCCAGGAGGAAGTCAGCAACCTCTCAGCATCCTCAAGGAAAATGTAGGATCAAATACGTAAAGCTGCTTGGTCTCTCACACCAAAATGAAAACCTCAGGAGAATACTGTCACTTGCAGGGTATTTTGATGAAACACGTGAAAAGGAATGATTCTGACCATCCGTGGGCACGTGAGGCCCCTGCCATGAATCATGTGGGCCCCAGCAGTGGAGACAGAAGCTACTGCAGCTCCAAACTCAGAAAATAAAACAGTAAAAAAACACAGATTCAGAGGATCCACTTCCTCACCAGCACTGGGCTTCTCTAGATTGGTACAATCTGTCTGCCCACAGAAAGCATTTTCGAGGAAAAAGCTTCAGTATGCAAAGGCATGTGGCCAAGAGAAAAAAGTGCACAAGTGCAGCCTCGTCTGCTATTTTCTACTTGATCAAAACACAACACTTCAAATCATAAAAAGAGTGAAATACTTTAATTCTCACTTAGGTCGGTCAGTGTATAAATGAAACTAGACTGTCCCCGAGGAAAGGAATCTTTCCTCAGGAGAATCCAAGGCCAGAAGAGGCGACGACGGGACCCAGGCCGCGGCACAGTACGCAGAAACTGCTTAGGGTGGCGTGAGACCACCTGCCGATGTGGATTTCTAGTGGGAACAACTCCAGTGACGGAGGGAGAACATGCTGCTATGGACACTGGGCTGGTCCCGCTGGGGCTTTCCCTGAGACCTCTATCAAGACACAGACGGCTGAGGGTTCCGGCAACACAGCTGACTCCCACTCCTCTGATGCTCATGGATCCTAACAGCTTCACTTCCTGGGGAGCGGCCACTCCAGCCCTGGACTCCTGCCTTTCCCACTCAGCTGTGGACTCCTGCCTCCCCCGTCCAGCCCCAGACTCCTGCCTCTCCCGTCCAGCCCTGGACTCCTGCCTTTCCTGTCCAGCTGTGGACTCCTGCCACCCCCGTCCAGCCCCGGACTCCTGCCTCTCCCGTCCAGCCCCGGACTCCTGCCTTTCCTGTCCAGCTGTGGACTCTTGCCTCCCCCGCCCAGCTGTGGACTCTTGCCTCCCCCATCCAGCTGTGGACTCCTGCTTCCCCCGCCCAGCTGTGGCTGCTTGTCCTCCCTGTCCCTCCTCAGTCCCTGCAAGCTTCACCTCGCTCGCACGTTCAGGTGCAGGCAATGTCCACTGTCATTTAGATTTCCAATGAGCAGACAGACAAAGTCACTGTCACACTCTGAGTACTACTTTCCATGAGCCTTTCTCAATAGCTTTCAGCTATTTTTCTTTTTCTAAATATGAAAGACTTCAAACATATGGAAATCAAATAGGCTCCAGGCTCTACCTTGATAAAGTTAATATTTACTGTGTGCTTCAGAACTGCCTTTTCCAGCTGTGTAGACAGAGCTGGCGACTGCTTGGCCCTCCTCTCCTTCCTTACGAGCACAACTCCAATTCCATTCAGAGAGTGTTCAACTCAAGTACGTGACAGAGATCGGGCCAATGTCCTCAACACTGAGCCTCAAGTGGTCCTTCTCAAAGCAAATGCAAAATTGCACTAGGAAAAGGCCTTGCATTTCCCATACTGTCCTGTCTAAAATGTGGATATGCAGCAGGAATTACATTGTCTTGTGACCGAAAGCCAGTAAGTCAGAGGGGTATGATCCTCCAGCAGCGAGTGACAGCATATGCCTACAAAATAGCATGTGCTTATATATATATATAAAACCCCCCCCAAACTTTCAAACTATTTTCCAAGGTGTTTCTATACTTATTTCCCATTTCCCAGTAGCTAGGCAGTCACACCCAGAGAACGCCCCCAGCGCCGTGGAATCTCATCAACGGCCAGCATCCAGACTTAAAAGTAAGATTCTGGAAGAGAGCGACGCAGAGAGTCTCTTGCCTGCGCGCCTGGCTGTCTTCCCCGGGGCCCCTCGGAGGGGATGAGCTCCAGCTTCCCCTGGAGCACCCCGAGCAGCGCTCCCGGCGGCTGAAGACCTCTGGAGCCTAGCATAGCCATGCTCAAGGCCCTTCTCCACATGTCGGACGAACCTCACACATGAAGGTACTGGCAGAGGAACCTAGGTGTGTAGGACCCGGGGCTGAGACCTCCAAGCTGGACTGGGCCTCCTCCTCCCAGATTTCCCATTTTCCAGTAGCTAGGCGGTCACACCCAGGGACTCCCCCCACAGCGCTGTGGAATCCCATCAATGGCCAGCATCCAGAAACCTAAAAGCAAGCTCCTGGAAGTACGTGGCTGCTTTGTGGCTGTGCGATATCTTATAGCCTACTTCTCCCTCTGGGAGAACCTGGCAAATTACCGGGAGTTTCCTGCCCTCATGGGAGAGCCTCACAAGGTCCCCATGGTGTATTAATATGCCCAAACCAGTAACAAGCTGGGTCTCATTCCCCTGACCCTGAAAGAGGATGAATGGAGGAGTTACTGAGATCGCTCGAGAAATTCGACGATCAACGGGATGATGATGATGATGATGATGATTTCTATCCTTTATAGTCCTATATACCAGACTTTAGTTAAAAAAAATCTATTCACCTTTATCTTTTAGAATAATTCTGAACCATTTTTCTTTGTACATAAGCTTACCATTTGGTACCAGTTTAGTAGTTTTCACAAATTTTTTTTTTTTTGGTTTTTGATCAGAGTTTTATTTAACATATAAATGATGGCTACTTTGGAGAGAAAGGTAACACTTATGCTATGTATATACGTTTAATAATGTAAGAGCCAGATTTAATTTGCTAATAATACATTCTCTGGAAAAGCTTATGTTAGAGGTTGGCTACTTATTTTAGTTTGATAAAAATCTATCAGACAACCCGCTCAGGTTGGGAGCTTCTGAAAATAGAATATAGACCAAACACGATGGCCACTCAATACCTCTATTGAAAACCGTAACACCCAAAAGGAGAGAGAGAGAGAAAAAGGGAATGCCTGGCCACAGAGGTGGGGAAGACTGGGAGGGTGGGAGGGATACTGGGATCATTGGTGGTGGAGAATGGGCACTGGTTGAGGGATGGGTAACCAATCATTGTATGACTGAAACGCAAACACGAATGTTTGTAAGTATATAACAGTACCTCACGGTGATTCACTAATAAAAAAATTAAAAAAAAAAACTATCAGACAAAAGATTGAACTAGGACCACTCATATACTGTATACAAAAAACTAGCTAGAAATATACCCAAGACTCAGATCCTGGACCTGAGTCCATAAAATATGAAGGAAACAGACAAAACACCCATAATAATGGCTTCTCTGTTATCTTCTATGATTCAACACCCATGGCAAGGAAAACAAAACCAAAACCAAACAAAAAGGATTATGTCACATAGAAAAGTTTTTGCATAGCTAAAGAAACTACCACTAAAACAAAATGCGCCCTAAAAAAAGGCAGAAAAGATGGGCACACCATGCATGTGGAGAGGGTCCATGACACAGCATACATGGTGCTATATGTGTGTCAACACCAAAACAAACGCTCTCATTTGAAAACAGGGAGGAAGGAGCTGGAGAGACTTCCCTGGGGAGAGATGCGCGGCTCGCAGGAGAGTGCTCATCTCCTCCCATTACCGGGGAAGTGCCCGGGAGACAGTGAGATGCCATCTCAAACCCGAGACAATGGTCCACAGTAAGGCCGGGCTGGGCCCGAGAGACAGCAAGGGCGTCAAGTGTCTCCTGTGCACATGAGGCCCTTGCCTGGCTCCAAGATGTGATCGGGGTCAGCCTCCCAGGAGCCACCCCTGAGCAGACAGCCAGGAGTACGTCTGAGCACACCAGGTATGGAGGGAAAGGAGTATCAAGATTCCTCACAATATTTAAAACACACATGACCCAGCACTTCACTCCCCAAGTCTCAGCCCTCCACACAGGAACACGCCTTTGAAAGATACACGTCGGCACCTATGATCACTGCGGTGCCGTTCTCCACAGTCAACGCCTGGAAACAGCCCCGGCAGCCAACGACAGGGAAGTAAAAAGGCTCTAAAACACTTGAGTGTGGAGCTGGGGATGTAGTTTACCTTTTCTTGAATGTGTGAGGCTCTGGGTTTGATCCCTGCAACCAGAAAAAAACTGAAGCCGCAACCCCAAATCAAAAGACTTCAAGCATCCAGTGACCGGAATTGGTGGCACACATACTCGAGGGAATACTAACTATTCAGCTGTAAGAAAGGACAAAGTCTTGCTTTTTGTGATATGGGTGGACTGGAAAGCATCATGCTAAGGAAAATAGGACAGAAGAAGCAAGTCAAAGACTAGATGATCTCACTCAGACGCAGAATGTGTGGGCTACCAAAAAAAAGAAAAAAAGAGGAGTTGCAGATATAGTCTCATGGACTGGGGTGGATGGTCAGGCACTTTGGGAGGTGTGGTAACACTGCCTACCCAAAATGACACCCCACGCTCTGTGAACCAGTGTTATCTCAACAAACTAGTAAAGTATTTCAAAACAAATGCTTTGACTGTGCCTATCTGTTTAAACACTAATTTAACTATTTTGATAGAATGAATATAGTTCAATATGCCAAAAACAGTAACAAGTCTCACAATGGAGACATTATATTGGTGCCTGCTCAAGCAAATCGATGAGCAACAGGATGACAATGACAGTGACAGTGAATACAGTTTTATTCTATCTGAATAAATCTTGGTAAAGTCTATTTTCCTAAGAAGTGTTTCTATTTATCAGAGTTTTCAAATAAAGAGAATGAAACACTAAGTTAATAAGTCATGTCTGCATCAACAGGTGGTCCCAACATTTCCTTTTCTTTCTCATCAACTCTGCGAGAGGCTCTCCATTTCATCAGTCCTTTTCTCCCCTGGGACTCCTTCGGTAAGAATGTTCTCATTTCAGCTTCCACCATTCAGTTTCAGGCCTTTGTTAACATGTCTGTATTTTCTATTTCTTAATTTCTCTTTGCTGCATACAATTTCATCATAGTCTTTCAGCTCCTTAACCAGCCTTCCTGCTGGGTCTAATCTGTTTGCCCTGCTCACTGAACTGCTAATTTAAATACACACAACATAGTTTCTGGAAGTTCTAGCTGGTCATTTCTTTTCAGACTGTCACTTTGTTCTATTATTGACTGTGACATCTAGTTGTTCTCTATATATTTATGTTAAATGAACTTATTAATAAAGCCTTTGAGAGTGGTCCTCTATATAATCAAAATTGCTGCATCAGGCTCTCTATATAATCAACATAATCAAAATTATAATCAATATAATAAAAATCGCTGCATCAGGCTTCATTCATGCAGATCTCCCTCCTGATACCGAGATTCCGCCCTGCTGAGCTCATTGGTCTTGTGTGTTCCAGCTGAGGAAATGACGCATCTTGAGGCCTCAAGGAGCTTCAGTGGGCTTAAGTCAGACTGTATTATGAAATTTCTTTTTTTCTTATCTTTTTTGCAGGGAGAGGTTGGGCTACACATGGCTATGCTAAGGAGTGACCCCTGGCAGTGCCCAGGAGACCATATACAATGGCAGGATTCTAGGCAGGTGGGCGATATGCAAGGCTGTTAAGGAATTACTTTTTTGGCCCTGTTATGCAATTCTTTTTTGTTGTTGTTGTTGGGGTATGGGGTGGGAGTCTCACTCAGAAGTGCCCAGGATTTACTCCTGGCTCTGTGCTTAGGGAACCATATGGGATGCTGGGTGTAGGATAACAGTGGTTTGTCCTTTCTGCCTTGCCACAGGGAGCTTAGGTTTTCTGGGTCACTCCCATCAATGTTCCCATTCCTGTGTTTACTTGTAACCTCTTTCTTTGTGCTCTGCTTCTCAAACTTTTCAATTACTTCATCTTTTAATCAGACTGTTAACTTGTAAATAATGGTTTTATCTTCTCCTTAAGTCCTTTGCATAGTTAGTTGAGAGCAATGTCCTTTTTGTACAGACACAAAGAGGCAGTTACTGCTATGCTTTTAATTTGAGAGTTAATTGACTCCAAATGATATTCATTCCTGGGCATCTGTTCTCTTGTCTTAAGCCTCAGTTGCCCTTACTTCCTAGAACCCCCAAACCCCAATGAGGGACTGGATGGACCCAGGGCAAGCTGTGAGCTACTGTGGCATCGAAATGGGCCAGGCCAAAGCTCCATAATACTTAACTATAAGTTAAGAGCATGGTTATGGACAAATTCTGTCATGATCCAAAAAGTACAACTAGATAGGACCCTGCTAGGGTTAGGAAAGATTAATCTGGCCTGAGCACTATAGTCTGAAATCTATAGCGAGATGTCCCCAGGAGATCCACCCTAAAAGCTTAATGTATCTCTTGCTATGTCCAGACAAAATATCTACTAGTAAGAAGTAGAATGAAGATTTTATTAAGATGTTAATTAAGTTATTGAACTAAGGAGAGGAGAAATACCCCTAAGTGGTATTTTGCCATTGAGGGGAAGAAGGGCTTCATATGTTGATTGGACCTGGGTGTGGGGGTTACCACCAATGAGGGGAGTTGGGGATAGAGGAGAGACCAAGGCAGCCAGTCGGAGCTCAGAGAGACTAGCATGGAGGACAGGAGGAGACAGGAAGAAGGGGCAGCGTGAAACTAGAATGGGGGGCTCAGTGAAATTGGAACAGGCACGTGAGGAGAATGGAATAAAGGGCAACTGATCACTAACCAGCCTGGCCCTCGCTTCCTCCTTCATCCGCCAGTGGCATCAGCTGTCCAGGGTGGGGAAGTGGCTTGAGACCACTGAATGCAGGGGAGGGAGGGGGAGGGAGGGGGAGGGGGAGGGAGAGAGAGGGGGAGAGGGAGAGAAGGAGAGAGGAAGAGAGGGAGGGAGGGAGGGAGGGGGGAGAGAGAGAGAGAGAGAGAGAGAGAGAGAGAGAGAGAGAGAGAGAGAGAGAGAGAGAGAGAGAGAGAGCCGAGAAGTTTTCTTAGTCTTCTTAGTCGTCTGGAGATTACATAGCTGGGATCCAACACGGGTCAGTGGCATGCAAGGTAAGTGCCTACCCACTAAACTATGTCTTCGATCCCATTATGTAACTTCTGTCTCTTCCTCCCTTTCTAATGTAGGAGTACTGCTGTTTATTCAGCCACTGATTAAGCTTACTGAAGCAGGCATGAACTCCACATAACTTTTTAAAATTTTCCCCAATTTTTCATTGCATACCCGTGAGACAGACTATTGCAAAGCTGTTCATAGCTGGGTTTCAGTCATACAATGATCCAACACCCGTCCCTCCACCAGTGTACATTTCCCACCACCAATGTCCCATTTCCTTTTTATCATCCCCCAACACCCCACCCTGCTTCTATGGCAGGCACTGTTCTTTCTCTCTCCCTTTTGTGCACTATGGTTTGCAATACAGGTGTTAAGAGGTCATCCTGTTTGTTTAGGATGCTCAGTATTTTTATCGGGAAGGGAAGGCTGGAGCAGCTTTTTTTAACTGGGTGCAGCTCTGGGGTGTGGATGTGACTGCTGAGGATTCCAGAAATATAGGGAACTTGGGGGAGTAGCTCATTCCGACACAGAGAAAACCTGGAGATTTCAGTCACAAGACCCACATACCCAGAGTCGTAGCAGATCATATCTTGGTGAGGTTCGCCCTGAGACGGTGGAGTCTGGCCAGGGGGTGGTGGTGCTTCTGGACTGTGGGAGCAAGCAGCTGCCAGGGGCTGTGCTTAGGCTGGCACCAGGCCGACCTACCCCCTCCGATTTACCCCGGTCTGTTCAGTCACGTGTAGGTCCGAGATAAACTTGGCTTTTGATCTCTTTGGAGATTTACTTATGGATCTTTGAAGCAAGGTCAATAAATGAGCTTGTATAGTCGGAGGTGGTTTGTGTGCATGGCTCCCACATACCTAACATTTGTTTTTTTAATTTCTCGGGATACTTGGTACTGGATTTTTTGGGTTCAGCCGAGGCACAGTGGCAATTTTGGGGTCTCAGGAAGCCTGAGGGCACCGCACTCTGAGGCTGCTGATGCACGCGCACTGCCTTCCCCCCCTCCACGTAGGTCATTTCTTAAACAGGCCCTTCTATTTTCCCCATGCCTTCTCTCCCTACCCCCCACTTAGTAAAGCACTCATCCCTTTAGCATGTATCAGAACCAGAGGAATTTCTATCTCTTACTAGAATATCTTCTTTCTGTATCTCCATAATGGCACAGTTCTCATCTCAACAGCAACAACAAAAAGAGGAATTTGTTTCGCTATGAAATGTGGTACTATTCCCAGATTATTCAAACATATGGCCCAACTTCTCATATCTTGCTCAACCCCTCTTCTTTTTTAATGTTACTTTGTTTCTCTCCATAATTATAAGTTTTAAAAAATTCCATATTTTATTAACATGACCCATGAAACCCTCAACCCTTTCAAAAGCAGTTGTTGCTTCTATAATCAACTCATTATTAGTATATCCTGTGCTGCTGCACATCTGAATAACAATGCAATTAAAGGATTGCTTTGGAAAGCCACACAAGACTATACACTCTCTTGATTTCTCCTAATTTCTCTGCAGCTCCTCTTCGTTGATAATAATCTCAACCAGAAGCAAAACACCAGTCTCACAGTCATTTCATAAAACAATTAAAGAACTGTACATCAGCAAAGTTATTATGATTCATTAGAAACAGCTGCTGTGGGGAAAATGCCATAAAAAACCAAAAAGTTTCTTCAGTGTTTTATTTTAAAAGATTCCTTGGAGGTTGAAGTTTTTGCTGACACTGCCTCGAGCATACCACAGTGCCTGTCACTCAAATCACAAATGACGGATAGTCGCCTGGTTTCACAGCCCCAGCATGGTACCGAAGCTAGAATGAGAAATCATTTTGCCTACTCTCTGATTCTCCTTCAGGCCACAGCAATATGGGTGTTTGTTGTGCTCATTATCAAGATGACGAACTTCAGAGAAATAAGAAGGAAAAGACAAAGACTCTAAGGTTCTGAAATTTAAAAAACAGTATTATCTGGCACCAAGGAAAGAGAAAGGGGAGATGGGCAGACAATATGCAGGTGCGTGCTGCCACCTCTCCTGTGGCCGACCAGGGCTCAATAGCTGGGCACCCCAGATGGTCCCCTGAGCTTACCAGGAGTGACAGCCCCATAACAAACAAGAGGTAAAAAGAAAAGAAGAGAAAGGAAAAAAGGAAAGAAGACTGATATACTCTTAAAATTTAGGGCCAGGGACGTAGCTCAGTGGTGGAGCCCTTAGCTTTAGGGATCGGAGATATCGGCCCTTTATCTGATGGATTGAGTATAAATATTTTCTCCCATTTAAGTAGCATGTCTTTTTTCTTCTCTCTCTTTTTTTTTTATCATATCTTTAGTTTCTTTCGATGTGCAAAAAGTTTTTACTTGATGTAATTTTATTTGTTTATGTTTGTTTTTGTTGTCTTTGCCACAGTGTCAGAAAGAGGGTCATTTTAATGATGGTTATTCTTCTAATTTGACAAACAAGGAATATGTTTCCATTTCCTGTGTCTTTTCTTTTTAGAAGTAATTTATAATTTTTACTAAGTAGGTCTTTCACCTTCTTTATTAGAGGTAACCTGAATTCTTGAGTGTTTTCAACATGATCATAATGAGAGTTAGTTTTTTTTTCTACATCGCTGTTTACATATAAGTATGCAACAGATTTCTGTGTATTAATTTTGCAGCCCGCTACTTTAGATCTACTCTTTCTTAAGAGTTTTCTGATTGGAGTCTTTAGGATTTCTTGTGTCTAAAATATCATGCTGTCTGCGAATAGTGACAGTGTGACTTCTTTATCAATCTGAATCCCTTTCATATTTCTTCCTTGTCCGACTGCTATGGTGAGGCTATGCTGAAAGTGCTGGGAATGGACAACTTTGTCCTGCTCCTGTTTTGCTTCATTAAGATGATGTCTGCTATGAGTCTGATGTACATAGCAAGTGAAATATTGAGACAAGTTCCTCATTTCTATTCTATTGAGAGTTTTCATCAAGAATAGGCATTGAATTTGTTCAACACTTTCATTCCATTCTATAGAGATGACCATATGGTTTTACCTTTACTTTATTACCATATTAACTGATTTGCAAACACTGAACCATCCTTGCATGTCTGGAATAAATCTCATTATGATGTATGAAGCATTCAACATATTGCTGTATTCAATCGAATCAATTTAAAGGGAAAATTGATCAAGAAAACTCAGGTGCTTTGTTAGCTACAATGTCTGAACTAGTGCCTGATGTAAAAAGATCATGTATTTTTTAAAGGCAACAGGCTTTAAAGGCAAGGGGCTGCTTTTTCACTATCCATGACAATCTTTTATATTGTTTCAGTGTAATGCAAGCACAAGAAAGAGATCAACGGAACAATCAGTGAGAAATACATGAGTTCTAGTCAGAGAGTCTGGGTTCAATTTTAGTTCATCACCTTCCCAAACTGGAAGCTTTTAAAACTGTCTTCTCATCTCTAAAATAAGGATTATAGTTCCTACAGGATCATTGTGAAGATGAAATGATTGTCAAATAAGACTGCTAAAACAAAAGGATGTAAGAA
Source organism: Sorex araneus (assembly GCF_027595985.1). NCBI lineage: Eukaryota > Metazoa > Chordata > Mammalia > Eulipotyphla > Soricidae > Sorex > Sorex araneus. The sequence continues at coordinate 353,826,631 of NC_073302.1, forward strand.
AAGTGGTACAGGCAGGGAATATTCATTCATTCTGAGGCTTTGAATTGGCCTTGGTGAAAGTGATTTTCAGCATCACTCCTTACAAAGCTCTGGATATGAGTGAACTTTATGGCAAGCTACATTCCATTGGCTCTTCCTACTCCTGATGTGCAAGGGCATTCCAAGCAAGGACAGTCAAATCCAGATGTGCTGAGAAACCATTTAGCTATCTCGTAAGGTATCTATCCCAAGGAAGGAATTGAACGAATTATTCCTTCTTTATACCTGCATCTCTAGTTTGAGAAACGCACTGTTCCCGCTGTTTCTGTACTGTTTACAAAGTCAGGCTCAATCCCTCTTCCTAGGCAATCAGTCCTGAGAACCATGGGCACGGACATACCTGTGGCTCACTGCCCACTCACTTCTGACAAATTTACATAGTTCTCAGTTACCTAGAAATGTAATTATTAGCAGATTGCAAATAAATACCATACAATATTGAAATTTTATCCTTTCGATTTATTTGAAAACACACTGAGCTTTTCTTTTATATATAGATATGTATATGTGTGTATATATATATGTGTATATATATATATACATATATATATATATTTTAGTTGACTGTGTACTGAAAATGAAAGGTTGGGGCTTACTCCTGGCTCTGTGCTCACAGGATCATATGTGACACCTGGTGCTGACCCAGCTTGGCTGCATGCAAGGCAAGTGTCTTCCCTGTTGTACGATATCTTCTCCCAAATGAACACACCACTCATTCTACTTAAGATGTTTTGGGTGGGTTGATATAAGAGCCACTGTGACCACTCACACAATGCCATATTGTATTTACCCAATCACAGTAATTAGCCTGAGAAGACTGCTCATCAAGAGGACAAAAACTGGGGATGAGAAAAAATATGAAGTAGTTTCCTTAGAGTGTTATTTCTAGTTTCTCTATTGATAATTTCCCCAAATATCTGGATTTATATAAACTGTTAACAATCATTGAATTCTGAGACTGCTATGTGAAATAAACCCTAGTAATTTCTATCCAACAGCCAGTCAATTTACCGAGCATGCTCATTTGTCCTACATAGGCTACTCACCTGCAGATTGTAGTCTTGTAGAATTTTGACCAAGGAATCTCTCAAATTGGGAATCTCCATCCCTTCCTTGATACGGTGAATCAACAGAATTGGATCAACATGTGTGCCAATGTTGTTTAACAAGCCAGTAATAAATGCTACAAAATACAACCCAAAAACCCAATATATAAGCAGTGTATGTAATACAGCTTTAGGCTGAAGGTAATTCAATGAAAAAAAAAAAAAAAACACTTGAATTTTTAAACTCTCAAGAAATAATCTTCCTTTACTCTCCTCAGATATAAAGAAGAAGCTAAATGAGAAGAATTTAAAATCACTGGAGAATAATTTATTGTTTTAGAATACAGTTTGTGTTGTCAAAGGGGCATAACTACTATGTACTGGGAATACACAAGAGCTCAGCTATCATACACTTTTCCACTGTTTTGCAAGGTAAGGATGGTATTTTATCTCCACTGTAGAGGAAAAAGAATGGGGCGGCCAATGAATTCATCTAGAATCACACAGCAGGCAAGTAATAAGCCCGGATGCAAATATAGGCCAGCTGCAAACCCATGATTTCTTTAATTACACTCACTTCACTTCCTTTAAGATTTTTAAACTTTATCTGGAAAATTAATTTTTAGATAAAGACACATTGGAATGTACTTATCGTAATATAGAAATCAACTCTGATAATATTATTCTGTGTTCTCATTTGAAGAGAATTTGAAAAGCTGACTACTGTCATTATTCATTTTCTATCTTCAAATGAGGACTAGAGTTTTTTTTTTTCCTTTTTCTTTTTGGGTCACATCCGGTGATGCACAGGGGTTACTCCTGGCTCTGCATTCAGGAATCACTCCTAGCGGTACTCGGGGGACCATATGGGATGCTGAGAATCGAACCCGCTTGGCTGTGTGCAAGGCAAACGGCAAACGCCCTACCCGCTGTGCTATTGCTCCAGCTCCCAGACTAGGGTTCTGATCAAACTAATATCTTTGCTTCTCTCCAAAACGGGAGATCAAATGTAAATAGTCAAGTGCCAGGCCAGCAAACTTTCACTGCTGGTCTGCACTGATGAAGTGGAGCAGCAAACAGGATTAAATACCCCTAAAAACCACAACAGCAGATCTCCTATATGGACAACAGCTATGTTTCCACAAAGAGACTGGTAACAACCACGTACCTTCCCATTAAATGTCCCCCTGTATACAAACTACAAAGCAAACACAAAACTAAGGCAAATCACATTTACTTGATTTGGATGGCATAGGCAAACATGCCTTAAGGCGACACAGTATTATCTGGTTAGACATTTGTTCATCAGAGCCATGGAAAGCAAGGCGCCAGGCTTCTCTGTACTGGAATAATATTGAAAATCGTTCCCATGCAATGGACCTATTTTTTCTTATAGATACTTAATTATATTTTCAACTCACTGTATCTTAAGATGATTCCTACTCAAGATGTGACAGGCTATATGAGAAGAAAATGATCATAGAGGAGTTCTCTACTTACGTGGTTTGTCGATGGAATATAAAATCAAATCTTCCCAGAGTTCTGCATCGTCTTGCTCCTTGGCAAATTCAATTGCTTTATCAACATCATGTAATTCCTCCATGATCATCTTCAGGGCACTTCGGCTATTACCCATGCGGCCTAGCAAAGATGTGAAAGCAAAGATGTGAAACACTTGACAAATTGAATGAACCACCTGAAAGGAATGGCTATCTCCAAATTCATTTGTGGTTCTACAGCTAAATAAAAGCTTATCATCTTATGTGACATTAGCCTTTATTTCACTAACAATAAAACAGAAATCTGTTTGCTGGGAACTCTGTAAATACCGTGCTAAGGACTCATCTAGAATCCTCTGAGGTATGTTCCCTGGATATTTCTATTTTACAGAAGTGGAAAGAGACATGGCAGTAACTTGTTGGATAGAAGGGTGACTAAAAGGCTGTCTGGAGTGTGAATCTGGGTTTGTACCTTCCCGAGTTCCTGTGAGGCTCCTGCGTTTCTTCCTCAGACACAGTTCTATCACTGTTGCACTGGTTTGTGGGCTGCTTAATTAGGCTGTGAAAGCATAATTAAGAGTTACCTCTTTTCCTTCTCTCCCAAGTTCAAGGGAAAGTACTTTAATGTTTACTCTTCAGTTCACTATGTTCACTGACCTACTGGTATTTTAATACCAATTAAATATCAATAATGGATAATGACGTCAATGCATTTTCTTTTTTTATGATGTTTTATTTTATTTTATTGATTCGCCATTAGATATAGTTACAAGCTTTCATCTTTGAGTTACAAGCACACAATGGTCAATGCATTTTCAACAGAGCACAGAGAGGCACATTCTGGTGTGACTCCTGCACCGCACATGGTCCCTGAGCACTGTGAGGAGTGACTCTGTGTCCCCTTGTGAGTTGTCTATTGCTTCTAAGGCCAAATGACATCAGGACAAAATCTAGCCAAGCAGAGATGGAAGAAATTCTGTTTGTAAGAGATAACTGATGACCTACTTGCGGCTGTGATTACAGCCCCAGGAACACGGTCAGGTAATAACACAAAGTCCCCAAACACTTCTTCCTAAGGAAGAGAGGCCCTAAATTGCAGGCGGCTCCAGGTTTGTGCTGGAGACCCAAAACCTGCACAGATATCTATGGATATAGAAGATCTGGACTCTTCATGACAGAGGCAACAGTGGCCCGTAAGGCTGAGTGTTGTGTGAGGAAAAGATGTAAAGTGGACAGACACCCTCCCTGGACAGACAGAACTGGCACTGGAGAAACAGCTAATAGAATCTTTATCTCTGGGCCAAGAATATCTGCAGAGAGCATCTTTAGGAGACCTCTAGGAACCAACCAACCCTAACACAAGTCCTTTATTTAGGAGGAATAAGATGTTAAATTCTTCCTTGTGGTGTGCTTAGTATAAAAATTATGATGCAAACGTTGGCAGGATCCAGAGGTCCAGGGAAAACTGAGAAGATAATAAGAGGCCATCTTTGTCCAAAACATCAACATCCTTTTGCAATTCTTTCAGATATTTAAGGTATTTCTTTTTGAAAATGAGTATTACTTTCTACAATGAGGGCAATGCAAACTGACAGTATTTTAAAAAATTGAATCATAGAGGCTGGAGCGATAGCACAGTGGATAGGGTGTTTGCCTTGCATGCAGCCAACCCGGGTTCAATTCCCAGCATCCCATATGGTCCCCTGAGCACCGCCAGGGGTAACTCCTGAGTGCAGAGCCAGAAGTGATCCCTGTGCATTGCCAGATATGACCCAAAAAGAAAAAAAAATTTAAATTATAAACACATGACCCATCTAAATTTATTTTAATTATGCTGCATTGTGAAAAGTTTTGCTTATTATTCAATACTAACATATTATGCTCCAGCCCCATGTCATCAGTTTTTATTGAAAAACTTTTTTTCTATTTTGAGTTATAAAGTTTTTTGTGCACTAACTTTTTGTATAAGACAAGCTCTCAACTCTGTGGTAGTTGAAAATACTATTTTCATTTTCAATTTCTTTTTCTCTGTCATCCCATTTCTTACTTTAGGGAACCAGAATGAATAAAAGTTACTTACTCAGAAGATATACGGTCTCTTCTACAAAGTTTCTCTGTTGGCAGATCTCAAGAGCCTTCAAATAAAAGAAGAGTAAAAATATCAGCATGCACAGACAAACTAGAAGAAATGTTAACAGACTCACAATAACTATACAAGTGTGAAAGAATTTCTTTTCCTTTTTTTAAACAATTTATAAGAATTGTTCATGATGGCCCCTCTCCACAGGTTTGGACGAGCCTTATGCATGAAGGAACCGGCAGAGAAACCCAGGTGTGTGGGACCCGGGACTGAGATCTCCAAGCCTGCTTGGATTGGGACTGGGCCTCTTTTGCCCAGATCCCCCATTTTCCAGTAGCTAGGCGGTCACACCCAGGGACTGCCCCCGGCTGCTGTGTAATCTCATCAACAGCCAACATCCAAAGACTATAAAACAAAGCTCCCAGAAGTGACATCTTAAAGCCTTGTTCTCCCTCTTGGAGAACCTGGAAAGCTACTGAGAGTTTCCTGCCCACATGGGAGAGCCTGGCAAGCTCTCCATGGCATATTCATATGCCAAAGCCAGTAACAATGATGGGTCTTATTCCCTTGACCCTGAAAGAGGTTCCAATGAGGCACCATTGGGAAGGACGAGCAAAGAGAGGCTTCTAAAATCTCAGGGCTAGGACAAATGGAGACGTCACTGAGACTGCACGAGAAAATCAACGATCAACAAGATGATGATGATGACGATGATGTTCATGATACATTTATTATAGGAATTCAAGAAATGTTTTAAGTCTTCTCTTTAAAAATAAAAGAAAAGAGGGACCAGAGATACAGTATATATGGTAGGGCATTGGTCTTGTAAGCAAATGACCAGGATTTGGTCCTTGACATTACGGTCCTCTGAGTCCGCCAGGAGTGACCCCTGAGTATAGACCCAAGAGTAAGCTCTGAGCACTGCTGAGTGTAGCCCAAATCAAATCAAATGAAAAACAACAACAACAAAACCAACCCCAAAACAATACAACAGTCAAAAAACCAAAAGAAAGCAAAACCCAAAACCAAAATCTCCTTAGGTTCTGTAGCTCTTAGCCTCTTTTTAGTGCCGAACGCTACATACTTAAACTGATGACATGTCAGGGGCAACGCAGAACATTCTCTGAGCAAAGGCAAAAGATGTGGTAAGAAATGGCCCTTTCCCAGCACATGCCCACCTACCCCGAGTCACTGTTTCCAGGCCAGCTTTTTTTTTTTTTTAATTTTTATTGAATCACCATGTGGAAAGTTACAAAGTTCTCAGGTTTATGTCTCAGTTATACAATATTCAAACACCCATCCCTTCACCAGTGCCCATATTCCAACACCAAAAACGCCAGTATACCCCTCTGCCCCGCCCCCCCACCTGTATAACTGATGAATTTCACTTCATTTTCTCTTTACCTTGATTACGTTCCATATTTCAACACAAAACTCACTATTGTTGTTGGAGTTTCCCCCCAAGAAAGACAGCCCTACTACCAAGGAAGCATTTGAAAATTAGTTTTCCATTGCTGAGAATGAAGAGATATGTAGCCCCACTGCTCCAAGTACATAACTGTTTTTTTTTTCTTTTCCTTTTTTTTTTCCCCTCATCTCCCTTCCCGTGCCTCATAGTATGGTAGACGCCATGCCACATTTCTCCCTGAAAATGGGAAACAACCGGGAAAGAGGGATATTTCCTCTTCTCGGCCGGCGTGGGGCTGTTGCTTAGTTCACAGTCCAGAGAAGTGGCTGCTACATTAATAACCTTCAATATTTAAAAAAAAAACTCACTGTTATTATTTGGAGTTTCCCCCCAAGTCAGACCTGTTCAAAAGGAACCGTTTCACATTGCTGACAATTATAGATGTTAAGTCGCGCGGATGCTGCTGTGTCCTCGCGGTTTTGTATTTCTGTATAAAATCCAGGGAAAATTCTGCCAGAAACTGCATAGCCCAGCTCTTAGTCCCAGTGCATTGCTGTAAGAAGTCTCTGGAATCAAAGTCTTTAGGCGCAGATAGTCCGTTTCACTCTCAGCAGCTCCGAATTTATCTGGGCCGAGGGCGTGCTGGTTACACCCACTTCCCATGATTCCCTAGGAGCCCCAAGTGTGAAAATCGTATACCTCTGGGTTAGGAGTCTTAGAAGATGGATCCTGCCATGTGGATGTTGCTGCCGCCACCATTTTCCGTGCAGGAAGAAGGGTGGGGAGGAAAGATCCACCCTCGGGCAGTACGGAGTTGTAGCCCAGCTCACAGTCCCAGTGCATTGCTATAAGAAGCTGCGCTGGATGCCTGAATGTGTTAGGTCTCTGGAATCAAAGTCTTTAGGCGCAGAGGGTCCCAGGCCAGTTTTTCTTAACTGGGACATAAACACCATGAAAGAACTGCCAGCCGAGGCTGCAGGCATCCAGAGGCACACACCAGAGCTCACCATCTACTGCACAGATACAGATGCTGGGAATATTTCTATCACCGACTTGCAGGTTTAGAACAGAACTCTGCTCCAGGCTCTGTCAAGAGGGAGAGGACAGACCATATCTGACAGTCAGGGACATCAAACAGCCGACCGAGGGACTGCAGAGAGGCAGCATTTCTTGGAGCAGGTGAGCACGAATGCAGCAACACTGCCAACAACCTCCACACATGACTCACTTTCCCTCTGGGCCAGGCTGGGAAGCCAGGCGAGGCAGAGCAGCCAGTGCCAAGTCCTCGGGATGCTGATGCTACGGACACACCAGAGGGCACACGAGGCGCCTGCGGTGGCTCAGGTGAAGCAGAAGCAGGGCAAGGGGGCCAAGGGGCCCGGGGTCTGGGGAGGGTGAAGGTGGTGGCAGCACTGAATCCCTGGGTCAGGCGCACGGACGAGGGCCTGAGTGCAGGGTGAATGCTGTGTTCAGTGTTCCCCAAGGGGTGGCGTCTGGGCTAGGTGTGATACGCTGACAGAGGGGAGCTCAGCGGGAACCTGAGCTCTTCCTGCCTGCTGAAACAGGCTTGGGGCGCCACCAGAGCCCGGCCCGCCGCTCCACGGCTCTCGCATGCCCGCCCGGAGGTTGCCCTCACGTGCCCCTCAGCCCACAGGGTGGTGCGGCCACAGTGAGTTCGGGAGGTGGACAGCCCTGGCCACTGTGGGAGAGACGTCAGGGGCCCCGGCGAGGCCAGGTGGTGCGGAATGCAGACAGGCGTGTACAGCAAGGGCTGAGGTACTGGGCCTCTCATGTGGGAACCCCACAGGGTCTTCAATCATTTTTGACCGGCTCCTCCAAGTATCTGAAATGACCCTTTCTCAAAAGCATATCCTTTTTCTCAAAAACAGAGTGACTCTAGAAATCCAAAGTTTTAAGTGTGAAAAGAAAGTGCTTTTGGCACATAGAATTTCCTGTTCCTGACCAGTGAAGTGCTTTGTGTTCCCGAGACAGTGCTCCCCCTGGAGGACAGCGGGCGAACAGTCCTGCAGAGCCAGCAGGCGAGGCCCAGCCCACCAACCGTGAAAATAGCCATGAAAATAAACTGAGTCAATGACACAGAAATGGTAATTTGCTTCCCTTTTCTTAATTTTACATCAAAGTGAAGGCAACTCCCAAGAATCTATCAAGTACAGACATGACCAGGCCCTGTTAGCTATTTCCTCTTTAAATGTTTATAATGAAGATCTATAAACCTGGATCTGCCAACTTACGGATCCAACTTCACAAATACTGCCACCTTGTGAATGCCATTAGATATCAGAAAAACCATAAATCCAGGTAAAATCTGCCAAGCTAGAAAGCGAAAGCCCTGCTTTTAACACCTCCCAGTGCAAGCAGATAAGATCTGCAAAAGAAAGCTATCTGTGGAAACAACAGAACAAAGGAGAGAATAATGGAATAATAGTGTTAATATGAATGTCCTTCATGATCACTACAAGCCCGTGTAATATTCTTATGGTGGTCCCCACTAACCTACAACGCTGCTTCCGGGGGGTTACTTACACACAATCATAGTCTGAAATACATGACAGACAGTAAGACATCTCCAGCCAAGCTCAATGTTTATTATCATTTACCATTATAGTTATTCTTTTTTTCTAATGTCTCATGCCTAATTTATTAAACTTTATGGGTAGGTATGTATTTATAAGGAAACAACAGAACAAAAGAAAATGTGCTGCATGATTATTATGATTAATTTTTGGACCTGAAAGAAGACGCCTCACCATGGAAAGAATACGGGATCTAAAGTTAAGAAGTTCAGGGTCTAACTCTTGGCCCCTGACATCTTAGTAGCAGACTCTTGGCTGTTTCTTTAAACCCCAGAAGACTCATCTTGTTAAGTGGAAAATGAATACCTACCTACTTGTATACTTCTGCAGTGTCGAAGTAAAACACAGTGCAATTAAAAGCACGAAACATTATCCAGCAGACAGAAATAAACAATTTTCATTGTACTCTAAAGTTGCTGAAGCTGTGGACTGGGGAGAGTGCCCAGTGTCAGAGCACATGCCCAGATGAGACCCCATCAGAGCACGTGCCCAGATGAGACCCCATCAGAGCACGTGCCCTCATGGAAGAGACCAGACTGTCAGAGCATGTGCCGTCATGGACAAGGCCCAGACTCTGACATGGGTTTTGCGGGCTCCCTGAGCACTGTAACACTGGAAGCCCATGCTGGGTGCGGCCCTCTGGGGATGGAGAGGAGAGGGTGCTGGTGGCAGCCAGCAGTGTCGGCGGTCAGCAGGGACTGAGCCATGGACCATCAGTTAGCTGAGAAACAGTGGGAGTGTTGGGGTCGGAGCACTGCCACAATCACTGTTGGTGTCATACATTCCTCCGCACCCTGTAACTGCCCATGAATGAAAGATTCATAAAAGCTTGATTAGTTTCGAGTTGTGATAATTAGCTTAAGAGTTGTGATGATTTTAAATTCTAAACGCCGGAGTCTCTAAAGGGCCTTTGATGTGACATAAGGGTCTGCATTAAATTTAGGTTTAGGCCAGATACAACTGATTGTGGAAGTTCAAGAGAAATAAGGCTGGTTGAATTTCTGAAAAGATTTTAAGACTGTAATCTGACATTCACTCAACAAAGATCTCATTCCAGCAAAGCATACAATCAGAAATGAGTTTCTATGCTACAAAAAGTGATTACTAACATTGTTGGATAAGTATGTTCTGAGTGAGTCAGAAAATGTCCTTTCTGAAGTAGACAGTGCCTTGCTGGGGTTGGGAAAGGATTAAAATGCCAAAGCTATTAACTTTATTTTGAGGTAAAGGAGATCAAAGTTTCTCTGAACCTCTTTAGACGAAAACTGGCAAAATGAATTTGCTTTCACTTCATTTGGAATGCATTTAATGCGAGAAAAATCTACTTTGTTTTTCATAAACTGGTATAGAAGTTTTTTCAAGTTATTAATATGAAAGTAATTATTGACTAAAGTAATTAAGGATAATAGAGTTCTCATTTCTAAGGAAAGGAAATGAAAACCTGATGTGTCAATATATTCATGATTGTTTCCTTTAGGATGGATTTGGTGACGGCTGCAGAGATGGCTCAAAAGGCTAAACGGAGGCTCGGCTTCAACCCCAGCAGCATCACACAATCCCCTGAGCCCTGTCGGGAATGGCCCTGGCACAGAGCCAGGAGTAGACCCTGAGTACCATTGGCAGCCAACCCAGAAAACAAAAGAATCCAGCAAAGCGCACGTGCAAAGTGTAAGTAAGGGTTTCACTGTTTTTCCAGGTAATATATTCTGTAGTGAGGGGAGCATCTGCTTTTACTTTTAAGAGCAAGGTGAGTATTTCCAATGCTATTCTTGAGAAAATGTCTTAGGGTTCAATAAAAAAATGCTAAAAGTTTCTTTTTTCTCTCTCCCTCCTGCCCTCCCTCCCTCCCCTTTAAAAGAACAGTTAATATCCAGGAAAGCTGTTTTTTTTTTTTTTTCCATTTGAAATTCCACTGAGCTAAAACTGATTCACAGTAAAAGTAATATAATTAGAGTTCATCACCCCAGGCTAAAATGGCAGCTATCCTGGTCTGGAGAGACAGCACGGCAGGTAGGGCACCTGCCTTGTCTTGTGCTCTGAGACCCACCAGGAATGAACCCTGAGCACCACTGGGTCTGGCCCAAAAATGAAAAAAGAAAAAAAGAAAAGTAAAAAGGGACAAGTCAAGAAGTGGTGAGTTTTTTGAGTGTAGTCAGGATGGGGTGACCTCCCTTCTTGCCCTGTTCTTGCAGGAGCCTGGCAGTCACGCCCACAAACTGCCTCGGCACCACATAAACTCATGAAGGGCCATGATCCAGAGACTCACAAATAAACATCAGAAGAGACCAACAAGCTGCAGAGATGCCTTCAGACCTCAAAGTCACCATCCAGTTAAAAATTTAACTCCAGCTGTGTCATCCTATTTAAAATTTTAGAATTCCTGGAGCGACATCTCATACTCTACATCATTGATGTACCAAGAGTAGCATACCACATTTAAGGGGTGTAAAGTAGAAGGCAATTGATCTCGACCCCCCAAAAATAAAAAGAGTACACAAGCCTTAACCTGCAACAACATGTTAGTAATCTCTTATACAGGGCTTAATGGCTCCAGGCTGAGTACAACAATCTTCACAAACTTTCCTCTAAGTGTACTTTTTGGGATCATTTTTAGTGGATTATTCATAACAAGCAATACAAAACAAATTATTTAGGACCTGGTTTTGAGGCAGGTTTGGGTGGCAGAAAAATCTGAAATAATGATGCCAGGAAGGTGTAATAGTGAGATTTTTGTTAAATATTGAATTAATAAATTATTGTGAACAACCTTATAAAAATAAAATTAAGCAAGTGAAAAAAAAAAAGAAGCTGTGAGTATACACAAATTGCACATTGTTAATCAACCTCCGCATTCAGCTGTCTTTCAGCTGTCTTCTATGGGGCAAACGTGATTTCTGTTTTAGTGACACACCCACAGGTGACTCAGGAATACCTACCTGGCCATCTGAATTTCATCTGACATTTACAGAACTCAGACAACACTCTAATGGTGTCAAGAACCACAGGGAACAAGACTGTGGGCCTTAAACCACCGCATGGTTGTGCACACACAGAAAGAAGTGCTCTCTGAAGCCACAGGCTCACGAGACAAGAACCTCAAGTGTATTCATTTCTTCACTGACTCACAAACACTGACGAGGTGTCTAATGAAGGTGACTGCTGGTGTGCTGCAGCCCTCCTCTCCCTCCCACTTAGCCCCCAATCTCATTCTCACTCAGCAAATAACAGATTCACTTGTTAATTCACCTGTTAACTGAGCCCTTGATTCCGGATTAAATCTTTACTCCAGTTTAAAATGTCATAGGAACATTCAGCTCATCAAGATCTAGCCGGATAGGCTTCTACTTCTCATTAGAATGGTCCGGCAAACCTCCTGCTTTGAGTGCAACTCTCCTCGTGAGACATGAAGGATGAGCAGGGAAAGGAAGAGCAGAATGACCAGCAATGACCTAGCAACACCCCAGCAAGGCTTACCCACAGTGACAGTGTCAGGAGGGCACCTGCAGCTTACCTTCTCGAGCGGGCAGTGGGTGCTGTCGCGGAGGAACGGGAGCAGGTTTGGTCGATCGTACTCGGCATAGAGACTGATCTGTTTCTCATGGTAGCGTTGACCTTTGTGATGGTCCCTCTTGAAAAGCTTATGTAGATACTAGAAGAGACAAGAGTATGTCATGAATATTAAGACGAGAAAAGCAGCATGGACGTATTTGAAAAGGGATGGTGATTTCAGTTTTCAGAACTGAAGCTTCCATGCAAAGGGGGAGGATGGGAGCAGTAGTTTCCAGGGAAACTCTCCAGATAATGAGGAGAGTTGTGAGTGTGCTCTGGGGATGGCAAGAAGGGTTCCTGTATTATCCCTAGAATAGCCCCCAACGACCGGACTTACCAATTTCCAAGTAAGGTGAGTAACTAGCCACTGGACAAGGGAGCGTTCTTTATCTGTGGGATTCCTACTAGGTTGGAGACTGAATAACTTACCATTTGTAAGTCATCCTGAACCACACTACACAGTAAAGAAATGTGAGTGGTAGTAACTTCGTCACTATCATCTACTTCACTCTAGAAGTAAAGTGCTTGATTGGTGGTCTCTGTACATCACACAAAGTTTCATCTTGTACATAAAAGTGGGCAGATTTATGGGACACAAAACCGTACTTAAAAGCTCACACAGCAAGAGCCACATTAAGAGACACAGACATTCTCTGTGTCCTCTTTATTAGGTCTAATGGAGATCCATGTTTGTAATAAAACTCTGCCTCAGAATTTGTGACAAAGTAGGGAAAAAAAAAGTAAATCCAAGAAGATTAAAGACACTCCAAGCCAATTTTCAAAACAGATTCTTTATTCTAGTTGTCTGTAAAAGTTAATGGACCTCAGGGGCTGGAATGATAGCACAGAGGGTAGGGCGTTTTGTCTTGCACTCGGCCGACCCGGGTTTGATTCCCAGCATCCCATATGGTTGCCTGAGTACAGCCAGGGGTAATTCCTGAGTGCAGAGCCAGGAGTGACCCCTGAACATCGCTGGGTGTGACCCAAAAAGGAAAAAAAAAAGTTAATGGACCTCAAGGGGAATAATTCACTTCCTACTTAGAGGCAAGATGAAGTCAATATGTTACACAAAGTTAGAGATCAATGTTCAATGTCCAGTGTAAACAAACCCCACATACACTACAGAGGCAGGATGACTTGCTCATAGGGATCACATGAAGGGCATTTGCACGTGGAGTGGATGTGCTCTGAAGGGCCAGTGTGTATCTGCCCCCAAAGCCATGCTTATGAACAAGTCTCCTGAAGTTTGACATTTGCCAGTGTGGATGGGCGCCCTCTAAGCTGAACTATGACCCCTGAAGATTACCTGCTCAGGCCCCTCTAAAGCAAGGAAGGGAGTAAGAGCAGAGAGACTCCACACAGTGAAAGGAAGGCCCAGGGCAGTCCCTGACAATGACACTCCCATCCTAGAGCCTTCCAGGGCGTCCATGGTCAGACTGACTTCCAAGCAAGCTACTCTTTTCCTCTACTCCCATTTTCACAGTGCAGAGAAGTGGGTAAGGATACAAGGGTACCTCCCGGCACCAGCGAGCCACAGTCCAATTTTTATGGGCACCTTTGTGTGCATCATTTCCTAAGGGCACGGGAAGCACTTACTGCCACAATGAAAGCAGGCCCCAAGGGAAATCCAGGATAACAGCATAATCTTCCAAGATTGCATGAGACAAATTATATTAGGAGCTAGTATCAGGCTGAGGGACAGAAACAGGAATTTGTTTCTTTTTCTCTCTCTTCCTCCTTACTCCAGATTCTGAGCAAACACTGCATTTAGTTATTCCAGAATATCGCCTGTGGTCAAACCTCCAAGTTGCATGTTCCCTGAAGAGTTGGCTGTGCTACTTCATGCCCAAACTGCACTATGATTTCCTTTGCTGTTCAGTTAAAAAGGTCAAAGGACTGCCACACTTACCACGTGCTGCAATTCTGGTCTGTCTTCTAATTCTTCCACGACTTTTTTAATCTATAGTGAAAAGCAAAACTTTAAATATAGACTTTAAAAGATACAAATATAGCCACAAAATTCTCTGATCAACATCGCTTTTCTTTTCAGCAATGTGTAAAAATAAAAGACACTCACTGAAATTTTATCTTCGTTGTCCAAAAGCATGTCAACAGCTTTCTAAAATATATACAGATACAAAAAAAAGGGCACAATTACTAAAATTTGTCACAGAAAAAAGAAATTGAACACAATAGTCAGTCAAAGGCAGAGAGCGCCCTCCCCAGACTCAGTTCCTCAGCTCTCCAGTGGAGAGTAAATGTTATCTATGTTTTAAATTTTGTCTCCGGATGTAAAATTAAATAAAAAACATAAACTATGTACAATCAAAACAAACTTTTATATGACAAGACCAATTACTGGTGACTCTGAGGGGATGGAAAGAGGAGGGAAGGTACATTTGGGACAAAAAGGTCAAATGTATGGTAAAGGATCAAACTAGACATAGTATAAAAGTGTTTACTTTCACTGATGCACATCTGACCCTTATGCAATGTCACTGTGCAATGCTACCTCAATAAAATAAAACGACATATTAACAGAGCCTCAGCCTGAGGCCTACTTGCATACAGGTAAGATGGCGCCTCACCTACAACTCACACACCCGGACTGGGCACATAGGCACCTGCTGATGGCTTGAACATGCCCAAAGTTCTTATATAGCTCCACATAGAGAACACATGTTACACCTGGCAACACAAAAGCAAGACTTTCCCTGGGTCACCTGACTGAGGACCTCTATGGGCCCCTAACGTAAAGAGCCCATCTTCTGTGGGAAGAGTCCGAAGGAAGAGAAGAGAAACTTCAACGGTGTGAAGACTGCAGAGTTCTGGAACTGACTCCAGGCACCACTGACTTCACTCCACACATTCAGGCCAACACCTGCCCCAGGGTCGGTGACAAGGAGGACAGGGGCTCAGCACAGAAACCTCCCGGGAACAGCAGGCTTTGCTCTGATCAGCCTCAAACCCCGCTTCCCTTCCAGGACAGGAGGCTGCTAGGGACGATCTTCCTAGGAAAGTTCCAGCGTTTCCTAGCCTGAACTCCTCCGCCTTGTTTGTGGCACCAACATTTGTACTATAGGGCTCTCAACCCAACGGAGTGGGAGACAGGCACGAGGCGAGACTGGATAAAGGAAAAGGTGACTAGCTTGCCAGAAGCTTCTCATTCTTCTCCGCCAGAGAAGCCGTGGCCTGAGCTTTCCCAGAGCTGCACTGGCTCTCATTAGCCCCAGTGTCTTCCTGAAGGGCTCGACTCACTCAGGATGAAGAATGAGTGAAAACGGAGGCAGGAACAGAGAGCTTCGGTTTCATTGGAGTCTGTCGAGACTGACAGAGGAACCGTTGTTCTTAAACAGAATGCAGAATGGAGGGGTCCTTCTCAGGCACGGAGGGCTCTCTGCGTTTACCTAGAACCTCTATGTGGAGGAAGAGCTACTGTGCTTTAGCGTCCTTGTTCTATCACCAGCACTTGCTGTGTGTTCTTTCAACATCCCCACCCCACCCCAGTCGCTGTCATTCCCCACTAACAGGCTATATTTCTCGGAGCTTCCATCAGACAAGAGATTCACTATTCACACTTGCCCTGCTGTCTGCAAGTCCTGGCACTGTGCATTGTAAGAATAATGAAGACTCCCTGCGCTAAGTGTGAGTCCAAGGAAGAAAATCATAGTGGATGATGTGAAATACAGCCCACTTAAACTTAAATTCTGGGATAGACAAAAGGGTCAAATGAGTAGAGCACAGAGCTAGGCTCTTTGTCTCTACAAACTGCTTTACTAACAATCACTTACACTTATAGAGTACTAAACATTCTAGGTTCCACATCAAATTGTGATGTTTTATAGAATACATCAAGGAAAGGGTTCTTGAATGCCAACTTCTAAAATAACATCACGAGGGTGAAAGTGTTCTGGGTGAAATGGCACAGAACAAGATGTCTGGCTTAACATAGAGCATTCCGACAGCTTTTATAGATTTAGAAGAGTAAAACTGATTTATCAATATTAAAAATAAGAAACACAGTACCTCTGAATCAAAATCCATTAACAAAACAATTTTATCCTTGATAGAACTGAAAAGATTATGCTTATGGATCAACTGGAAAACATCCTTATGTCTTAATGTTAAGTATATTTCCAGAGCATTGCCATAGTTTTTGTCGTAGGTGTACCTGGTAAAACAAAAATTTTACATTAGGGCTGGAGCAATAGTACAGCGGGTAGGGCGTTTGCCTTGCACACGGCCGACCCGAGTTTGATTCCCAGTGTCCCATATGGTCCCCCAAGCACTGCCAGGAGTAATTCCTGAGTGCAGAGCCAGGAGTAAGCCCTGTGCATTGCCGGGTGTGATCCAGATAGCAACAACAACAACAACAAAATTTCCATTAACGTGAATCAACATTCATAATTAGACACACACAGATATAATTCATGTCTTATATGACTGAAAACAAATATTTTCTTAAAGAAAAAGTTGTATCTCAAAAAACATCCTTTCTGATTTAACTATTGTGACTAACAAGTATTTCTGAGAATCTTGCTTCATATTTCATCAAAATTTAAAAAAGTTACAATTGCAGTCCAGATGATTATACAGCGAGTAAGGTGCCTTGCACGTGGCCAACCCAGGTCTGATCCCTGAGCCACACCACAAGGGATCCCTGAGCACAGAGCCAGAAAGTCCTGAACACTGCCAAGAATCAAAACGAAACAAAACAAAACTAGCAAAATTTTTTTTTAAAAAAATCCACATACCAGATTAAAGAATCTATGATCCCCACCAGGTTAAAGAATCTATGATCCCCAAAATAAAGAGAATTCTTCTTCTAGTAAAAGAAAAAACTATTTAATGCTCCCTTTGTAGAAATATGTCTTTTTAAGAAATATAACTCACTCCCCATAGGTGGAAAGATGTTTTTCTTTTTCCATTTTAATACTGTCCTTGTATTACTTTTCCTTCCTGGAAGGGCATCCAAAGCAGGCCTGGCCCAAGTGCTCGGGGCTGGGGCAGAAGCTCTGAGCAGCTGAGGGAGTGCCGGAAGGTTGGGGGGGGGGAGCAAGAAGAGGCTCCCTACAGGACACGCAATTGTACCGCAATCTGACATATCGGGAATCTGGGTCCCTGAGACAACTGACAAGTCCAGGGCTTCTGCTCTGGGGAGGGAGGGGGGGGCTACACTGGCAGTGCTCAGAGCTTAGTACTCCTGGCTCTGCACCTGGGATTGCTCCTGGCAGTGGTCAGGATTTGAGCTCTGGAGCCTGGTGCAAGATGGCAAACTACCTGGGGGGCTATCATTCCCACCCCTCAGGCTTCTTGAACTTCTCTCACTTGTGACCACTTCTCATCAGTTTGCTTTGTACACAACCCAGGGTATAAAAAATAGATAAAGGAAATCAACTGCTTACTGATGAGTCATCAATTCACTGTATGTGTGCTTGTTTGAGGCCATCCCTGTAGCACCCGGGGCTCCTTTCGGTCAGCAGCAGCTGGGGGACGCTGCCAGGACAAGCTGTGCTCCTGCATCTCTCTGGCCCCAACCAGAAATTTACTTCCAAATAAAATTTCCATGAACGCTCTCCTTTACACCTCACCTGGGGTCACAATTCAGTGTGAGAAGCATCTAGGGACTAGATGGTTCAAGACTGACAGAACCCTCCCAGCCACCCGAAACCAACTGGCAGGTTCTAGAGCCTCCCCGCTCTGACAGTGGCCACGGTCTCTGCAAAGAGACGGCGGACGACTGTATGCTCACTAGGCTTCCTTTGCCTCCTGTTGTTCACGAGAGGCTTCCAGAAAGATTTCCTACCAGGGAATATAGAAAAAGAGCACAAAAAACTCCCTCTCTCTCCTCTCCATTAAGAATTGGCCATACCTCAAATGTGAGCAACTTTTCATTAACGTGATCTGGAAAACAAAGCAGCATGCAAATATACTCACAACTCTGCCAGGGTCCTCAGTAAGGTCCTGTTCTGACTGTCCTTCTTCAGGTGATCCCGGACTGCCTGCACTATCACGGAATTGTTATACAGATCTCCAGGCCACTCCCTGATCAAAGTGGCAAAGCCCTAACCCAGGAGGGAAAGCAGAAAAAAAAAAAAAAGCAACTTTAAACAGAGTAAAATCCAGACTTTGAACAATGCCTAAAGTACTCAGTGAAGAAAGTAATTTTACAATCCAAAGCAATCCCTTCGTCTTTGGCTGGTGTCAGACTATGGGTGTGGGGACGGCAGGATCTTCCTCCATGTAAGATGTAAGATGGTCTCAGTGAACATTCTGGAAGCAGGTGGGGCTGTTCACATCTGCTCTTTGTGGATGAAATACATAAAGGACCACCAGGACACCTGCTCCTCTGGCACCAGTGCCTCGGCTTGCTCTTTCCTCACTCTGGACTAACATTTGATGATGTGCACGCACTTTAGGCCTGGGGGACTTGTGTGGTGGTGACAGCACCGATGCAGATGGCGTCCTCCTCCCAGAGCAGGCACAGACAGCACTCCCCACCTCAACAAGCCACTGGGCTTGTCTTTGACTCCTGCCGAACCTGATTTTCTTGGTGATTTGGGACTTTGGCTCAATTCTAACCTGTGAGCTGGTTAAGTCTCAGATCTGACGGGTCCGGCACATGGTCCCTCTTTTGCTGATGGAGCCCATTTCCCTCTTACACAGATGCTCGGCCAGTTTCCGAGGCAGCCTTTGTCCTCCTATTTCCTGACGTCAGCCCTTCACTTTTGTAACTGAGTGAACAGTAGGACAGTGTAATTCAGGGGAAAAAGATGCATTCAAAAGATTGCACATAGATATAATAAGTTTCAGATTACTGGGAAAGATCACATTACTGGTACGGAATGAGCTGTCAAATAATGCTTTAGTGAATTACTTTGAATTTACTTAAAGGATATCTAGAAATCTCCACAGTAAGGTAGAGAGATAACTTTCATAAAGTACCAGATCTTGGTAAGAAACCTTGTAAGAATGAGGAATATAGTCCCCACGAAGGTCCTGTCTTCTTTCCACTAAAGACATGCCTGTTAAAGATGGCAAGAGCCACAAAAGGTTGTATTTCCCATGCAGATAGCAGCCTTTTTCAAAGAGAGTGACTGCAGGGGACTTCAGAAATTCGGGGAGGAAATGAAGTAGACGTCTATTTTGTAACATTACTGAGTCATTTAAGTTTTTGTCTTAAAAAAAGGATACTTTGGATCAAGCTTCTACCTCAAGATTCTCCAATTTATAAGAGTCTGAAGAGATTTCCACTCAAATAGTGGAACTCAGCAGCTCTGAGAGAAGGAGAGCGCCAGCTGTTTTCTCTCAGATTCCTGCAACAGCGGGAGTACTGCCAACTTCTAATACCACGTAAGATGAAATGAACCGGTTGTTGTGCATGATAAAAGCATGATGACTTCCACATAAATGGAAATAAACATGCTACATTTCATGTTAGACTTATCTCAGTTTAAATGGCTTCATGCACCCTTCAATAAGTGGGCAACTCCTCCCAGAATGTCTCCAGCCTGAGAACTAAGCCTCGGCCCCGTGCCCGCCCAGGAGGGGAAAGGTATTTCTCTCTCTCGCCTCTTTCTCTCCGGGGAGGAAGGGCGCGGTGGCCGCCATATTAAGACGACCACAGATTGGGTTTTCAAGCCTGCAATTATCTAATATCTGGAAGAAATCTCCCTGGACTTCTTGTTAAAGTACAGAAATTCAAAACCGCGCGACCTTATTTGTCTTCACAGTAGGTCTGAATCTAGTGGGGTACTCCTAACAACAATAGTGAGGTTTGTGTTGAAATATTGAATGTAACCAAAGTAAACAGAATGTAAAATGAAACTTATCAGTTACAAGGTAGGGGGTGGGGGGGCGGGATGGGAGGTGTACTGTGTGGGTTTTATTTTGTTTTTTTTTGGTGGTGGTATATGGGCACTGGTGAAGGGATGGTTGTTTCAGTATTGTATAACTGAGACCTAAGCCCGAAAGCATTGTATTCTTCCACATGGTGATTTAATAAAATAAAATTAAAAAAAAAAAAAAAAAAGAAAAAGCAAAGACCAGCAATTCCCGTCCTGCCTCTTTCACCGGCCTAGAGAAAACATCTCATTCCGCTCCCCCATGGCCAGCTCCTTCTGCCTGTTTCTCCACTTTAGAAAGTTCTGAACTCATTTGGAGCAGCCCAAGTATCAACTGTGCTTATCCCTTCCTCTCTCTGCTCCACGGCGGAGGTGTCTAACAGAATCAGGGAACATGCATCAGGTTCAGAGATTGGCGCATGACAGAAACGCCATCAGGGCTTCATCTCTGCTCCCATCCAATACAAGCCGTTGCCTGCTTCTTTCCAACCAGCTTAATACTGTTTTACAGAGAAAAAGCAAGATCATGTCAGAATGCCGTACCTCATAATCACTTTCCAAAAATTCATGAAGAATCATTTCGTAGATGAGTGGTTTCAGAACTGGATCCCCTCTCGGTAAATAAGGACTAACAGCCTAGGGAAGAAAAAGAGGAAAAATTCCTTTAGAAAGTGACAAGACAAAACTGTATCCCACACAGGAAACATAAAAGCAAATTTAAGTAAATAAAATGTTAATTTTATTTAAACATTTTACTGCTACCGAGAGCATGAAGCCCACATGGCAGAGCCTGGCAAGCTACCCGTGCGTATTGGATATGCCAAAAACAGTAACAATAAGTCTCTCAATGAGACGTTACTGGTGCCCGCTCGAACAAATCGATGAGCAACGGAATATACTGAAACTTAAATAATAAAAAAATTTTACAGCAGGAGTTTAACCTGCGGGCTAGAGGAAAACAATAGACACAGGAAGGGAAGGCAAAGATTTATTTTTCTTGTTTTGTTTTTGGGTCATACCCCAAACAATCAAAAGAAGTGATGCTCAGGGGTCATTCCTGGCAGTGCTGGGGGAACATATGGGATGCCAGGGAGTAAAGCTGGTTCGGCCACATGCAAGGCAAGTCAGATGCCTGCAGTACTATCTCTCAGGCCCCAGAAGATTAATTTCTTAAAAAGAAAATGCTGGGTTAGAAAACAAAAATCCCATTTAAAACAGAAACCACATTCATATTTTGAAACTTTTCTTGAGCCTGATTTTCTTTGCAGTTGAGCTATTTATTTTTCATAAAGATTTTCTTCATTTTATGTCCACCTCAATATACAACACATATATAAACCAAGTTAAAAAAAACTAAGTTTGTTTACCTTAAGCTGTCCAATTTCTTTAAACTTGTAAACTTCATACTCCCACAGTGCTGCATTTTTCCCAAGAATTTTCTGGCACTTGCTGGAAATAAAAACATTCCAGAGAAAGTATAAAGGAAAAAATGCAAACAGATAAATTAGTGGACATTTTCCTTTTAGTGATTTAGATTAACCTCTAATCTAAAGTGATTTAGATTAACTAACCTCTAATCAATACCAGTGTTGTGAAAAACATCTTAGCCAAGTGCCAGCAAATGTAACGGTATGACTGTTACTTAGCGACTGCCACAGACCGCCCTGCCAACTGGTATCCATGCTTAAAAGGATGAGCCTCTCAGAACAGGAGGAAGCGTTTCCCCAATGGTTTCTGTTCCTGGTTTCCTACTCATCAGCATGGGTGCTGCTGGTTTGGGTACCTTTTTTCTTCCTCTTATTTTGATCATATTAAGTCTCTCCTCTCTCTCCTCGCCCTCCCCACCTCTCCCCTCCCATCCTCTTCTTTTTTCTTGCCACACTCAGCCGTGTTCATGGCTTACTACTGGCTCTGAGCTCAGGGATCACTGCTGGCTGGGCTGGGGGGGACCCTCTGGGGCGCTGGGCAAGGCATGCGCCCCACCTACTGTATTATCTCTCCAGTACCTATTTTAAAAAACTTTTCAAGTCACAGTAATGAGTTTGAGGTGCCACTATAACCAGCCCATATCTATACTATATGGGAGAGCCTGGCAAACTCCCCATGGCGTATTCATATGCTAAAATCAGTAACAATGATCGGTCTCATTCCCGACCCTGAAGGAGCCTCCAATGCAACACCATTGGGAAGGACGAGCAGAGAGAGGCTGCTAAAATCTTTGGGCTAGGACGAATGGAGACGTTACTGAGACTGCTTGAGAAAATCAATGATCAATGGGATGATAATGATGATGATGATATCTATACTACATTAAGTTCACACTATAGGGCTAGCTGCATCTTACATAAATCTGTCCCTTATACTCAATTTACCTCCCACCCTCTTTCTTCTGGGAAACACTGATTTGGCTGTGGAGTCCAAATTTTTACTTTTATTTTATTGAGTACATTCATATCTCTTGGCCATGTGTCACGGATGAGTGGCATCTTTCTTGTCTTGAAGAAATGTCATCAGACCCCAAAGTGCGCAGGGCTCTGCTTAAGGGATCATAGACTCCAGACTCGGCCTCAGAAAGCCGAGACTCCCACAAAGCCTATTCTGGGGGCATGGTTAGGATGGAACCGTGAGATGATTATGACTTACATAGCAAAGAAACCCATGTCCTTGAACCCCGGGGAGCAGGCAGGCCTGGAGGGATCCACACAGACCCCATGACTCTGTCATAGTTCCTGTCCCAATGGAGCCTGGGGTGGGAAGTCTGGGATCTGATCAGTGGCCACCTACTGGCCACCCTTCACTTTCAAGACTACTCTGGCGATCTGTAAGCAGAGGCGCCGATGACCTCTGTTCTAGACCCCCTACAGGCAGCTTCTCAAGGGCTCTGGCAGTGGGGCCAACCCTGACAGGATAGGACATTAGATGAGGAGGAGAACACTTTTCCTTCAATGGAAATGAAACAATGGGCAAATAAATAATGACATTCTGAGCATGAAACCCTCCATGATTAAGAGAAAAAATATCGGTGTTAAGAAGGATCTAAAGAAGTCAACTGCAGAGCGTGACCTTTATCAACACCGCTCTACCCTGCGGGAAAGGCCTCCTTACCGCGCCGCGATGTCATACTCTCCTTTCTCCAGCAAGTGGGTTATGTACTCCAAGCCAATGTCCTAGGGAAAAAAACAAGAAGAAACCAGCGAGAAGATGAGTCTGCTTCTGAGCCGACCACACGCCAGCATATTCTCACACCTGCCTGACACCTGTTGTACATCTTAGTTTGCCGAATGTAATCAGGCTGATTTCTTCCTTAAGATAGTAATATAATTATGTACATTTCCCTTTGTGAGGGTGGAAGTGGAGCATGCATGGAAGTGTTCAGAAGCGACTCCTAGCTTTGTGCTCAGGAATGAGTTCTGGTGGTGTGCAGGGGGTTCTAGCCAGGTCAGCGGATGCTGGGACAGTGCCTGGACCCCTGTTCTGTCTTTCCCCAGCATCTCTTTAAGCACGGTAACATGCACTTATATTTGTATTTCCACAAATTTTAAAAACAATGAAAAAATTAACACTGTTGCTATTTTAGAGGCTCTTAACTTGCCCTTTTTCTAAGAGATTTGCTACAGAAGATACCTGATAGGGCTTCACAGGTGGCCACCTGGGTCTGCTCAGGGAGCAAGCCGAGAGTACCAATAGGTGGGGTACAAACGCCAAACAGAAAAAGCCTTGATTAGAACCTTGAACGAGTATGGCTGTGCCTGTGAGGTGCAGGTCTATCTACTCCACTCACGTTTGCTCCCTCCCTCTCCCCCCTCCCCTCCCCTCCTTCCCCTCCCCTCTCCTCTCCCCTCCTCTCCAGGCTGAGGAAATGTCCTCATAAGAATGAGATGAAAGATCACTACAACAAAAAGATGAACTCCATACATCAAGTAGCAGTAAGCCCTGAAAACAAGTATTCCAAACAGAAGAGGGCAGGGGAGGCCTCAAGACTCTGAAATGGCGGCTTCAGAGATTCCAACTAATTCCCTGTTCCAGCCCAGGTCGGAAAGGATTCTGCAGAGTCTGCATCCAGACTTAAATTTGTGGGATCAAATTGGGGCACAGGAGTTAGTCATTACTTCCCCAATACGACTGAAGCTCTTAACACCCTTTTTAAAAAATGCTTTCTCTTGGTTTAGTTTTCATTCTTACATCAAAAATGTTATCTTAGTTTGCCTTTCTCCCACGTAGAATGTCTCCTCCTCCAGGTAACTATATATTTTTTCCTGGATATTGGATATTGTCTGAGAAAAGACAAAGGCTTGGTCTCCTAATGACTACCTGCGATGTAAATATTCCCTCTGCTGAGAATGACCTTGAGGCACAGGCAGACAAGGAAGGGTCCTCCTGGCAACAGAATTCCTGGAAAGTAACACAACCAATAGTCCAAAGGCCTTTAGGACCCACCCTGTGGACACAGGAACCAAGGCTTGATAAACCTGACACCAGCATTGACCCAGAGAAGGTTCAACTTTGGGAGATGATAGGAACCCAGGAATTTATTCATTTCTTCTAGGTTCTCTCGTTTCGCGGCATACAGACTTTCAAAGTATTTTCTGATGATCTTTTGGATTTCTTTGGTTTCTGTTGTGATGATCCCTTTTTCACTTCTGATTCGGTTTATTAGGGTTCTCTCTCTTTCTTTCTTTGTGAGCCTTGCTAGTGATTTATCAGTCTTGTTTATTTTCTCAAAGAACCAGCTCTTGGTTTCATTGATCCTTTGGATTGTTTTTTGGGTTTCCATGTCATTAACTTCTGCTCTGTTTTATTATTTCTTTCCTTCAGCCTGGTTTGGGCTCCTTTTGTTGGTCCTTTTCTAAGGTCTTGAGCTGTAAAGTCAAGTTATTTATGTAGGCCCTTCCTTCCTGAAGAGTGCTTGCAGAGCTATAAATTTTCCCTTTAACACAGCTTTAGCTGCGTCCCATAGGTTCTGGTAGCTTGTCTTCATTCTCATTTGTTTTCAGGTATCTTTTGATTTCTTCCTTGATTTCCTTCCTGACCCACTCATTGTTCAACATTGAGTTTTTTAATTTCTAGGTGTTTGATTTAGTTCTCTGCATCTGTGTGTGATTAACTTCTATCTTCAGTGCATCATGGTCTAAAAAGATAGTTGATACAATTTCTATCTTCCTGATTCTATTGAGGTATGTTTTGTGACCCAGCACATGGTCTATTTTGGAAAATGTTCCGTGTGCACTGGAAAAAAATGTGTATTCTTTCTTTTAGGATGCAAAGCCCTGTATAAATCTATTAGTCCTCTCTCTTCTATCTCTTCCTTCAAAGCCAGTGCTTCCTTGCTGAGTTTTAATCTTGTTGTATATCTAGAGGAGATAAGGCAGTGTTGAAGTCTCCAACTACTATTGTGTTGCTCCTTAAATCTCCTTAAACCAATATCCTCCTTAAAATCTATAGGGTTATTTTAAGTATTTAGCTAGTCCCTCATTAGGTGCATATATGTTTAGGAGTGTGATTTCTTCCTGCTGTGATCTCTTCCTTCCTGATTCCTTCCCTTGCTTAGAGAAGGCTGGACCCCTTCAGAGAGAAGTTCCAGCAGGAACAAAGGCCAGGAAAGAAATTTCAAAGAAGACCCTTAACTCCTCTAAACACTTCCCCTTGGCAACCACCCTAGCAACAGACACTTACCTAGGGAGGAAGCCCAACTGGGCAGCTTGGGAGGAACCCTATAAAAGCCAAGGTGAACAAAGGAAAGATGGGCCACACTGCCCCTGTGTCCAAGTGTCACTGGCATCTCCCCCAGATGTGGATTCCATATCTAATGCTGTGGTGTGTGCTGTGTGCTGGGGCTCGCTCCACCTCTGGAGAAGTCTGTGTTCTCTCTTGAGTGCATTTCTCTTCTACCCTTCCCCCTTTCCCAAAAGCCCTCCAAATAAAATCAGTTTTTACTTCACTGCTTGTCTCTCCTGAAATTCTTTCCTGAGATAAAGGTGAAAGACACAAAAGGCCTGGGTAAGGACTGACTGTCCTTTCCTGCAAGGAGCACTGCCTTGCTCCAGCCTGAGTCCTGCTTGAGGTCTGTGCCACACAGGGGTGCATCACAGACTTTATCAGCCAGTCCTGGGGTGGCAGCAGTGGACAGAGAGGAAGTGACCATTTCTCTCCTCTGCATCTCACCTAAATCACCCCTGGTGGGGATGGGGCACCAGCATCAACCTGACTCAATTAGAATCTGGAGCTGGCAGTTTGGAGAGCTAGGGAGAGATGCTGAGCTGATACCCATACGGCAGAGCCTGGCAAGCTACCTGTGGCATATTCAATATGCCAAAAACAGTGACAAGTCTTACAATGGAGACGTTACTGATGCCCACTCGAGCAAATCAATGAACAATGGGATGGCAGTGCTACAGTGCCTACCTGACAGAAAATGACACTGCGCTTGGAGAAAATGTTGAAGCATAATTACTATCCAGGACACAACCATTTCAAAAATCTAAGAAATACCCAGTTTTTGTTTATTACATTTTAAAATATTGTTTTATGACAGTTTAGTTAGCACTGCTATAACAGTTTCAACATTTACAGTGCGGATGCATAGTTACTTGCAGGCCGATTATGTATGAAATTGTATTCCAAATAATTAGAAACCAGAGGGTGAAGAAGCTGCTGCACGTCCCCGATTCTCTGATAACAGTCCCAATACTTCTGATCTGCCTTTTTTTTGGGTGCCACACCTGGTGAAGCTCAGGGGTTACTCCTGCTTGGCACTCAGGAACTCCCCCTGGCGGTGCTTGGGAGACCGTATGGGATGTGGGGGATGAAGCCCAGGTCAGTTTGATGCAGGGCAAGTGTCCCGCCCTGCCCCTGCTGTGCTACGCTCTGGCCCAGGCCCACACTCTGATGTTCAGAGAAGACAAAGCCTCTGCTGCAGAGTCCCGTTCTCCAGACTTTCTCCTCACGCCCATGATTCCCCTTATGCTGTAACCCAGACTCTTCCTCTACATCCTGGAACTCAACCCAATCTTCTCACCCCTTAGTGTAGCACTGTAGCGCTGTCTCACTGTCATCCCGTTGCTCATCAATTTGCTCGAGCGGGCACCAGTAACGTCTCCATTGTGAGACTCGTTGTTACTGTTTTTGGCATACCGAATATGCCACGGGGAGCTTGCGAGGCTCTGCTGTGTGAGTGGGATATTCTCAGTAGCTTGCTGGGCTCTCTCTGAGAGAGACAGAGGAATCGAACCCAGGTTGGCCGCATGTAAGGCAAACGCCCTACCCGCTGTGCTATCATTCCAGTCCAGTGTAAATATGCCAAATGTCTCCCCCAGACAAATACCCGCCACCAATAACTTCCTGGATGCCATGCCCCAGACCTCGGTGTTTCCCATAAGCCTAGTTTTCTTTCCCCTTCTCACTCTCTATAGCATGTGACAAGAAACAGTACGCATATAAAAAAATTCACTTGTCACCTCTACATTAATTGAAGGTGCATCTGATTAACTGAGCTGTTCTGTTTTGACCCGATTTCCTCTGCTACTTAAGATTTAGCTCTGCTACTCAGACATGTTCTCTGTAAGCTCCCACGACACAATCCGTGCTGGAAGCATCACTGTTTGCTTCACTGTCAACGGTCCCACAGCTGGACATCTGCTTGTGTGAACTGGCTCAGATCCGCACTTTTTATTGACTCCTGAATCTATTTCTGAGGCCAGATCTCTTTCCTGTGTGCCATGAGGATGTCTTACATGTGCCCCAAACTAGGTGGGCCAAACCCCTCAATTTCACCTCCCCCAGCCAATCCTGCTCCTTTCAGTCTTTCTCTTCCTGGGTGAATGACAACACTGTCCACCTGGGCCCAGCAGAGCCTGGGAGCTGGCCTGGACTCCCCACTCACTTCTGCTCATACAGAATCAGTCGTCATACGGGATAAGTGAAGTAGAATCTAGCTTCCATATATTTTCACTTCACCAGCACTAGTAACTCTGGGGACAACCCTTCCCGCCTTAAAACCAAGAAGCCTCCTGACCCCTAGTGCCACTGGAGTATCCTATCCCGACACTGCTGTGGGCAAAGAGAGCTTAATTTGTTTTCTAAAGGTTCCAAGACAATGCTGAGCTCCTAACTGCCTTCACGCCCTGCCTCTGGCTCTTCTAGCAGTATCTTAAACTCTTCAAATCTCCCGTTTAACAAGTAGGTCTCATGATTTCTGCACTGTCTCTACATTCTTCTGCCAGGGGGCCTGATGTTCCATTCTAGATAATCCTCCAGTTATTCTCCACACTTCCGGCTGGGAGGAAATAAAAAAGATTATCTGGTTGTCTTACCTTATTTATAGTTCCTGACTCATTTTGCGTGTGAACCCTTTGGATTAGGATTTCAACGTGGATTCTTATAGATCAGTTTAAATGGATTAAGAGCAGGCTGAAGAAATTTGTGTGGAACCCAAGTAGCCACAGAAGACAAAGTTTCTTCCTTTTGCTGGCTACAGGGCCAGTCTCTGAGGGCTCTTCATGAAATCTCTTTGCTGCTATCTACTTGCACATTTGCTGTCACAGTTAGCAAAGAAAAGGCCTTTCAGTCACACAGTTTTTGTTTTTTTTTTTCTAGAGCCCAAACATAATAAAAATGTATTTGATGTCCTAGGTTAGTCCCTATAACAAAATCAATTGAGCCTGCTATCATGGAGAAACCAAAGCAATCTAGTTTTATGAAACTACTCTTTTGATAAATTCTGTGATAAAGCTATTTTGCCTGCTATTTGGAGAAACCTCTGCGCCCTAACTGGAAAGCTTTATATTCGAAGTCTATTTCACAAACAGAGTTTCCAAATTACTTCAAATTACCTCTTACCAGGGGTTTAGGTCTTGTGTTTACAAGCAGAAACGGATTTAATAATAAAATGAAATATTTTGAGCTCACAGGTTAGAAAGTTTGTTTAAAATAAATTCTCAAAACCATTGGAAAAAGCTGCTGTAGTAAGTTTGGTCGCACTGGATCTTATTGAGAGGTAAAACTTATGTTTCAGATGATGGAATTTCCACACTTACCAGAATCTTGTGTCTTTTAATGTTCTTCTGGCTAATTTCAGCTGCCATCAATGCTTCCTGTATTTATGTAAGCAGGATAAAAACAGAAAAAAGTGAGGGGAAAAAAAGTAGGAAAGGAAGGAGGAAATGGGGAGGCAGTGGAGGGAAAAATCAAGGTTATAAATACTGTACTGATTATGTTTTCCAGTTCTGTATAGTCTAAGTACATAAACAGAGCCCTATTTTCCACGGCTTTTGCTTTAAAGCACTGGAATTTCTAATGTTACGGTTGAATGAGCCCCAAACTCAAATAAAAGCAGTAAACCAAAATAAAGACTTCTCTAATTTCCATTTGAATGCATTTCCACATTAGGACATTGGAATCACATTTCATACCGTATCAAAACTCTCCAAGACTCATATAAATAAATATCATCTGCCATCACAAATCTCTGACATACATTGCCAAATGGGCAAATAAATACAAAATTTGAGCTCTATTAGGTACATTAAGGTAAAACTACAACTAAGACTGTGAAAACTCTGGATTTTACTCTTATTTGGGAAAGTTTAGAATAATTACTTCACCACAAATGTTGGAAACATAAAATTATTAAAGATGCTATTGAATCTAAACTCAAATGCCAGTAGTTGGGGAATAAACTTGGTCCCAAGGTACAGAGATTTAATAGAGGGGTTAAGGCACTGGCCTCGCTATGGTCAGCGCCGAATGATCCCTGAGCACAGAACATCCTGAGCACCACTGGGTATAGCCCCCAAATAGAAACAGATACTTCAACAACTGACATCAATAGCTGAACTTAAATTTTAAAAAAATTGATATTTAAAATATTTTCCCCCTAAAATACTTTCATATACTTACAAATTTAAAGTTGCAAATCAGAAGATTATTTTTGGCATGTTTTTATCTGGTTAATATTGTATTATTAACCAGTAGCCTCCTAGGCGCACCCATTGAATCTCTCTAACTACACCTACACAATAATGCTTTTATATCTATTCAAGTAAAAAACATTTTTTACAAGAAAGTCATGATGAGATATTAGCTATTCAGCTAGATTGAATCAAAACTCCTTGAAGCAAACATCATTCACTCTGAATGGTTAGTTCAAACCACCCTAAGATTTAATTTGATAAGTTCTATTTTCTATTATGAAATATGAAAAAAATCAAATGATTTCACCAAAATATCCAGAGATGACCCTGAAATTCTGGCTCTATTTCATTTTCTCTGGAACCCCACGAACAAACATGTCAACAATTAGGCTCTAACACCTGCGTCCCCTCTGGCCACCAACTCTCGTCCTCAGAACAGTGAAGTCTTACAAGCTGGCCCCCACCCCACACCCTCACTTCCGAGGAGCCCTGGAGAGTGATTACCCTTCGCAGGGCTTCAGCTTGGAACATTCTGACTGCCCGACAGGAAAGACTCACTACAAAACCTGTATGCCGTCTACGTTACACAAATGCCAATCATTCAAGAAAGTAAACCCCAAGATACTTCATATTTCTTCTTTTCAAGCAGCCAGTCAATGTGATCATCTTGGTCTCGTTCTTTGGCGACTACGACATCTCTTGGACTCACAATGTAGAAGAGAGATTCCCCTTCAGAGTACTCTAGAAAGGAGAGGAGAGAGGCTTAGCATGCACAACAGCAGAAACTTCGCAATGGCTTGGGAGCTGTGTTCAGGGCACCCACATCCACCGGGAACAGAAATGACTCTCCTTTGCGGCATGTGTGTTCGGTTCCACTTAAGACTTAAGAGTAGCGCCGGATGTAACAGTGGAGAATGGCAGAATGTACTTCAGTGCTTTCAAAAACATACAGGCAAAAGTTATTTGCAGAAAAAAAGGACAGAAGAAGAAAGGGACATAAGAAATACCAAACCAAAACAACAATCACCTTTAAAAAACCCAAGGTGGGTTCCAAAGTCTATGCTTAATACATTATTAACATCCTGACCCTAGTTGGAAACTGTCAAAAATTCTCCATGCCTACTGCATATCAGAATTCATCTACTGTAAATAAACTTTCCTTGTACAGCCCTGTTCTATTTTTATAGGACAATTATACTCTATAATTGCCGACAAATGTTTCCTCCTCATCAAGGTCAATGCCATGTAAAACATGAACGACAGATGTCCCAAGCCCTGGGGACATAATCTATCATTTCACCATGCTGGTCCACAGTGCTGGCCGTGAGGGCTTCCTGCAGAATTCAATCACAGAAGCTGTTCGGAGGGCTTCCAAGTGTGCTGCAGAGTTTGCTCTGAGCGAAAAACCAAGATTGGATGCCTTCAGCTGTGAATCACATTTGCTTCTTTTGCCCAGACCAGAATCTACTCGTATTTTTCAACTTATTAAGAGCCTTCATACAAGAAAGCAAAAACATGTATAGAAGATTTCCTCATTTCCACTGACCAAATGAAAACTAAAGACATTCTCTTAAAAAAAAAAAAAAGCCAACAGTTTGTATTTAACAAAAAAGAATTGCTAAAAAGTTCAAGCTGTTTTATTTTAATCAGTGCGTTTTCCACAGCTTTGAGGACTCCCACACACAGGTGCACCTGGTATGGCGACAATAGATCTTCTTTCCTTTCTGGGCAGTGCCTGAGCATCTCATTTATTTCTGCACCTGATAGGTGGTCAGTGAACATTTAGCATGGGCCGGGCACTCTGCCATTCAAGAGCTTCCATCTTCCAGGAACAGAAAGCTGAATATGACATGGCAATCACAGGACCACAATGTATGACGCTGACAGAAATCCAATGCACCTTGAATAGTTGGGACTACAAAGAAAATACAACAACAGAAACTGTGGGCTGCTCACCTTGGGCGCCACACCTCTGTCCCTCCCTTCACATTCCTATGAGATCATGACACCACTGGGCTGGGGCCTGATCCCCAACAGCAGGTCTGTCATGCCCTTGCTGCATGTCTGTTTCACCTCCGAGCTGTAGAACGAGGGAAGAAAGAACATCTGGATGGGAATGACACTCCTTCTCACCTAGGTGATAATCTCTGCACTCATTTTCCTGGAAGCCTCTGACGGTCAGAGCGTCCGAAGAGATGTCTTCACAGGTCTCAGCGAGGGGCTGGATGATGTCCAGGCGAGGCCTGGCACAGTACTCTCTCTTCTAGCGGGAAAGGAAAGAACAGTGCGCATTTAGTGACAGTTCCAGAAATGATGCGAATGAATCCTTCTCGGCCACAATGAACTGCCCTCGTCTTCTTGGTCTGCTAGACAGCCCCAGGGCACCGTGCTCCTTTATAATATCCTGACCTCCCATGTGACAGATCATTTCAGTACCCACGATGGCAGCCTGTTCATCTCACTTACTCGGGCAACTCTGTCTCTCTTCCTCCCCAGCCAAGAGGATGAGGAAACCACCAGCAAACACTGGTCATGCTGAAAAGCAGAACAATGGATCTGCCTAGATTTGCTTAGAGGATGAACAGGTCCCAAAGAACTCTGGCACTGTGTGCCAGATAGGAGTTGCCTGACTTGGACTTGTGTGACTGAAGCACTGTCTCAATTTAAATAAACACATACAATTAAGGTCTATCATTCTTGAAAGTGGAGCTCTAGATGGAGAGACAACATGATCTACTGAGTTCCTATGCCAGTGCTACAGACTGAGATTTCTGAGTTCATAGATACTCATTTTTTTTAAATCAATGTGTCAGTTCAAATATGAAAGAACTGAGTACTGAAAGTGACATGAGAGAGAGACAGAGAGAGAGAGAGAGCGCGAGAGAGAAGTGCCTGCCACCAAGGTAAGTGGGGTGAGGAGCAGAGTGGGAAGGCAACTCGAGACACTGGTGGTGAAGAATGTATACTGGTGAAAGGTGAAGGGATGGGTGTTGTCATAATGTATAATTGAAACTCAATCATGTAACTATCTCACTGTGACTCAATAAGAAATAAAAAAAACTTTAAAAAGTGATGTAAAGACAAAGCTACATCAGTGAATGAAAAGGCTGAACTAATGGAAAGATGGGGCTTAATTTAGAAACTTGGCTTTGCAATCAAGTTTATTTATTTCATGCTTTTTGAGGACTCAGCATCCAGCAGAAAACATACATTTGAGTATTCACCAAAGCAACAAGACCTGAAACAGTATGGCAAAGCAGCATGGAATAGAAATGCAAAGAGCACAATGGAAAAATCCAGAACTATGCTCAGTTCAACACATTTCTGAAGGAAAAAAGGGCAGCCTTCCAGAGTCCTTCAATAGGTTTTGTTAGATTAACTGAGAAAGAATGCACTAGTTTCGCACCTCATACATTTTCATATATTTAAAACAGTTCCAAAATAAAACAGCAACCATAAAAGATTAATTTGTAGAAGAAAAGAAAACCACAGACTCTATAGTGTAGTTTATCAGCTAGCTAAAGAAACAAGAATTCTCAATTTTGAAATAACAGGAAAAAATGAAGAGATTTTGATATTGAAAAATTAAACTGCTCCTGGGGGCTCAGTGGCTATAGTGTTTCCCTGTAAGCAAGTCAGAGTCACAGCGCTGCCTACCCTGCTGCTAGGAGAGAGAGAGGGAAAGAGAGAGAGAGAGAGGGAAAGAGAGAGAGGGAGAGAGAGGGAGAGAGAGAGAGAGAGAGAGAGGGAGGTAGAGAGAGAGGGAGAGAGGGAGAGAGGGAGAGAGAGACAGAGAGGGACAGAGAGAGGGGAGGGAGGGAGAGAGAGAGGGAGAGAGAGTAAGAGAGAGAAAGAGGAAGAGAGAGAGAGGGAGAGAGAGAGAGAGAGAGAGAGAGAGAGAGAGAGAGAGAGAGAGAGAGAGAGAGAGAGAGAGAGGGAGAGAGACTGGAAGGGGCCACAGAGAGAGGGACTGGAAGGGGTTCTGGTGCCCAGGATCAGCTGGGGGTGAGCTTTATTGCCAGGGCCTTTCATGCACGAGAAGATGTTGACAGACATCTGGAGAACTTGCTAGAAGGAAGGAAAGAGATTGCTGTGACAGTGGCATGAGAGCACATGGCTGGAACCATTATGAGAGTCATCGCTGACGTGGCTGCTCGGCCCTGCAGATGAGCTCCTTCCGGAGCCAGGACGCCAGGGAGCAGCTCTTGGGCTCTGTTCTACACTCTGCCCTGCCAGAGTGCTGAGTATCTGTGCCATTCTGAGCAGCCGAGGTTTGGCTTGTCCATCTCTGCTCCCCAGTACTTAACACATGGGCTTCACTAGTGGGCGGAAGGAAAACAGCACCAGGAGAGCAGGTGATAGAGCAAGCAGGGGAGATGACACAGCCCGGGGGGAGTCAGATTCCTAAATGAGGACGACCCAAAGGAGCTGGTGACTGAGACATCTGTGGAAGCGTGTATGCCCAGGGCTTAACAGGAAAAATACTCAGGAAAATATGAGAAATACTGAGAAAATTTTTTCTTCATGCCGTAAACAATTTTCAGTATGGAAAGGTGGGGGCTGGGGGTATGGCAGCTAGTTCCAAGTTTGCGTCCGATTGCTTTTGTCTTGGTTTTATTAGTCGACGCAGAATTAAGGACTTGAGGATCCCTGGCATTACATAACATGTGCAGCTATAAGCACTGGAGTCCCATATCTTTAACACATTTCTAGGACCCTTTCTTTTTCCTCTGAAATATCCCACTTTCTAATTTATTCCATAGATTTGGCCTCTCTTGGTTGTTATTCCTTTCTAATATTCTTTTATTAACAAAGGTTTCCTCTCTTCCTTCCTTCATTTTTTTCCCTGCTCACTGTTTATTAGGTTTTTTTCCCCCCCTTCTCATTTTACTGCTCCTTTCCGTATGTCTTTCAATCACAGTCTCAATCCTCCCCACATTTCTCATCAAAAGGCACTGTATTTACTCCCCCAGGAGCCACTGCTTTTCAAAAAAAAAAAAATAAATAAATAAAATAATAATAAACTGATGTCCTGCACCAGGGCTAGAAGCCAGCCCTATTGATTTTAGCAGGTCTGAGTGTTCACTTAAGTCCTCAGCACCCCATTGCCTAGCAACAGGGCACGGAGCTGGGTTACTATGGCAATGGCTTCCTAATGCAGACACTGGCGCTGCTCAGAGCAGCGCTGGCGAGCAGCTAGCACTTCAAAAGGGGCTCCCAGGGTTTCTCTCCCCATTTTCCTTCCTGGCCAGGTGAAAAGAAACAGCAAGAGGGAGGAGGATGCAGGGGAAGAGAGCCTATTACTGTGACGGCAGGTCAATCAATTGCAATTTCTTTCATATACAGCACCCACAAGAAAACCTTTCTAATCAGCTCTCCTCGTCAGTACCTCAAACTCCCCTTCTTTCCTTCCCAGCCGGAGCCTCCAGGCTGGAATAATAAAGCCGAGCTGGGAATGGGTGGGCCTGGGCTTCAAAGGGGTAAGGAGGGCACTGCTCCGGCAATGGTCAACCTGTAAGCCTTCATTCAAGACCACGCGCAGCTGATCTCTGAGAGGTGCCTTTAACACTTGGAAATCTTATATAGGCGATAACAAAGCTAAGGAAATGTGACTCGGATGCTGAATCCTATTAGCTCTATTGCATAGCACCTTTGCGCTGTAACAGAGACTTTGCAATCATTTATTTCCAAGCAATAATCGAGCATCTCAGAATCCACTGTGTAGTAAACAAATCTGCTGGCCCACAGGAAATAACGAGCTGCCCTTTCTGTAATTCGCTCTGGCCACAGGGACCCCTGCTGCTGCCGCAGATCAACACCAATGCTGTCATTTGTGCAAGTGCACAGTGTCGGCTTGGTTTCTTCGCCTTTCAGCAAGGGGAAGCCTTCAATCCTTTCAACTAAAATACCAAGAGAAATGGACAAAAGAGGGGAAAAAACCCCAAAACAACACACAAAGACTCTCCTCCACTAAGTGACGTAACAAAGGCGGTCATGCGCGGAGTTTCTGAAGTCACTGTCCCAATGTCCAGGATAACCTCTGGAATGCAGAGGCACTGTCTAACGTGCAGGCAGGGCACTCTGCTCGGACACAGCGTGGCTCCTTCCGGGGCAGCCTGAGGTGGGCCTCATGGGAAACCCGCACTTCCCTCTCACAGGGGGAGAATTACCGTTTTCTCGGAAACCTCCTTCACATAGGAGAGCACAACCAGCTGATCGCAGAGAGGTGCGAGTCCACTGATGTAGAATTCAGTTTCAAACTGAGACACTGTGAACACAAAGAACAGGAAGGGTGCTGTATATAAAACTTCAGCATGAACAGCAGCAGATACCGCACTCGAGAGAAGCTGCTACCGTCTGTGACCGCTGGTGAGCGAACTCTCAAGTTGGCATCCAGGGTTCAGGGAAACCTAATTTGGGTGACAAACAGTCCTGGAAAAGGATGCATGGGAGCTTACAGAGAAATTTCTATCCTAGACAAAATGCAGACCCACAGCTGCCTGAGTGGCCAAAGGTGGCACAGTACCTGCAGGTTTAAAAATGACACCACACAATT
Organism: Sorex araneus; assembly: GCF_027595985.1. Lineage (NCBI taxonomy): Eukaryota > Metazoa > Chordata > Mammalia > Eulipotyphla > Soricidae > Sorex > Sorex araneus. The sequence continues at coordinate 353,863,154 of NC_073302.1, forward strand.
TCCCGAAGGACCCCCCCCCCCAAGCTCCATATAAGCTTCTATTATTAACAGTAACAAGAATAATTCATTTTCCAATTCTTGTTGAATTTGTTTTCACAATTAGAGCATTCCATTAGTATAAAGGTTATAAGGAATGCTATTTGGACTTCTCAAATAGCACAAATGTTAGCACTCTTTTAAAAACATTTATGAAACACTTTAAGGACTTACAAAAGCATATAGGGGTGGGGACAGAGGCAGCTGGGCCTTGCAGCACCTCCCAGGTGCACAGGGGGTCCTGGATGCCTGTGTCATGGCACTCCTGATGCCACAGCAAGTGGGTGCTCTCCTGGAACCAGCTGGCAGCATGCCCAAAATGACCCGTACAACCTCCCAGGCCCCGCAATCCCGTGTTCGAGAACACAGTGAGGTGGGAGTGGCCTCTGGCAGCCACAGAGGGAAAGGGAATCCAAAAATAAGAGAGTGTCAGTGAAAAGTTTCCGCAGAGTAAAAGCAATGAGTGGAAACAGACAGACATCCTACTGAGTCCAAAAACACTCGCACATGTGGGCAGAGGCCGGGGTCAGCGCAGCACTCACAAGCTTGGTGCAGAAGCTCGGTGACCTACACTGAGTGAGGAGAGGCAGGACAGACACTTCCCCCAAGACGGAACACCCGTGAGCAGGGGAAAGCCTGATCAAAGCAACAGGAGATGCCATGTCACGCCAGAGAGGGTGACTGGGGGCAGCCAGTATTGGCGGGAATGTGATGACAAAGGAAGCTTTGTTAACTCTTGGGACTGTTATTTGGCTTGACCTGTACAAAAAACAGCATGAGCTTTTCTCAAAAATCTAAGAAGAGAACTAGAATAAAAGAGTGCTAAATGGGCAAGGTGCTTGCTTGGCATGCAAGCCAACCCAGTGTATATCCTTAGCTCCATGTCTGACCCCTGAAGTTCTGCTAAGACTGATCCCGAAGTGCAGAGCCAAGAGTAGGCCCCGTGCACAGCTGGGGGTGGAACTCCCCAAGACCCTCCCCGGAGAGCAAGCCTCTCACAGGACTCGGCTTTTCTACTCTCAGCATCTACCCTTAAAACACAAACAATTCATTCAAAAGGACATACACACACCTATGTTCACTGCAGTCTCGGTGCAAACAGTGAGGCTTGAAATAACCCACCCACAGGTGAACAGAGCACACATACACACAACAGAATATGAGGCATCTGTAAGGAAGCATGAAACCATGCAGCTCCCTGCACCACCAGTGGGACTGGAGGGTACTGGGTTAAGCAAAATTATTCAGAGGCAGAACAAATAAAGCATGATCTCACTCAACTATGGAACAATGAGCCAAAATAAGAACAGACACGGTACTGAGCAATGGCAAACCCTTGACGTGGAATACAGAACCAATGACCAAACAGGAATCAGGGAAAACCAGACGAGAGATGTAGAAACAGTGGTGGAGGGTCACAGGCACTGTGGTGGTGGGACAGGTAGTAAAATTTTATATAAATACTATAAATTTTAACATCATTGAAACATCCTGAACTAATGAACTAAATCAGTATATAAATTAGAAAAAAATAAATGCAAATTGTGATAGAGCACTTATTTTTTAAAAAGAAATAAAATTTTAAATGTCCTTTTTTGCAAAAATATAGTCCAAAAGTTAGAAAAAATAAAACAGTTAAGAAGCATATGCATTTTGGGGCTCGAGAGACCGTACATTGGCTAGGGCTGACCTTACAGTGGCTGACCTGGATTTGACCCCCCGCATCATCCCCCCCCCCATCTGCCTCTTGCACAAGAATGTGCCTGAGATGACGGTGTCCCATTGCTGGGCAGCATGAGTTTGGGGAAAGTTACCAGTGCTGGCATGTGTGAGGGGAAGGGGGAGGGGGAAGGGGAGGGACAGAAAGGGTGGGTGAGTGCATCCAGGCTCCCAAGGCACCCAGAGACCAAAGCTGTAGGTTAACAAGAGCTGTGCTTGCCATTTCTCCTGGGGTTTCTAAAGTGTTAAGTGAGAATGCACTTGAGTTTGAAATCACATTCCATCATGGAAATGCGAAACATATAGTTCCCAGAGCAGCAATTTGGGCGAAAATAAGGGAACAACCAGAGACACCCAAGGCTGACTGATGGGGTGCAGGGGGGCCTGATTGTTATAGTTTTCTGGTGCAGATTCACTCAGAAGTGGGTGAATATGGCCCTGCCCCCCTTTGAGGGTGCCAAATGGACAACCCAGGAGCGTGAGCAAGTACACTGTCCCCACTAAATATAAGCAGATATGCTTTAACTCCCAGTTTTTACAAGCACTGTAAACCCATTGCTCATCGATTTGCTCGAGTGGGCACCAGTAATGTCTCTATTGTGAGACTTGTTGTTACTGTTTTTGGCATATCGAATACACCACAGGGAGCTTGCCAGGCTCTCACATGCGGGCGAGATACTCTCAGTTACTTGCTGGGCTCTCTGAGAAGGATAGAGGAATCGAACCTGGGTCAGCCGCATGCAAGCAAATGCCCTACCCTCTGTGCTATCGCTCCAGTCCACTTTTTACAAACAAACTGCAATTTATAGAACAGAAAGCCTAGAAATTAGTCTTCAGTGTGTCTTTCCTGCTCTGTGCCAGATTTCCCAATTCACACAGGGTGTTTGAACGTCAGAACACTTTCCATTCTCTAGTTAAGAACACAAGAGAAAATCTAATGCATGTCTTTCTTTCTTTCTTTCTTTCTTTCTTTCTTTCTTTCTTTCTTTCTTTCTTTCTTTCTTTCTTTCTTTCTTTCTTTCTTTCTTTCTTTCTTTCTTTCTTTCTTTCTTTCTTTCTTTCTCTCTCTTTCTTTCTTTCACTTTTTGGGTCACACCCAGCAATGCTCAGGTATTACTCCTGGCTTTGCACTCAGGAATTACTCCTAGTGATGCTCAGGGGACCATATGGGATGTTAGGAATTGAACCCGGGTTGGCCACGTGTAAGGCAAATGCCCTACTCACTGTATTATCGATCCAGCCCCCAATGTATTTCTAAAAATAGAAACAAAACCAACAACCCCAGATGTACAGAAACATATCAAATGCTTAACTTGGTAAGTAAGTACTAAATCTTACCAGACTTTACTACTTAAAAATTAGCGGTAATTTCAGCAAAGATTATAAGAAGTGATGAAATTACAAACTAAAAAAAGTTAAGAATAATGAATGGTATATATAAAATACAACTGGGGCTGGAGCAATAGCACAGTGGTGAGGGCATTTGCCTTGCATTCGGCTGACCTGAGTTCGAATCCCAGCATCCCATATGGTACCCTGAGCACCGCCGGGGTAATTCCCGAGTGCAGAGCCAGGAGTAACCCCTGTGTATTGCTGGGTGTGACTCAAAAAGCAAACAACAAAACAAAACAAAAACAAAAATCAACTGACAGAGATTCAATTATACAAGATGTCAATGTTCAGATAAAGATGAAATACATCACCTTTCATTTTATTAATGTTAATCTCATTAATGTTAACATATTAATACTGTGGGGACAAAATTGCATAACAAATTGAATAATTATTGTCACATCCAGCGTAATTCACAAAGTGAGACCTACAATAACTGTTTATCTTAGTTTTAAAATTTTGCTCCTTAGTAATTTATCTCCATTAACACCCACTAATAATGATATTAGATAAAAACTCATGCTAAAACATACTGCTGTTGGGACCCTCTGCGCCTAAAGACTTTGATTCCAGAGACCTAACACATTCGGGCATCCAGCACAGCTTCTAATAGCCATGCACTGGGACTGCGAACTGGGCTGCAACTCTGTGCTGCCCGGGGGGTGGATCTTTCCTCCCCACCCTGTCTTCCTGCACGGAAAACGGCGGCGGCGGCAGCTTCCAAATGGCAGGCGCCATCTTCTAAGACTCCTAACCCAGAGGTATTAGATTCTTACACTTGGGGCTCCTAGGGAATCATGGGAAGTGGGTGTAACCGGCACGCCCTCGGCCCAGATAAATTCGGAGCTGCTGAGAGTGAAACAGACCCTCTGCGCCTAAAGACTTTGATTCCAGAGACTTCTTACAGCAATGCACTGGGACTGTGAACTGGGCTATGCAATTTCTGGCAGAATTTTCCCTGGACTTTATACAGAAATCCAAAACTTAACATCTATAATTGTCAGCAATGTGAAACGGTTCCTTTTTAACAGGTCTGACTTGGGGGGGGAAACTCCAAATAATAACAGTGAGTTTTTTTGAAATACTGAAGGTTATTAATGTAGCAGCCACTTCTCTGGACTGTGAACTAAGCAAAAGCCCCACGCCGGCCGAGAAGAGGAAATATCCCTCTTTCCAGGTTGTTTCCCATTTTCAGGGAGAAATGCGGCATGGCGTCTACCATACTAGGAGGCGCGGGAAGGGGGATGAGGGGGAAAAAAAAAGGAAAAGAAAAAAAAAACAGTTTTGTACTTGGAGCAGTGGGGCTACATATCTCTTCATTCTCAGCAACAGAAAACTAATTATCAAATGCTTCCTTGGTAGTAGGGCTGTCTTTCTTGGGTGGAAACTCCAACAACAATAGTGAGTTTGTGTTGAAATATGGAACGTAATCAAGGTAAAGAGAAAATGAAGTGAAATTCATCAGTTATACAGTTGGGGTGGGGGGACGGGGGTATACTGGGGTTTTTGGTGGTGGAATATGGGCACTGGTGAAGGGATGGGTGTTTGAATATTGTATAACTGAGACAAACCTGAGAACTTTGTAACTTTCCACATGGTGATTCAATAAAAAGTTAAAAAAAAATAAAACATACTGCTGTTTATGTGAGTTATTAATGTTGAGTTCTTGGTTTCAGTAATGTCTACAGCCACTTTGCATTGAGAAAAGGCCTTTCAGGATGAATAGTGATTTTTTTTTCCTCCCTCATTAGCACTGATTAAACATCATTGCTTTTAAATTTATGATGATTCCCTTTATTCATTTCATTCAATCCAAGAAGTACTGGCTAGAGAATTCTGACCCAGGATGGCTGGGTCAGAATAAACACGAGGAAGAAAAATCTTCAATGGCAATTTTTTTTCTTCAAAAGAGCAGACATAAAATTCATGAAATTTTACAGACTGTATAAACTATCTTCAAATCAAAAGTAGACCAGTAAGTTTGATTTTCTGTTCCCTAAAATTCTATTCTATTCTGCAAAACCAGAAACAGTTCTAATAATTTTAAAGGCTTTATTTTCCCTAAGGGAAAATCAGCGTAAGTATAAGGATTTTATAGTTCTAATACTGCAGAGGCTCATCTTTCAAGTGATTTTCTGGAAAAGACAAGTTGCAAATAAAATCATGCTCAATTCTAAGTTTACTGAGAACCTTTCATGCTGTTTTTCTCAGGGGTTGCTCCAGCAAACATTCCCACATCTGCGCCTGGAGCCCCTTCCTCATCATGTAACTGGATGAGGAAATGCAATGTTTTAAAGGGGGTGCCCAGGTCACCGATGGCCCCAGAGTAAGGGAGGAGAAGGGAAGAAACAGAATGAAGGGGAAGGGAAGAGGAGACAGACGGGAAGCAGGGGTCAAGGGTCAAAGATGTTGCTATGGAATGACAGCTCCATATCCAAACCAGCGTCCAAGACACTGAAGTCACGAGATCCAAACTCTCTTAAGGGATTCAGGAATGTGCCTGTCAAGAAGGCAGGCTGGGGCTGTGGGGAGCGGGAGCCTGGGAAGAGGAGGAGGGAGTGGACGCAAACGTTAGGACTGGTGATGGACACTGTATGTCAAATACCCAACTATGGATAACTCACAGTGCCTTAATAGATTTACAGGAGAAATGTGGCTGAAGAACACTGAAATTTAACTGAAAGACAAAGCAGCAAACCATGGAACCCGGAGAGAGAAAGGTAGTTTCTGGAGCGAGCCTCGTGACAGGAGCTGTGCAGGCTGTGGGGACTGGATGGAGCGGATGTGTGTCGTGTTCCCCAACGACCCTTGGTGAGTGGCATGTGCACAACCTATCCCCCCAGGACCCCTGCTGTATTTGGGTGCTAGAAAAAGACAGGCTCTAAGAAGGCAAAGTGTGACTTAGAACATTCTAGGAGCCCCACAGAAGAGTGATCTGAGAGCCAGCATCTAACAGCGGGCATCCTATGTCTGTGGCCTCCTGCAGGAGGGCTGGTGGCTGTCTGGGAAGGACACTGTGGGGGGACTGCGTCTGCTGGCCCAGGGCAGCGCCCAAGCAAAGCCCTCAAGATCTCCTGTGGGGAAAGGCGGGGCGTGAACATCCACCCGGGCCAACCAAGTCAGGGACCGCGTACAGAGCCTGCACTTCACGATCAGCTTCCTCCACGCAACAGCAGCATCTGGACAGCCCCCTGGGCACGAGTGGCAGGGCTGGGCAGAATGACAGTCCCCAGGCTTGAGCCTGACCACCACGGGCCCAGGCAAATGGAAACACCCTATGAGACACAGGTCTCCTTGGGGTGCTGGGCCCTCCACCCTCCTGGTCCCGAGTCCCCCAGCTGTGGCCTCCATCTGTTGGGCTGAGACATACAGTCAGGCGCCAGCAGCTCAGCTGTATGCTCTGGGCTGACACCATCCTCTCCACGCTCCCACAGACAGCTGACACAGTGGCCAGGATTACAGTTCCCAGCACAGGCCAGAGCTACACGGAATCGAGAGTACTGTGGGAGGCCCCCGGGCACAGCTCTGAGCACCACCCTGGTCCAAACACACATGGAGATGGAATATCATGTGTCCTAAAATACAGGAGGCAATTCTTAGGCCAGGGAGGTGGCTCAGTGGAAAAACCCACCTCAAAGCTACGATGGGGCTGGAGCGATAGCACAGTGGTAGGGCGTTTGCCTTGCATGCGGCTGACCTGGGTTCAATTCCCAGCATCCCATATGGCCCCCCGAGCACTGACAGGAGGAATTCCTGAGTGCAGAGCCAGAAGTAACCTTGGGAATTACCGGGTGTGACCCAAAAAGCTAAAAAAATAAAAATAAAAAAAATAAGAAGAATTAAGGTTTCGAAGTGATAGCACAGTGGGTAGGATGTTTGCCTTGCATGCGGCCGACCTGGGTTCAATCCCCGGCATCCCATGTGGTCCCCCAAGCACTGCCGGGAGTAACCCCTGAGTGCAGAGCCAGGAGTAACCCCTGAGCAATGCTGGGTGTGACCCAAAAAGAAAAAAAAAAGCCACGAGACCTGGAATCAATACCCAGCAGACAGAAAACGTGGATGAACCTTAAGGATATTATGCTAAATGACTCAATGAAAAAAGTCAGAGGAAGACTTTTCCCGGCTTCTGCCGCATCGGCCAACACTGCTGCTCTTCTCTCTTTGAGGTCTTCCTTTATTGCTTCTCTGCACAGCTTTGCGAGTTCAGATGTTAGCTTGTGATTGCCTGAGGCTCGCACCAAACCGTGTTGGCAAATGAGCTCGAAAGTTTCCGAAGACAGGAAACTGTTTGTGGCTTTCTCTCTCTCGGTGTTCCTTGCAGAATCATGGAGGTGCTGAACCAGTCAATTGTATTCCTCGTCGATGTTGTCAATGATGGCATCTTCCCATATTGTTGCAACAGTGAAAAGAGCTCCCAGTTGGTGGTCATTCTGGGAGTTCTCTTCTTAAACTTTGCAGCCCTTTCTCCCCGTTTGGTGAAGTAGAATTTCGCACGAAGGAGACGGTAGTCTGATCCCATTTGGAGTTTTGGGACAAAAGCAACATCGGTCAGGAAAACCATGGACTGAATATGATGTGGTCAATTTCGTTGTGGAAGTGGCCACTGGGAGACTCCCATGTCCAATGTTTAGATTCGGCCTTTTGGAACTGTGAGTTACCATGGATGGTCTTGGTCGACATGATGAACTCAGTCTCTAACTCTGTTTGTTCCATTCTAGGCCATGGGTCCCGATGTGGAGTTTTTCAGGAGATGTTCTCGGTTCTATCTTGGTGTTAAAATCACCAACAATGACCTTGTAGAGGGTGTGGTCTTCTTTATAGAACTTCTTCAGCTCCATGTAGAACTTCTCAATTTCTTTTTTGTCTTAGTTGGACGTTGGTGTGTAGACAACGAAGACAGAAACTGCTGGCAATGAGCCACATCTATTCAAACATAAGTGTCCGATTCGGGTTGTCAGGCGTTCGAACAAATCGATCCTCACAGCCAAGTTCATGTTGATGAGGACACCGACACCACCAATGCATCTACTATCACATGTTCCAAGGAACAGTTCTTCTCCAGTGTTGAAAATGGCGTGATATGATCAATGCCTTCTCATCTCAGTCAATCCAAAGATGTCATATTTGATCTCCTGCGCTTGCACCATCAGGTTCTTGATGGATGCTTCTGATGTGAGCATACGTGTGTTAAAAATGCATACAGTAATTTTAGTCCTTTTTCGTTTTGGCGGCCTAGTTCACCTCTGAGATTTTATCAGCCTCTCCCTTTTCATCCTTCTCAATGCTGCCATATTGGGGTCTCTTCCAGGGTCAGAGGAATGAGGCCCATTTTTGTTACTGTTTTTGGCACATTGAGTATGCCACGGGTAGCTTGCCAGGCTCTGTGGTGGGGGTGGCATGTTGTAATGATCTGCATGCTGACAAACACGCCACACACCTTGTTCATGGATGTGCTGCTCACAAACAGAAAGTACTGGCCAGATCAACAGAGTCAATGCAAGGAGTCCAGCCCTGTACCTGCCTGCACCTCTGGGCAGCACCTGTTAGTTCGCTCTTTGCCGGTTGGCACTGTTGTCACCCCCTCGCCACGATGAGGTGGTGAACCCTGGAGGGGGTCTGTGAAACCCAAGTTAAATAGTAAGGCCAGCGGCCTGGGTTATTAATCTCTACTGGAAAATGTTTCTAGAAAAGAAATAGACAGAAAATGTCTTCTTGGGGTGGGGGCTAGACAATCAGCCTAAACTTTAAAAGCATCTTTTTATATTCACAAAAAATAAGACAGGTACTATTGAGAGGAATAATTTGTATTGACTTTTTCAAAAACTTGCTTTATAATGATGAGTCAGGAACATCCCATATCTAAAAATATATAATCTCAAGCATTTCCTTAATCAACAGCATTATCACCTAATTTATTGAATGAACAGTGGCTCGTACTGCTCAGGGCTAAAGCCATTGGAATCCAGCCCTCCTAATATTCCTTCTTTTCTTTACCCTAGTCAAGGACTCTTCCCTAAACCACTTTGCCTCCTGCTGTGGAAATGGTTCATACCCTTCAAGGGTATGAACCAATCTCAAGAGGGGGATTGGCACTCAACCACTAGCCACAGTACAAAATGTCAGTAATGCAACACTGTCAGTCCTCACAGATGGAGCTCTTCCCATCAATCAGAGCACAGATGAGCCACACTTTAGGGATGACGTGATCCCAGGGTTCAGCCCCCAGCCAGTCATTAGCAGTGAGGATGCTGGGATGAAGTCCAGCATGGTGACACTGAGTGTCGTGATCAGGCGAGGCCCACTGTGTGTCCAGACGTGTCCTGACATCCTTCCGTCATGCTCCCTGCATTCTTCTGTCCTGCCTCATGTACAGGGCCACCTGGAGAGGCTGATTGCCGCTGATTCCGCCGGTGGGAAAAGCCTGGCCGAGAAAAGGGAAGCGACCTTGAAAAGATCCCACAGGAGCTGCTGGCAGTAAGGTCCTGGACAAGTCATCGATTTACCTGGAGTGTAAGTGGCACACCTGCTGCCGAGAAAGGAAACTGAGACAGGTAATATCTGAGGTGCATGTGAGCGCTGAATGACAACCAAGGAGGAGATGACAGCCACTGCCGATCCAACGAACTCCAGGAAGTTCCAGATCTTTAAAAATTCAGGCTTTTAAAAACTAGTCTAGAGACATTCAACAGAGAAGCAGCCAGGCGTTCTGGTGAGCAATGCGGCCGGACAATGCTCCGGACCCGAAACCAGGCCAACAACACTGGGGATCAAGACGGAGGAGGTGCAGCCACTACACCTTGTCCAGATGGAGCCCTGGCGACACTGAGCAGCAACTAACACGGCTCCGGGATGTGGGACTGGGACACATCCGAACCTCGAGGCCGCATTAGACCTTTTCTGAAAACTGAAAACATACAATCTTTTAATGGAAAACTAATTATCAAATGCTTCCTTAGTAGGGCTGTCTTTCTTGGGGGGAAACTCCAACAACAATAGTGAGTTTTGTGTTGAAATATGGAACGTAATCAAGGTAAAGAGAAAATGAAGTGAAATTCATCAGTTATACAGTTGGGGGTGGGGGCATACAGTTGGGGGTGGGGGCGGGGGCGGGGGATATACTGGGGATTTTTGTGGTGGAATATGGGCACTGGTGAAGGGATGGTGTTTGAATATTGTATAACTGAGACATAAACCTGAGAACTTAGTAACTTTCCACATGGTGATTAAAAAAAAAAAAATCTAGTCTAATGTTAACACAACTGAAATATTCGGAGATTCCACTTTTCCAAAGAATATTCCCCCACCCAGAAGGGCAGGAAAGAAGACAGACAGATACTCAAAATGTTCCACTCCTCTTCAGGTTAGCAGTCAAACTGTTGTTCTTCAGTGTCCCCAGTTCCTGTATATCCTGCATAGAAAGACTCTGCCCAGTCTCAGAGTCAACATTTTCATCCTTGGAAAGCAAAAATCTGTAAAAGCTCTAACACCAACTTCTGACTTCAAGCACAAAAATATTCCAGATTTAAATAGCATGACCATATTACTGTGGTGGGTAATATACTTCTTTTTCTGAGGTTAGCAAAGAATATTGCCATGTTCAAATTATAATCTGCTATTATGATCCATCAAATTTATATTCTCTCCTCGCCATCCAAATGAATAAATGGACTTTTCAGTCATCTTATATAGTGGCAAAACTCCTGTCATGACGCTGCTCCTGTGCTCAGCTCTCAGTAATACAAGTACAGGCTTTACTGGGAAATGCTGTGATGAGCGACCCCGGGTCTGGTCCCCAGCCATGGGTGTCTGACAGCAGTGCCGACTGTGGCCTTGGTGGCCCCTAAAACTGCTAGAGTCACTGAATAAAAAAAATTTTAAGGTACAAAAATTAATTTTATTGCATGTGTTTGACAAAAATGAGTAAGTCTCCATCCCTCTGATCTGAATGCTCGTGCGAGGCATGAAAGAGCAGAATCTCTGGAAACTCCACAGCTCTGCATGCGAAGGCTGGCGTTAATACGTGCCGGGCACCCAAGACCTGATGAGCAACAGCGAGTCCCAGGCGCAGTCAAGGGGATTCTGGTTTGGTGGCCCAGTAGGAAATGCTGAGTGATGAGTCACTGCAGTGGAACCGTGCCAGAACCGGCAGTGCTGGACAGGCTGACAAAGGGGAATGAGACTGTGCTAGTGAGTTCAGGTGGGCTGCCCAGGAGAGCGATGCTGTAAGGTGATGCATGTTGAAGGGCTGATGATGGAGTCAAGAAGGTCATTCACAGGTGTAGAAGGGACACGGCGGGGAGGGGACAACTGCTGGGGGGGGGGGCAGCACAAAGGACAAAAGCAAGATGGTCTGAGCGACAGCCCGGGAGGCGACAGAGGCCAGGCGTGTGTGAGGGTCCACCCAAGGGACATGCATGGCCTGAAGCAGAGTGGCAGGTAACTGTACCTGGCCTTAGTGAGAGGAGACTCAGAACAATAGTTCATAATGGAAGAAGCTAAACCAGCAGGCGCTACCGCAGTCCAGAGGAAAGGCGCTGCCATTAAAACCTGGTGCCTGCCGTGGTTATCACTCAGAGGGCATTCCGAGGACCAGGAATCAGCACTGAGGCCTGCAAGCATCAGCTCAGAGATTCCTAAGAAAGGACGGTGCAACAGCAATGCTTTCCGAAGTTTTCTACGTAACTGAGGCTAGGCTGGAGAGAGTACAGCTGCCAGCGTGACTGCCTTGCACTTGGCCAACCCGGGCTTGATCCCGAGCACTGTATATGGTTCCCTGAGCACCACGAGGAGTGATCCTTGAGCACTGAGCCAGGTATAAATCCTGAGCACTGCCGGGGGGGGGGGGAGTATGGTCCCGAAATAAAATAACAGGGCACACAGAACTTGTCCAAAGGGGGCTGGCGCAATAGCAGAGCAGGGGTGTGGCAGACCAGGGTCGTTTTATGCACACCACACATAGTCCCCCGAGCCCACCAGGAAATACCCCTGAGCAAAGCCAGAAGTAAGCCCAGAATACTGCCAGGGTTGGCCCCAAAACCAATGCATTTTTTTTTCTTTTTATCTGAAGGCCAGGTGTTAAACAACAGAACCAGAACCCCAATCCGTAGTTACTTGACTTCAAAACTAACTATAACATTGTCTTCAAATTAAAAATGTAACTAGAAAAAAGGTTTCTGAGAGCAAAGTTTTACACTGAGTGTAGTCAGTCAGAAGGAAAAGGGGGAGACACAGGATGGTCTCCTTCAAAGGCAGTGGCAGAGAGCCCGAAGCAGAACCTTGGGAGAAGGGAGCCACAGAGTGGAGTCTCTATGTCTGTGGGAAGGACGCTGGGGACCTGGGGAGGGCGGTGGGCGCTCTGGTGACAGGTGTCTTGCTGGGATGATCTAACAATACTGTAAAGCACAGTACCTCAAAATCGTTTTAAAGAGAAGTTGAATTAAATAATAAGATGAAATTCGAAAGGTCCAAGTGCATACCTATTTCAACGTATCGACTAGGCAGGTCCCTGACTTCGCCTGCATGCCGCTCCTTCACCGAGCAAATCTGGAATGGAAATTCACAGGTTATTTTTTTCATTCAATGGGAAACCTCATCACAGTGTATTCAACCTCTGATACTTTTCTTTAATTAGCCAGGGAGCACTGAAAACGGGAAGTTCACAATGACTTAAAAGACAAAATGAAGCCGCACCTACTGCGAGGATGAAGACATCCTCAGCAACCAGACCGTCGACATTCCCGAGAATGTGGACATCTCCCTCAAGGGCCGCACGGTCATCGTGAAGGGCCCCGAGGCACCCTGCGGAGGGACTTCAACCACATCAACGTGGAGCTCAGCCTCCTCGGCAAGAAGAAGAGGCTCCGGGTTGACAAATGGTGGGGGAATGGAAAGGAACTGGCTACGGTCCGCACCATGTGCAGCCATGTGCAGAACATGATCAAGGGGGTCCCACTGGGCTTCCGCTACAAGGTCTGTGTATGCCCATTTCCCTATCAACGTGGTTATTCAGGAGAATGGGTAGCTTGTTGAAATCTGAAATTTCCTGGGTGAAAAATACATCTGCAGGGTTCGTATGAGGTCAGGTGTTGCTTGTTCTGTCTCCCAGGCCCAAAAAGATGAGTTGATTCTTGAAGGAAATGACACTGAACTTGTATCAACTCAGCTGCTTTGATTCAGCAAGCCACAACAGTGAAAAACAAGGATATCTGAAAGTTTTTGGATGGTATCTATGTTTCTGAAAAAGGAACTGTACAGCAGGCCAATGAATAAAATCCAAGTTTTCTGCCTACAGAAAGCAGAACATCCAAGATGACTCTTTACATCTATTTGTGATAATTAGATGCAATAAAACTGTATGACTACCGGAAAAAAAAAAGACAAAATTAAGTTCAATGACATACTTTCAACAATCATTTACATTACTTTTCAAAAAAACCTTCTTCGAGGGCAAAAAAAGAGAAAAACTATAGTATAATTCAAACGTGTTTCTAATGAGCCATTCTCAGAAACTCTACTTAAGGGCTACTGTTATTTTTAAATATATTACGATCTGGAAGAATAAAATGACCCGGGCTGGAACAACAGCACAGTGGGTAGGGAGTTTGCCTTGCATACGGCCGACCCGGGTTCAATTCCCAGCATCCCATATGGTCCCCTGAGCACCACCAGGAGTAATTCCTGAGTGCAAAGCCAGGAGTAACCCCTGTGCATCGCTGGGTGTGACCCAAAAAGAAAAAAAAAAAAAGAAAAAAAGAAAATGACCAAAGGCTAATGCGGGTGACATCTGCATGAGGATTTATTTGGTTTGGTTAAATAGTAATATAGTTCTTTCACTGGTGCTAGATAATCCCCAGCGAAAGCAGCCCATGCTAATCTTCTTGCAAACATATTAAAGTCAATGCACTGTATCATTTCAATCAGGAGTTGACAGATTACAGAATGGCTTCTGGCCTATTTCTTACTTGTTTTTATGGCCTCTAAGCTAAGAACACTTTAGAGGAAAGGAAAGATGGGAAGAAGGAAAGAAGGAAGGGAGGGGAAGAAGAGGAAGGAAGGGGGGAGAGGAAGGAAGGAGCAACAAAACCAAATAGATCTTAAAAGGGCCAGACATGGTTCCCCAACCCTTGCCAGGAGTGATTCTCCGAGCACTAAGTCAGGAGCAAACCCCGAGCACCACTAATGTGCCACCACCTCCACAATTTTAATTTTTTTAAAACTACGTACAAATTGGATGGAGATATATATATATATATACACATATTCATATTTATCACCCACCCATACACATATTTGTGTGTTAATTTTTTGAGTGATAAGACTAAGGATCTATTTTCGTTTTCTTTGCTATATTTTCTAAGTAAATATATTCTATGTTTCAATAAAAAACAAGAAAATTTGATAGAGGTTCAGTCACTCAGGTAAAGTTAGTACCTACCCTCCCAATTTTAGTTAGAGATCAGTTTAGATAGCATTTATTGTGTTATTATATAACTGTTACTCTAAGTATAGCTACTACATGAAAAATCCTAAAATTCTGAAAAACTAACAGGGGAAAACAAATATCTGTAATCCTAGAACAAAACAAATACTTTTAACAATCCATCTTTTGGGGATTGGGAGATATTCTCTTAACTTTACAATACTACAGGTAATTTAATGCATCTTTTTAAATCCTTAAAAAACACAATTCACACAATTGTGAATACCGATATTCACTATTATGAATGTACTATGAATTAATCAAGCTCCATTTAGACACTCCTCTTTTTCCTTCTATCTATAGCTACTGCAAACAGGTGTATGCTTTTCTATCAAACTTTTGAACTTTTCCCCTTAAGATAAATTTCTAGAAGCAGATTAATAGGTCAATAGAAAAGTACAACTTTGTGAGGTTTTTTTTGTCTGTTTAAGACATACATTCAGGGGCTGGCGCGTACAGTGCGTGCAGCCTACACAATCTCTGGTCCCCAAGCCTCACCAGGAGTGACCCCGAAGCACAGAGTCTGAGTAAGCCCTGAGCACCGCAGCGTGTGCCCCAAACCAAAAATTTAACAGAAACACACATACCCAGTGCCTGCCAAGCAGCACAGTGAAAATATGAGAGCATTAGCTTTCTATGACACAGGACTTGAACCCATGGCTGAGGAGATACTCGAATTTCTGAACCAATATGCACCCCAGTCCTGAGTTACACTCTGGAAGGAGAAAGTCTTCCCTTGGGGAGACTCCAGGGCAGCAGGGGGTCGCAGCGGTTCAGGGTTCAGGGCACACGCAACTGCTGTGCTGGGAAGTGCCAGGGATGGAGCAGGGGTGGTGACTGACGGGACAAAGGGCTTCCCGCAGCAGGGACACGGGTCAGGAGCCACCGGCAGGGAGCTCAGGGCAATGTCCTTTGCCTGGGGAGCAGTTTGAGGGCACAGAGTGCTACAGCAGGAAGCAGAAGCGAGAGGGGGCCCGGGCACAGTCAGCATCCTCCAAGTAATGAGCACTCCTTGAGTGATTTAAGGAGGAAACCAACACGACTCACGCACAATCTAAAAAGAGCATTTGGCCTGCAGTGATGAAGACACGGCTAAGGAGGACAGGAGACTGGCAGGGTGGTATCGAGAAGTGAAGAGGCCAGAGAGACGGTCAGAGGATGTGACACTGATGGTAATTCCTAATCCCAAGTTATCCCTGAGATGCTCTTACCTGCCCTGAGCTAGAGAAGCGAATGCTGCCCGGAGCGGCCCATTGCCGCGTCGCTGGGGGGCAGGACATTGGCCCTGGCCTGAGGTCTGATCTCAGCGCCTGGCTCCCACAGGGGTGGGGAGAGCCTCAAGCTCTGCCCTAGGCTCCAGTGCAACCAAAGAGCAAACTCAGGATTTCCACAGCCCTTCACAGCGACAGGCAGGCCGCTGCCCACCAACTCGAGCTGACCTCGTCAAACTGCATCCTCTGCCACACTCTGCAGGCCCCATCAACTACACCAATGCTGTCTGGGGTCTCCCGTGCAGCAGGCCCCCACAGCAGGCTTCCCGGTTCCAGCCACCGCAGCTCTGATTTCAGTTCCTCCCAAGGCCACCTGTTCTTCTCTTTTCCCAGAGTACTTATACTCAAAATACATCCAGAATCCAATCATCCTTTGCCATCACCGCTGAGCTGCTCCAAGATGCCCCCAGCCATACACTGAGGTGGCCCCCTGCCCCCTCTCCTTCGCGTCCCCCGTGCTGTTCAGCTCCCCCCCAGAGTGAGCCTCTGAAGACCCACGTTTGCTCACCTCACTAAGGCCGCCACCCAAAGAATCTTCATGGACTTCTCACCTCACCCAAAGGAAAACCCAGCAAGACTTCACAAACCCTGTGCACCCTGACAGGCCTGCACCCCAACACACACACTACGCCCTTCTCTGTTTCCCTGCTGGCCTGATTTCCTGCCCTCGGCCTCTGCCTGTAGTCAGGAAAGGCCCTCTCCGAACCGTTCTCCCTCCACGCGCCTCTCCCGACCCTTTCACTCATCCTGCCGGCTGCTCCCGTCAGCGCAGCGCATTTACCCGCTTGTCTTATTCCCATCTTCCCTCAACGGCGGGTCCACGTGCAAAGGGACGGACTGCAGCCCTGCCCTTGTGTGTCTCCAACACGAGAGACTATCTGACACGGTGACAGAAGGAAGGAAACGGCCGGCTGGAGCGGCATACTCACACACGACGTGAGCTGTGGCTTCTCTCTCACAGCACTGCTCTACCCGAGGGGAAAGCGTGCCCTCTCTTTCCTCCTCTGAGGGGCACTCAGGGGACCCTGGGCTGAGACCTGCTCTAATTACTACCAGTGAAGCTAGAAGAGGCAGTATGCCTAGAGAACAGAAGAACTCCTAAGGAAGTAAAAGTGACATGAAATCTTGTCTGAATCCTTCCGTAAGCTGCAGGGTCACGGCATAGCACTAGAAACACGGGTTAAAGCAGCCGGGATCTGCCCACAGTCAAGAGCTGTGTTTCTCTGGGCCAGCTCCACAGCCCGAAGGCTGAGTGGCAGGAATTTTTTCACGGCACAACAGGAAAATGTGCTGACTGAAAACCAGCTTTAGTGGGCCCACATCAAGATGTGGCGTCCCGGGGCAGGTGTGGCATCCCGGGGTCCAGCTCTGTCTCTCAGCTTCTGCAGCTGCCAGCCTTCGGTGGGCACCAGGCCTCCCCTGCCGAGTGCCTCCCGGAGAGACGCCCAGATGTGAGCCCACCCAGCTGGCAAAGGACAATCTCCCCATCTCCAGGGGCTGAGTCCATCACGCTCTCACCTGACTCTTCCTCTTCAGAAAGACAAATCTCCCGGGAGGGCGGCTGGGGGCTCACGCTCAGTCTAATGGAGAAAGCTTTACTGGCAGTACTCAGTGAGGCTCTCACCGTGCACATAAAAATAACAGGCTGATTTTCTATACCTTTGACCACTAAAGCCCTAACTTTAAGAGAAGGAGCCATCTGACCACGGAAGGAAGTGAAATGACCCAGACTGTAGTTTACTGCACATGGTGAGTCTCCTCCCAGGAAATCACAGTGAAGTCCTGGATCATCCAACACAGCCTCTCTCTATCCTGGACAGAATCACGCTGCACTCCTTAATCACGTCCAAAGTTACTTCCACTTCAGTTACAAAAGAAGGCGCCAGGGAAATAGCTTAGGGGTGAGGGTGCACTTGGGTGTGATCCCCAGTGCGCAACACCAGGAATAGTAGAACCACACCTGGGGTTCCAGCCCTCGAGCGGCCTCTCAGGAACACTGCTGGGGAGAGGAGAGGGCTGAGGACATGAGGGGAAGGGCAGGGGAGAAGGAGGGCATGGCAGGCGAAGGCAGGGGAGGGGAGGGGAGGGCAGGGCAGGAGAGGAGAGGAGAGGAGAGGAGAGGAGAGGAGAGGATGGGAGGGAAAAGGAGAATAGGAGAGTGGAGGACTAGACGGGGTGGGGGGAGAGGGAGAGAGACAGACAGAGAGAGAGAGATAGAGACAGAGACAGAGAGACAGAGAAAGAAAATCTGAATCTTACCAACATCCTAAGGGCCAGGAGGACTTTTTTTTTTTAATTTTTAAAATTTTATTGAATCACTGAGATAGTTACAAGCTTTCATGTTTAGGTTACAATCTCACAATGATCAAACACCCATCCCTCCACCAGTGCACATTCCCCACTACCAATATCCCAGGTATACCCCACCTTTCCCACCCTCCCCCTGCCTCTAAGGTAGACAATATTCCCCATACTCTCTCTCTACTTCTGGGCATTATAGCTTGCAACACAGACACTGAAAGGTCATTATGTTTGGTTCATTATCTACTTTTGGCATGCATTTCCCATCCCAACTGGTTCCTCTAGCCATCATTTTTCTTAGTGATCCCTTCTCTATTCCATCTGCCTTCTCCCCTCTGCTCATGAAGCAGTCTTCCAGCTATGGGGCAGTCCCAGGGCCAGGAGGACTTTAACTCAAGTTAGCAAGTATTTGGTTTGGTAGTAACAATCACTGAATGAATCATTTTGATGTTTCTTTTCCACAGAAAAACAAATTTCAAATATCCATGTTTCCTTCATGACTTTTCAAGATTTTACAGTATAACCAAGGCAGCTGATATATATTAGGCACTGAAAATATGTCAGAATCTACGTTAAGCTTCTCATAAGCACATCACTTAATGCTCCTCCAAAATACTTATGTGAGAACAATAAGCACTCCGAACTTAATAATTAGAGGAAGTCTTAAAATTCCACTTAGTTCAGCTAATCTATTTGCGGTGGGGGTTGTGGTTTTTTGTTTCAATGAAGCCACATATTTAAGAAAAAAGAAACGACTTTGGCTCTGAAGCAGCTAAGACAAGCACTGGTAGGCATGACATAAACATAAGTGAGCTCTGGGCTCCCTGATGTAGAAAAGCTGAATTTTATTTACCCAGGCATATAAAGGGCAGATAATTATATAACACAGCATATTCCCAAATCATATTATAGATGAGCTTCTACTCGGCACAACCATTACCAAGATGACATAGCTTTAACTTTCTTGCCCTGCCATCAGAGCTAATGAAGAAGTGACTGGTCAAATCTTGGGGAACAGAAAGAATACAACCAGCAAAGCCCGACTAAACAACAAATTAGCCGTGTTCTATAAATAGCCAAGGCCAGCTGAGCTATGGGAATGTTTTAAAGATTAAAAAAAAAAAAAGGCAACACCATTAACATAGAAGAGTTCAAATTTTGTTTTTCAAGGCCTTGAAAAGGAAGGACTGATCTGCAGGGGCCAGAGAGAAAGCTCATGCCTGTACTGACCCCCCACACTGTGGGACAGTGAAGGAAGGAAGGGAGGGAGGGAGGGAGGGAGGGAGGGAGGGAGGGAGGGAGGAAGGAAGGAAAGAAGGAAGGAAGGAAGAAGGGAGGGAGGGAGGGAGGAAGGGAGGGAGGGAGGGAGGAAGGAAGGAAGGAAGGAAGGAAGGAAGGAAGGAAGGAAGGAAGGAAGGAAGGAAGGAAGGAAGGAAGGAAGGGAGGGAGGGAGGGAGGGGGGAGGCGGGGAGGGGGGAGGGAGGGAGAAGAGACTTGATCTTAAAACATGCACGTGAAAGAACTGGAGCACTGAATGGTACCGCATGGCAGGAGCATACACTCAGGTGAAAATATTTTCCTTCGGAGAAGCAATTTGGGAACTCATATTCCCTTGGACTACCCTTGATAGATCTCTAAGGACATGGGAAATCATAAAAACGAGCCAAGTCACCTTGACGGACGTGCCCCAGCCAATGACCAGCGTCACTGCGTCCTTCCAGCAGAGGCTGCAGGGGTACATGTCTGGGCGGAGACTTATGTCATCCCGGGGCACGTTGGTGATTCTCTGCTTGGAAGTGATGTCAAAAATCTTCACACCCTGGAAAATAAAGCAGCATTACCAACCCTCTATGACAGGCAAGGAAAGGAAAATATATTGACACTCACTGCTGATCCTCAGCACTGCAAAATACTGTCAGTGCCTTTGAGCACGACTGAGAACCACTGAAAACTCTCCAGTTCCTCAATCCCTGTGAAACTGCAAACAAACAAACAAAAAAACCACCCACAAAAAACAACACCTTCCCCAAGCACCC
The DNA here is from genome assembly GCF_027595985.1 of Sorex araneus. Taxonomy (NCBI): domain Eukaryota; kingdom Metazoa; phylum Chordata; class Mammalia; order Eulipotyphla; family Soricidae; genus Sorex; species Sorex araneus. Next base: position 353,883,388 of record NC_073302.1, read on the forward strand.
CCCTGCCCCTTTCCCCCCAAAAAAAGCATGGTCACTCTTGCAAGGCGTAAGTGATTAATCAGTGAATGGCTTGGATAACTCAGATTCACACAAATGTGAAATGCAAAGGAATCAACTGCATTTCCGAAATGACAGAGAAGTAACATTTCTAATTATACTGGGCCTTCACGTTTTCAAAACCCTGTGATTCCGAAGGCCACAGCAGAAGCAAAAGCATACCTGACATTTCCAAGCTCTCAGATGGAAACAGAGGCTAGCAGCAAAGAGCAAGTAAAGCAAGAGGACACCGTCTGTCTGCCTTTAATATGGCCCCAGAGGAGAGAGGAAAGCGCTGAGTAACAAAGGAGATTCTGGAGGCTTCCATGATGCATGCTGACCAGCTATGCCGTTCCTCATTTACTATATCATGAAACTGACCCTCATTTATACATTATATTATTTGCTCCATTGCAACATGTGATTTTACTCATTTACTACTTCATGGACTGGAGCGATAACACAGCGGGTAGGGTGTTTGCCTTGCTTGCAGCCGACCCAGGTTGGATGCCCTCTCGGAGAGCCTGGCAAGCTACCCGTGGCGTACTTGATACGCCCAAAACAGTAACAAGTCTCACAATGGAGATGTTACTGGTACCTGCTCGAGCAAACTGATGAAGAACGGAAGGACAGTGCTACTACTTCATATCATTTACTACACTATATCAAGAAATTTTAAAAGATATGCTAGATGTCAAGAAGATAGTTTTTAAACTTTCTACTTATCCTAACACATACCAAGTGAAAACTTAATTGTAGCACCCCAAATTACAATCCCCCTTTAAAAGACAGTCTGTTTGTTTTGCCCGTGATTATTCTGGGAGTAAGGGGAAATCAGCAATATATCGCACTTGTTTCATATCACCATTACTTGCCTTTGGCTAATAGGCAAATGGTATTTTCAATACTGCGTTCCCAATGCATCCCTTCAGTTATTAAGATGCCTTTTCATTTTCTTGGGCTATTTTCCATGCCTCAGGTTTTTTTTTTTTACTCTAAAATAGAGCTAGAATATGTTGGGAATTACTCTATTATGAAAGCCCAAAGCAATCTAATTTCTTTAAGCTTCCAGGTAGGGCCTGAGTCACTATCTGTGGCTTAGAAACGGCCACTGCACACAGCATCTCTCCCCTCTCACCCGCCACCTCCCCGCCAGCCTCCGGAGCACGGAGCCGTCCTTTACCATGTTGTTGGCCCACGCGATCAGGTGGCCTCTCCACTTCACACTCCGGATGTTTCCTTCCCCCTCGTGCAGGACCGAAGACTTCCAGCGGCTCATCCAGGAGCGTTCGAACAGCAGCAGCTGGGTCAGAGGGCAGAGCGTCAGGAGCCGGAGGGGGGGGCAGACCCCATTCCCTCCCCGCCAGCAGCAGGCCCAGCTCACGCAGGACAGGGCACACACTGACCAGGCACCTGTCCCGCCTGATGCCGAGGCTCACTCCCGAGCTCAGCCACAAGATGGCACCAAAACACCAACATTCACAAAGAACAGGACACAGTTACATCTTTCAAAAGACCACACAAAGTTCTTCCAAAGACTGCCCGGGGATGAATTATTTTAGTAAGGAATTAAAACCTTGTAATTTTTCTCTGAAAATAAGTTATCATCCATAGACTAAACTATAATAGCGAAAAGCAGTCTACTCATTTAACCCAAGAAAATGATTTATAAGAGAAATGTGCTTTAATTAAAACTTTTAGTTTATTTAAATAAACTAAATAAAATTTTATTTGAATTTACTTAAAAATCTTCGTAATAGCTCTTACAAATTCTAAGGGATACTGCAATATTCTAATTATTACAATATTCTAAGCGGTCAATTCATGTATTATCAGAATATCATAAAATATTTTTCTTCATATATATAGTTTAAATAGTTTGAGAAAAGTTTTTTTTCATCTTAATATGATACACTATAATTTAAAAACTGTGTAAATTTGAATGCCAGATACACTACTGCTAAAGAGGGAGTTGTCAACATCCCTGAGGCCTATGCTGGAGAAACAGCCCCGGCCCAAATGGCCAGTACCGCACCTGGGCCGAGGCACCCTCAGGGCCTCATAATTATTATGAGCAATTAATACGTCATTATTATTTTCATTGTTGGGGTCACTCTGCAAATATCAGGGACCTCAGGCCAGTCCTGGGGACTAATTCATGCAATACCAGAATATCTTAAGTACTTTTCCTTGATATATTCAATTTAGATAGTTTAAGAAAAGAGAGTTTAAGAAAAGACATTTTTGTATATTAAGATATGAAGTTTATAACCTTAGACATATAATATGAAATGGAAGTTAACTTTCAAAAGATAGAAAGTAAACACTGATGAAAGATTCCTTCCCAGAAGTTTTAAAATGCCTACCATCAGAGCTCATCTTGATCTACCTAATCTACCTCTTTTGGGTCCTGCCCTGCCCCCAAAGAAACTAACAGGGGAAGGAATGGATTCACACAATTTATTTTTTTAATAGCCAGGTTCCTGTGGAGGAGGCACAAAGGGTAGGGGTAAATGTAAATCAATATGAGCATCTTCACAAAGAAGCAGAACACGGTTACTGCAAACGGCAACAAAACGAGCGACGTTCTCTATTACCCAGGCAAACGCAAGGTGGGTGCCAGAGAGACGGCACAGCGTGGAGGGTGGCACCAGCCATTCCTTCCACCCCCAGCACCCCAGAGTCCCCCGAGCCACCCCCACAAAGAGTGAGCCCTGAGCACAGAGCCAGGAGTCAGCCCTGAGCACAGAGTCAGGAGTCAGCTCTGAGCACAGAGCTGGGAGTCAGCCCTGGGCAGTCAGAAGTCAGCCCTGAGCACAGGGCTGGGAGTCAGCCCTGAGCAGAGTTGGAAGTCAGCCCTAAGCACAGAGCCGGGAGTCAGCCCTGAGCACAGAGTTGGGAGTCAGCCCTGTGCACAGAGTCGGGAGTCAGCGCTGAGCACAGAGCCAGGAGTCAGCCCTGAGCATAGAGTTGGGAGTCAGCCCTGAGCACGGCCAGGTCACAAGCACACCAAGACCTTGCCCTCCTGCCGGACACAGGACTCCCTGGGCATGGCACAGCCTCCAGCCCAGGCCCAACATAAGAAATCACCACCTGAGGCCTAGTCGTGGGTGCAGGATGCAGACAGGGCAGGAGAACGGGGACAGGGGCTAGGGCGGTCAGCTTGTGTGCCAGGCAGGGCTGCTCTGGGGGTGGAGAGTGTGCAGACTGGCTCCTGCTGCACTAGGAGCTGTGAGAGCTGGTGGCCAGCCTCGGGTTCAGCACATGCCGTCCCCCAGTGGGGCAAGGCGGGGTTCCCAGGGCCCAGGCACTGCTGGGAGGGCTCCGTGTCCAGCACCATCCACGGGACTAGAGCATTCTCACTGAGCACCAGAGCGAGAGGCCCTGGATCCCAGGAAAACTGTCGAGAAAGCCCCTGAGCCTACAAAGACAATTTTATAAGCAAGTGACAAGAGCAAAACATTTCCCTTCCACACACACAAAAAGTGTAATATGAGACTACTATCTACAGGCAGTAGAAACAAGGGCCAGGAAGACTGGTCCACGGATGGAACCTGCCACACGTGCAAGGGTGGGGGAGGGCAGGTAGGGCAGAGAAAGGATCAGTATGACAATGATGGCTGGAAATGGTCACATGGTCACTCTGGATAAGAACTGAGAGCTGAAAGGAGGTAAAGGGATAGAGACATGATAACCTTTCAGTATCTGTACTGCAAACCATAAGAGAGAGAGAGAAAGAGAGAGAGAGGGAAAGAGGGAAAGAGAGAGAGGGAGAGGGAGAGAGAGAAGGAGAGGGGAAAGGGAGAGAGAGGTAGAGAGAGAGAGGGAGAGAAGGTGAGAGAGTGCGCATGAGAGAGGGAGGGGGAAGAGAGAGGGGGAGGGAGAGGGAGAGAGGGGGGAGAGGGAGGGAGAGAGAGAGAGAGAAAGAGAGAGAGAGAGAGAGAGAGAGAGAGAGGTGCCTGCTGTATGAGCATGCTGGAGGGGTGTGGAGGGGTGGCGGGAGGAAACTGGGACATCAGTGGTGGGAAATGTGCTTTGCTGAAGGGCCAGAATTGGGGAATTGGAACATCCTATGACCAGTCATGAACAACTGTGTAAAAACAAACAAATGAACATTTGAGTGGGAAAAGGTCCAGTGCCTGGGAGAAGCGGGCTCAGTGAAGAATTTTTTGGTCCACCTGCTGGAAGCAATGGCACGTGGAGGGCAGGATGGCAGAGGGCGGAGTTGGCTGCCCACCCCACCCTCCAGGCCTCCCCAGAGACCACCAGGCCCACAGTGGGGCCAGAGCATCAAGCACATGCCCAGAGCTCGCAGGAAACAGAACTACCAAGACCTGGGGCAAAGGCCACGGCTCGGCTTACTGCAAGCAGCAGGACTCGGGGGGAGCAGGAAGTAAAGCAGTTACAGGAATCTTCTAGCTAGTTCCACAGAAGCTGCGGCCCGAAGTGCTTCCATTCGGGCCACAAAGTAAAACATGACTTCCTACACCCACCACTGTCCAGAATAAAAGAGTCGGAGCAGTTCTCAAAAATAAAAAGGAAAATCATCTCTGACAAAGTCACAGGAGCCTTAACTCTGAATTCTGGAGCCACTCAATATGGGCTGATGTGGGAAACACAGGAGCACTCACGGTGAAAGCTCCGCAACAGAACCCAGCTGGGGCGTGTAGCGCCCCCTGGCTTCTCAAAGCCGAGACACCCCATAAACTGGAGAAGGACTTTAGAAATAATCTCACCATTCCTAGAAGACATTAAAATTAAGCAAGACATTAACAACAAAGGTTAAGAAAAACAAAAACCTCTCTACCCCTGGGTAAAAGAGGAACTTGAACTCCAAGCAGAGAGCTTTGAAAATGAGACTACAAATGCCAGGGACCTCAGCTTTGGGGGAAAGCAGTCAAAGTTGGAAACAGCAAGAAGCACCTCTCTGCAACTGAGCAGTAAACAAAACAGATGTGCGGCGGGGTAAAAGTACACTGCCAGAACGGAGTAAACGGAAAGATTTCTTGTGCTCCTAGGTCACAAACTTAAAATTCTATGATAAAAATCTTGATTCATGATTAATCTATGATACGAATGCCAAATCCTATTAATTCATCTGAAAATATGTACAAAAAACAGGAACTTTTAAAGAATTGCACAACTGAGAAGTGTGTGATTTGGCCCTGCCAAGCAGTAAAACGTTTATATAACTGACACTCGGAGCAGATGGTCCTATGAATTGACAGAAAAAAAATAAGAAAAAGAACTTAAAAAGATGAGTCAAAATAAGACCAGACACACGGTGTGTGCAAGAAATAAAGCGACTTCAAACCAATGAGCAGGTGCTCCACCATTTGCGAAGGTTCCTTTAAGAAGGACCCCGGGGCCCGAGATGCCACTCACTGCATGTGAGAGGCCCTGGGCTTGACAACTGCCCCTGAGCACCACTGGGGGTGGCAGGGCTGAGAACCTCCAGGAGTGCAACCTCCAGTCCCAAGACCCCCAGGTACAGAAGTCGCAACAATAAAGAGAAATATAAAATGACTATGATCCCAGGAAGTCTTAGCCTAGAAATCCATTCCAGAAATAAGCAGGGAAGTAAGTAAAGGTATATGCAAAGTTACTGATTATACCTAGAAGTAGACTAGAAACTGGGAAGTGACTGAGTGAAGTGTAGCAGCACTAGACAACTGAATCCTGGAACCTGTTTTCAAATGGTTTTCTGTGTGCATGCATTATCATAATAAGGCGTTCTAAATTAAATCTAAATTAAAAAATAGAAAAAGGGACTAGAGAGAGAGAGAGAGTACAGCAGGTAAGATGCTTACACGCAGCTGATCCAGGTTCGATCTCAAGCACCACTGTGGTCCCCTGAGCCCTGCCAAGTGACCTCTTCACAGTCAGGAGTAAGGCTCAGCACCATTCAGTATATGCCCCCCCACGCCCCAAAGCAGAACAGTATAAAACGTGAGCTCTAAATAATATATAAATATGCACTCACATATGAAAATCTAAAAGGCTCATTACAGGTTAATCATACTTCCAGAAATAGCTGACAGGAGATTCTATGTCATTTCTGTTTTTTAACCAGTCTCCACAGAACATGTGGGTTATTTTTATACTGTTAGAATATGGGATGAACTTCTTTAGACAACTGTCGCCGAGCCATGGTCCATTCCAACCAAAGGCCACCTGGACTGCCCTGGCCGGAGGCCTGTTTCCAGTTTGCAAGGAGGCGAGGCCGGCTAGACCCCGCGTGGCGCTGAGGGGACGTCCAGCAGAGGGCAGGAGCCAGGAGTCGTCGGAGGACTCCTGTCCGCGTCACGGCGGAGCGCGGCTGCACGCTGTCCACGAGCCGCACACCCACTGAACCTTGGCAGCACAGGCAGACGCTTCTCGTGTCCGACACGCCTGGGCCACGGAGGGGCCCTGGGGGACGGAGGGAACTTGTGGTGGAGAAACAAGATTTCTCAGGTTCACATCATTGTTCTAGACGTGATTCCTGTTATTTTCTGGTATAATTAAAAAAAGCGGTTTCGGGCACTTTGCCTCTTACACTCTGTGGATGCAAAACAAGAAATGGCTTGCAAACAGTTCTGCATAAAAGAGTCAGGTATAAGAGGAAAGAGCATTATTTAGAAGACTTCTCTTATATGTCAAATAATTTTCTCTAATTTGTTGGTTCTAGATAGTTTCAAAGTCATGCTGGTTCTGTAATGGGATAATGAGCAACGTTATATATCTTGTTCATAAGATTCATGTATTTTATCTTTCATCTTTCAAACAGACTGTATATTGGGGATAGAAGCCACATCTTATAGTCTACTTGACACACAGGGCCTAATAAATATCAGACACTGAGCAGGCAATCCTGTGTCTATAGTCTTATTCTCTTGGTGTTCATACATGTAATATCTTGGCTACAACAAGAGTGATGCCGTTCCCCAAAATCCTTCAAGTCCCCAGTGGGATCTAATTCTGAGCATCTGAACCTGTCCGATCTCAAAGATCTAAAGAAAACCACCCATTACCGGATACATGCACTTAATACATCCCTACTCTGAAGGGGGGCACACTTACATGGGTCCCACATCCTATTCCTAAAATTGTCACTCGATTTCGCTTCAAGAAAGAGGAGCTGATCTGTGCTGTGTCGGAAGGGCATCTCCACATTAGTCACCGCAGCCCCTGACCTCGTGGCTGCTGAGTAGGCGGCTCATTTGCTGTCAACGTGGTCACAGGAAATATCTGCGCACCTAAGAAGCTGCCTTGGCCCGCCAGTGAGTCTACTCCTGGCTCTCGCCGCTGCCCTGCTGTCCTCAAGGCCACCTGCGCGGCCCCAGGCATCGACTTCTGCCTTTGCACTCTACCCCATTCTTCACCTAGGATTTCTAGTGCCCTATCCATATGGTGTAAAACCTTAACTGTCAGCCGGTAATCATTCCCGTCCCTGCCTCAGGAGCTCGCCAGCTCCAGCTCAACCCTGCATGCAGGATTCAACTGCTAACGCTCCTCAGCCCCGCTCATCCAGCGGGGAGAGCCCGAGCGGCAGCGTGGGCGGAGATGCACTGTCTGGCAGGGATGCCCAGGGAAGCTCTCTCGGCCTCGGGGATTTCAGAAAAGATAAGCTATGTCTCTTATAAACATTCGACGCTCATTTAGCTAACACGAAACTATCTGCCTGTACTTCACTGACACTTAATAAAATCCATTTCTTTCTCCTCGTGGCAGAACCGCCAAGAGACCGACTGCACAAGGGCGTTCCATGAAGCATTTGGGAGGGTAAGTCACGCAGTGAGCTACCCTTAAAAGCAGCTGGCTAATTTATTTGGTTCATCTTCCACATCCTGTAATATTGAATTGTCATTATCACAATACTGAAAGCAATTTGAGCTCACTGAAAGCTAAGTACACGAGAGGAAAAACTGTTTCGAAGAGGTCTATTTTTTGTTGGAGAAAGTATTTTAAGGCTTTATTTCCCATAAATCCACATTCTGGCAGTCAGCACTCTTGGTACTTATATTTCAATAGGCGCCCTCGCATCCTCAGCAATATACTTTACTCTCCTATGTTTTGTGCTGATAAATCTATCTGCTTCTTTCCTAGACTCCAAGAGGCAAAAGGCACAGAGTCCCCCACACATGCGCAGGGTTTCGACTGGGCTGTAATAAAGCTGCCGGTCCTGGAGGGAAGGGAGTATGATCGGCCCCTTTTTAATCCTCCTTTGATCTTTCAAGGAGATAAGTCATGGGTATCCTTCAGCTTCCTCAATCCGGGCAACACTGCTTGCTTTGGGCAGACAGGGAAGACAGGCTGGACCCTGCACCCGCGGCCCAGTCCCGGTCATCAGGTGTGTTCCGAGGGGGACACACAGTGACAGTATGGAAGATGAAGTGCTGCGCCACACCCGATGCTGGCACCCAAGACAATAAAAATAGAGAAAAAAAAGAAGTGGGCAGGAACCCCAGTAAGTCAGGACACGGCCAGCAAGACTGTCCACGTCTAGGCCAGGGCATCATGGAGCCAGGACTCTTCACGGGAGACTGAAAATCCAAGACAATGACGGATGACACTGAAAAGAGGGCAAGTGAGGAAGCCATCACGGAGTCCCCCCCAAAACCAGACAGGAGCTAGCTGGAGGGAGCAAGCGGGGGTGCTGGGTCATGATGGAGGCAGCAGGCACCGAGAACGGAAGTGGAAGGTACCTTTGCCTTGCTTCTTCCTTCGGCTCAGAACCGAAGTTTACAACACACACAGATGTTCCAAACACACCAATAGTCTTACTGTCCCCTTCAAGAGAGAAGGATGAAAGAGCAAACATCCCAAACATAGGATTATTTCGAATTCAGTGGTTATGCTCTGGACAGGTTACAATCCTTCCATAACGGGCATGTAGCATGTTTAAAAACTGTCGAGCACCAGCCAAATACTCCATAACATTAAGTCTGCACCACAGGGGCTCCGGACCCACTCAACAGACTTCTTCCAAGCAGCATTTGAGAAAACATGATTTTGATGCACACAGATTCTGGACAAGTCCATGAAGTCGAAAATCCTGGGACAGCTATGCAGACTCAATAAGGATTTGAAATTAAAAAATGATGTTGTGTCAATATAAGGTAACAGTCGGGTTTGTGACCAAGAAATTTGAGCTACAAGTTCAAAAAATCTGAAGAACAGAGTTGAACATTAGTCAAGCCTCTTTGCAGCAGTTTCCTTTACCTTAAAGAATGCAGGAAGACGGAGATGTGAGATCTCCCAGCCACTAAGTGGGTTTAGCCGCCATTGCAGCCATCAGGTGAGGCGAGCCTGTTTGTCAACTCACATTCTACAGTCTCTGCCTGGGACTCACAGAGTTGGAGCTTCACCATAGCAGAATTGTGACAATCACATGGGATGCCATCCAAAGGTCTAACAACTGAATGGAGGAACATTAGATATGGCTGGGGATACGGCACAGGAGGGAGACAGAAAGGAGGGGGGAGAAAGACCCACCTGCAAAGAAATATTTGATGTTCCACAGCAGATGAACTAGTGAAAAGAAATTCTTGGACTCTGGTGGCAGAACTAAGGCTTAGAGAGGGGGAGGGAAAGAGCCGATGGGCCCATGGCAAAGGGAATCGGGGAACGGGTGACAGCTGGGATCTCATACCAGGTGTTTAAAGAGGCATGAGGCTGTACTCCTGCTGGGACTACCTTGATTTAAATAAAATTAAAAAGAAATAAATATGACAGTATCTGGGACCCGAGAGAGAGCTCGATGGCCAGGAGTGCCTACATTTTCATGGAGAGGTCATCAGGGTGACGTGTCAGCATCAGCCAGGAGGAGGCCCTGAACATTCCAGGGCGTGGCCCAAAGACCAAAACCCAACAAACGAAAGAGGGGCTGGAGTGAGTGCACAGTGGGGAGGGCATCTGTCTGGCACCCCATATGGTCCTCAGAGCAAACACCAAGGAATGGCTCCTCAGTGCAGAGCCAGGAGTAAGCCCTGAACACTGCAGGGTATGAGCCCAAACAAACAAAAACAAAAAAGAGAGATTCTGTAGCTAAGAACAGACTCAACAAGTTAACATGGTTCACAATGTTAAAGCTAAAATGATTACGATTACATTATAGCATGATTGCTCTTTATTATTCAAGATTACATTAAAGTATTAAGCTCTTGTTATGAAAGCAGTGTATGCATGCCAAGCTTGCTGCCATCAAAGGAATGAAGTCCCAGGTGCTGCCAGGTAATGCTGATTTATTGATATTGTTAATAATTTTGCATATAGCCTCCCGTGAAGAGTTACAAGCATTTTACTTGTCAAAACAAATGAAGGCAGACCATCCAAAGAGAGAGCCTGAGGACCAGAGCACACCCATGTGAATTTTCACAAAGCACCACCAGAGCAGCTATCTAGAAAGTGGTTTTATTTTTGACATATGAAAAAACAAAACCCACCTGAGGATGATCTGGCGGTCACAGCTGGGCCTGAAGCGACAGAGGAACGACACAGAACAAGCCCCTCCATAATCAGGTCTGGGTTTAGGTAAATTAGCAACATCTTGAAAAGCCACATACTTAGGCAAACAACTCCACATTCTGGCTAAAGTTAGGCGACTGCATCTTTACCAGTGATCTATTTAGCCTTAATTTAGTCTTCCTCCCCCAAGATCATATTTATTAAGATAACAAAGGATGCCGGTACACTGGTGGTACAATGGCTAGCACAGCTGCGCTCCAGTGGTAAAAGGACTCTTGCTAGATTAGAGCATCCCACCCAGAGGGCAGGGCGCTGGCCTTGCATGAGGCTGACCGGGGCACAGTCCCTGGCATCCCAAATGGTCCCAAGCACCACTAGGAGTAATTCCTGAACAAAGCAATGATAAGCTGCTCCCTTAAATCCTCGCCTGGAAAGGATTCAAAACACATCTGTTGTTTCCGAATTGCCTCTGGCAACACAGAGCCTGGCCTGGTCACCAGCATCCTTGCCCTTCACACGGCCTCTGCACAGGCCTCAGCCCGGATCCTTCCCTGCCCCACTGACATCCCCCTGCTTACAAAGCCTTGCTCTGGCAGCCGGGCCCCAGGCTCAGCCCACAATTACCACGTCAAACAGCTGACTATCCCGCTTCTGAAAATGAGGTCCGCTGCACACAGCACTGTGCCAATCTAATCACTTCCAGAAGGATCTAGTCGGTTATTACAAAGTGAATTTCAGAGTTCAGAGGTCAGGGTCAGAGAATCTGCTGACAGAGAAAGCTGAGCAATTCGAAAGAGAAGTCTGGACAAGATCTGCCTGGCCGACTTCTCCACAAACAGACTCCGTCGCTATGCTCCTGTACGAGAATTCCGGACACACAGAGGCTGCACTTTAAACAATCCCTGGGATCACATACTTGAAGGCTCCAGTGGGATTTTTTAAGAGATGTGCTTTTTCTTGCACTCCATTTCTTTTTATTTTTTCCTAAGCATGGAAACAAAACAGAATTTAGAATAAGCTTTTTATGCTCATGTGTCAAACAGTGGGGCCCATAAATCCAAGTACGGCATTCAACTACTAAGAAGTTACCTTGAAATGCTGAAACAAAAGTTTATGCCAGACAGTATTACAGTTCCTCTTCCCAGTCCCTGGTGGGCTAAGAAGCTCCCTCTAAGGACGTAAGAGCTGGAACTTTACAAAGGAAATATCAACTACCCTGTCAAACTATGTTTCAGGCTCTTTTCTTTGCTTTTTAAAATATTGTCATTTAGAGCTATTCTGAAATATATAATGTTCTGATTACTTTAAAAAAAACGATTAAGTTAGACATCCCTTTCCTATGCTCATGGAATAATGTGTCATCAGCATTTCACCAAAGGACTTTTACTCTTCCTGTTTTGCCACGCTAACTTTTGCACTCTCACCACTGTGTAAAGATGGCAGCATGCCAAAATTCACTTCTCTGTTAGTGCAAGAAGGATCAGTGTTCTTAAGAGTTAAACCTCTCTTTGAGTCTTAAAAGATAAAATTATTTCTTAAAAGCAGATGGTTATAACCTCTCATGTGATATTTGTCTCTATGCTATTCTCCCTGTGTATGACCTGCTCGAAACGGAAAGAGTTTGATTATGATTAGTACAGGTAATCACCTTTTGCTAAATGTTGGACTCTTCCAATTTGTTCTTAGTTTATGATGCTGCAAACAGCAGTTGGAATGATAGAAGCCAGAGAGAAGCCGTAAGCACTGCCAGGTGTAGGATAACATATTGGGTTACTCTCACCACAGTGCTCCCATTCCTTTGTGTTTATTTGTAGCTTCTTTCTTAATGTTCTGTTGACTTGTATATATTGTTTTTCTCTTCTCCTTGAGTCCTTTGCATATTCTATTCAGAGCAATGTCCTTTTTGTATGGACACAGGAAGACTTAGCAAATGCTATGCTTTTGTAACCTGGGAGTCATTTGACCCTATGTGATATTTTCCTCCTGGTCATCTGTTCTCGACCTAAGCCTCAGCTGCCCTTACTTCCTAGCACCCCCAAAAGCAGGGTCCTGACGAGGGATGGGACGGACCCAGGGCAAGCGGTGAGTTGTGTGCTACCCTGGCATCGAGATGGGCCTGGCCAAAGTGCCTAATGCTTAACTATAAGCTAAGAGCTTGGTCATGGACAAATGCTGTCATGATCCAAACAGTGATACCTAGATGTGGACCCTGCTAGGGTTAGGAATGATTAATCTGGCCTGAGTGCTGTAGTCTAAATCTCTGGCAAAATGTTGCCAGAAGAGCTGCCTTGCAAGCCTCAATGTATCTCTTGCTATGTCCATACAAAAATAACTAGTATTGGGGCTGGAGCGATAGCACAGAGGGTAGGGCATTTGCCTTGCACGAGGCCGACCCGAGTTCGAATCCCAGCATTCCATATGGTCCTCTGAGCACTGCCAGGAGTAATTCCTGAGTGTAAAACCAGGAGTAACCCCTGTGCATCGCTGGGTGTGACCCCAAAAACAAATAAACAAAAAATCCCTAGTATTAAGATATTAATGAGTGTTTGAACTAAGGGAAAGAGAAAAACACCTTAAGAGTCAGGAAGGGCTTTGGAATGCCCCTAGGTTGTGTTCCCTTTGAACCTGGTGGCCCTCAGGAAGGGCTTTCTTATGTTGATTTTGCTACCTGGCTGTGTGTAGCCTAGAGGGAAGGTTGGAGAGACTAGTGAAGGAGGTGCAGCAGTAGGTCCAGAGAGAGGACAGAGCTGGGAGTGAGGGAGATGAGAAAGATGGAAGATTGAATAAACGGTAACTAATCAGCAACCAGCTTGGTCCTCGTTCTTCCTTTGCCTGTCCTTGGCCAACAGCCGTCCCGATCCAGCCCATACACAGTGGTTCCAGAGCACCGAACATGGGCGGTGAGACAGGGTTGCCTGCCTGGAGAGCCCGCGAGTGCACATGCTCCTCAGCATGGGCATGCGCGCGCGCGCGCGCGCGCGCGCGCGCACACACACACACACACACACACACACACACACACACACACACACGAGTTCTCAGCATCTCTGTGGCTGAACCCATTCCCAGACCACTGCCCCTGCCCCCCACCCCTTTGACCTTATTTCTAAGGTTTTTATTTTTTGTTCGTTTGCTTTTCTTTTTGTTTCTGGACCACATCAGTGGTGCTCAAGGTTTACTCCTGGATCTATAACTCAGGGATTATTCCTGGCAAATCTGGGGGACATATGGAATGTCAGTGATCAAATCCAGGTTGTCCACATGCAAGGCAAGCTCCTTGCCCCCTGGACTATCTCTATGGCCCTGCTTAGCTTTTTTTTTTTTTTTTTAAATCAGAGATAAGTTCTCTACTGAAACCAGAAATATTGACTGAAATATCTTTAATATTCAACCAAACACATTCATTTTTAAGTATATGAAATACTAATGTTCAAACTATGCAGCACAAATTATCTTTCACACATAAAGTAAAGAAAGAGAATTGTGCAAAACAACCAAGCTTGATTCCAGAAATCCCTAGTTGTTAAGCAATACACCAAGAGGACTACAGCTTATCGAATAAATACTATTTTTCACTGTTCACTAAATATGTATTTCACATAATATATGATGTGTGATGGATCCAAAGAAGTCAGTCAACATGCTCATATGCTTCAAGTCCCCAAGCAGAGGACACATTTACAAGCCAATGGTTCATAAGCCTGTAGCATACCAGTTCCTGGTGGGCTAAGAAGCTCCCTCCAAGGACCTAAGAGCTGGAACTTTAGCCATCACGAAAGGCTTTACAAAGGGAAGGACCTCAAAATAAAAATGTTTAAGAGGAGTTAATTTGCTTGTCATTTCATGAGTATTTATAGCAAACTTTGTCCCTCTAAAACTTAGAAAAGGTACTAAAACAAGAATAGATATAAGATCAATAGAATGAGAAGCCCAGAAATCAATCCTAACATTTGTGGTTAACTGATATTTTCACAAAGGGACCAGACAAAAAAAAATAACAAAACAGGCTTTTACCAAATGATGTCAAACAAGAATACTCCTCTAGGAAACCGTGGAATCTCGACCTCACCCTACAACACACACAACAGTGAGCTCAGTCGCACATTCTAGACCCAAAGTTAAAGAGTTACGCTGTTCAAGTTTGTTTCTTTTCTCCTTTTTCTTTTGAATTGAAGCAATATAGTTTTTATTTAAACTAACTTACTTAGAAAAATGTGAGGAGAAAGAAAGAGAAATTACATGAAAGAGAGCATGAGCTTCTCCAGAAGGGAAAAAGCAGGCAGAGACTCAGAGAGAAACCAGTGAGATACGTGTTCAAGGGACAGCAGGGCTGACAGGGCTGAGAAGCCCAGAGCCGTTCAAGTCTTAGAAGAAAATGCGGATATAAATCCTGATGGTCTTGGATAGATGCAAGACCAAATACATAAGAATAAAATAGAAAAGATGAATGGACTTCCTTGTATTTCAAAACTTTTGTCCTTTTGTATTTCAAAGGACATTTACAAAGTGTAAGATATTATTCATACCTTGGTCTCTGATTCCAAACCTGAGATGACCAAGGGGTGGGGGGAAAGGGAGGAGGAGGTGGGTCGGAAGTGACACTACGACAGGGTGGAGGGTCATGGGCATTTTGGTGGCGGTGAAGGTGCGGTAACTTTGTGCAGCAAAACCAGAAACGTGAACACTATTCTGACTGTGTTACCTAAGTGACAATAAAAAGTCAAAGAAAAAGAAACGATGGTTCATAAGTAGAACACGAACACTTGTAAATCATAGATTGATAAGGTTCGTATGTCCAGAATATACAAAGACATCTACCTGTATAAAAACAAGAAAATTAGTTCAATTAAGAATTTAAAAAGAATGTGATTACATTTCTCCAAAAATAATTTCCAATAGGCACATAAAATTTTTTCATCAGCACAGGTCATTAGGAAAACAGAAATTAAACAATGGCATACCATTTCACATCATCACATCGCTAAAATAAAAAGACACTAAGTTGGTGTTAGTGACTCGGAAAAACTGAAGCCCTCTTCTTATTGCTAGTGAGAGTGGGAAATAGTTCAATCACACTGGAGAAACAGGTAACAGTTCCTCACAGTGCTTAAGTTACTCTCTGTGACCACACTTGGGTGGATGAAAGCAGAGGGTCAGAAAAAGAAAAGACTGTACATAAGTGCTCATAGCAGCATTATTCATGACAATCAAGAGAAAGACAGCACCCAAATATTCATCAGCTGATGACAAATAAATAAAATATACAATAAAATGTAGCTTGGTCATAAAAAAGTAATGAAGTAGTGATATATATCTAGAAAACAATAAATGAAGTTAGATGCAAAGGCCACACATTATATGATTTATTTGTGTATCTAGAATTCATGTGAAATAACAAAAAGGGGCACATTTTACAGATAAATGAGGTAGGTTACTATTTGCCTATGCTGGGAAGGGGGTATATTTAGAGGACAAGAACTGAGTGATTAAGGGCACAAGAATTCTCTTTTGGAGTGATGAATGATGTTCTAAAATTGGACATTAGTAATGGTCGCAAAATTCTGTAAATATAATTTTAAAAACTTAACTGTACACTTTAAATTGGGTAATCATGTAGTATGCCAATTTTATATGTCAATAAATTTATTAAAATATCTAAAAGATTACTTAGTACAACTGCCAATAATATGGAAATGTTTCTTCACTTCAAAGTATTACAAATATACTTTTTCAAAGCACTAAATTTTTAAAAAATTTTATTGATTCACCGTGAGATATAGTTACAAGCTTTCATGTCTGAGTTACAATCACACAATGATCACACACCCCTCCCTCCAACAGTATACATTCCCCACCCCCAATATCCTCAGTAAAACCCCACCTTTTCCACGCCCCCCTGCCTCCATGGCAGACAATATTCCCCATACTCCTCTCTACTTTTGGGCATTATGGTTTGCAATGCAGATACTGAGAGGTTATCACGTTTGGTCCTTTCGGCATATATCTCCCATCACACCTGATTCCTCCAACCATCACTTTCCTAGTGATCCTTTCTCTATTCCAGCTGTCCTCTCCCCACCCACTCATGAGGCAGTCTTCCAGCTATGGGGCAATCCTCCTGGCCCTTGTATCTACTGTCCATGGGTGTCAGCCTCATGTGATGCTATTCTATACTCCACAAATGAGTGCAGTCCTTCTATGTCTGTCCCTCTCTTTCTGATCCATTTCACTTAGCATGATACTCTCCAGGTCTATCCACTTATAAGCACATTTTATGACTTCATCTCTCCTAACAGCTGAATAGTATTCCATTGTGTAGATGTACCCAAGTTTCTTTAACAGTCATCTGTTCTTGGGCACTAGGGTTGTTTCAAAGATTTTGGCTATTGTGAACAGTGCTGCAATGAACATACAGGTGCAGATGCCATTTTTACTGTGAAAAGCACTAAATACTAAGCTCTACATACAGTATCTCACCTTTAGTTTGCTTTAATATGTAAATTACTTTTATCAAGCAATTCTAACTTTAGTTATTAAAAGTTTTTCACCAAACGACCAGAATTATCTTTATTTTGACATATTTATTTCTTTTGGGGGCATATCTGGCAATGCTCAGGGGTCAGTGGGCCATATGTGGTAATGGGTTGGCCACATGTCCGGCAGGGGCCGTCCCCTGTGCTCTCTCTCTGGCCTTGAACTAACTTCACATGTACATACTTAATCTTTTTGTTCTTGGGAATATGAATTTCTAGGGAGAACAGACACAGAAGGAGAAATCTTTGTGCTCACTGGCACAGAACACTGAACACAGAAATGCGTGTCCAGGGGCCAGGAGGACCCAAAGGAGAATACAGCTTCTCTCTGCTTGTCGTGAGTCATAGGCTACGGCTTCTAGTTTCCTGCCCATCACACATATGCTGTGAGATTCCAGCTTTTCCCAGCGGGCTGTGCTCCCACTTAGATGAAGGCCACAGTGCCCGCCAGCCCGTGGTGGCAGTGTCCTCTGGCATTGCTGGCACCTGCAGATGCTCCCCAGACTACACGGAAGGGTAGAGACAGGCTAGTAAGAGTGTCAGGTGTACCCCAGGTGATAGACAATCCTGCAGCACCATCGCTCTGGCAGGCCTGCAAGACCTCAGCATTTCCTCTAGCGCAAGGGCAGCTCCCAAGCCCTATAGACAAGCCAGATGAGCACAGAGAAGACCCGCTTCCTGCCAGACACCGCCACAGATGCTACCTCTAAAGGGGTCCCTAGACTGGAAGGTACAGGGCACCGATCTCTAGCACTATGGCTGGAACTCAAAACTGCACCTGGCGCTGGAGAAACACTTAAACAGAAGTGATTTCTTCAGACTTGTCGTTACTGATATTTTATCAAGACTGCAGTTAAGAAGACAGAGCATGTACTCCAGTCCCAGCCAAATCAATAGATTCTGCAGCTCTGGGAAAACCCCCAAGTATCTCGACAGTGTCAGAAATGCACAGGTAAACTCACGGTCTTTCAGTCAGAACCATGAGATAACAAAAGCTTCCTGTTTTCCTGAGACAGTATGGAGTTATGGCACTTGCCTTGCATTGGCTGACTGGTTCAAATTCCCAGAACCACATCTAGGTCACCCCTACATGCAGGGCCATGAATAACCCCTGAGTACCTCAGAGTGTGGCCCAGTCTGGGGAAAGTTTGAGTTTTAAGCCACTTAGAAAACAAATACACACAAAAAACACAGTGCTCGGGATCTTTTATCCCCACTATCTTGATTTTAAAAAATAATGCATAGGAGGGCAAGAGAGATAGTACAGGGCTAGGGTGCTCTGCCTTGCATGTGGCCGGACCAGGTCCAATCCCTGAGAGACCATTTGGTTTCCTGAGCCCCACCAGCAGTGACCCCTGAGCACAGAACCAACAGTCAGCCCTGAACATGGCTAGATGTGGCTCCCCAAACTTAAATAATTAAATAAATAAAAACACAGAGGTTTAAGGCATAGCTAAGCAAATTAATGTGGCATCTCAAGTAAAAATTACCAATTAGAAAAATATTTTATGTGGAAATACTTTAGTGAAAGGTACTGGCAAGAAAAATCTTTCCTGAGGCTCACAGAGAGATTTTTAGATGTTTAGCAGTTGAAGGAGATGTAGACTGAAGCCAGAAACCATTACATCAAAGCTGCAATTTGTACAAATGAATCCAGGCAATTCCTTTGGGAGGCCCAGGAGGTGGGGAGCTGGGAGCCAAGGGTGCAGGGCGCTGGGGAGAGACACCAACTGTCAGGGCGCATGGCACAGCAGGCACCAGTTTCCTGCCACGGAAGGGATTGGATCATGCTTGGGAAGCGCTGGGCAAGACCGTGGCCAGTGGGCTCCTGGCCCCTCACTCTGTGACCTAGAAAACCTGGGGGAAACGACAGACACTGTGGTGGGACAGTCAAGCTTTTCACATTCATTCCTGAGCAAGACCAAGACTCTGCTACTGAAATACTCTTGGCCCCCTCCTTCCCCGAGTCCCAGATGGGGGAAAAGAACCCAGGTTCCCACACAGCCTTTCACTGCAGAAATGTTCGGAAGCAAGATACCTGCTGCCTAACTACAGGAGCACAACTAAAGTAGAAGGCTCTTTCATTTCATATTTAGAAGGAAACATGCATGTGTATGCAGTGGTTTTTGTTGTCTCTTGGGGGTGGGGGAGGTGGGTCTTCTTTGCAGGGTCCTCGGGGCTTCAAGTCACTCACCAAGACACTCAGATACTGGGTCACTGCCAGGAGCTAATGTTTCAGTGCCAGGGCTTTGGGCATTCCAAACATGTGCCCCTCTCACTCCAGTATCATCTCCCCAGTCCCTGCAGTCTCTGCTTACCTAAATCACGCTAAGATAACATGGTAGGGAAAAACAGCGCCAACTGTTCTGAGACTTCATTAAGGCCCACAGAAAAGCCACCACAACAAAGAATAAAACATAGATGAACAGCTCTTTTGTTGGGAGAGAGAAAGAAAGAGAAAGAGGCTGGATTACAGGCTAAGTAACATGTCTCCGTTTCTTTTGCTCTGCATCACTTCCAAAGGAACGTAGTGGGAAACACAGGCCCCTACTCCCCGGAGAAGGTGGCCCGACAACTTCAGGACTGAAAATTCTCAGCCACAAAATATACGAAGGCTAAACTGAAGCCCAACATACAGGGACACGGGCCCACACCCGAAGGCGGCACGTGCTGGCAGAGAGCTGGGACTGACCTTCTTCCCTCCTGTCACAAACTGCTTGCAGCTGGATCTCACGAACTGCGGGTGCACAGCGACGATCTGCAGGAGAAAAGGGGCGACACTGGTTCAGAGTCCGTGAAAGCGCAGAATGGGAACACTTAGGCCTCCGACAGGAGGAGCCGAGCACCGCCCGAGAGTTCAGTAACGGCGCGGGCAGACAGGGAGGGAGGCCTGGCTCTGAGTTTTGGGGAAAGAAACAAGAAGAAATTGTTCGGTCCCGATGTCGTACAACAGCAGGAGTAACATGCCGATGAGATGCAAATCCTGGCACTCTGGAGATGGAGAAGCTGAGGCATCCCAGGGAGAGGTGAACCCCCTCAGAAACAGAAACCCAGGAAGAACTGAACGATACAGATATGTGAGGACTCTAAGAGTACCAGGCGTTCCCTGTAACAACACCCAGATTAATTTTCCTGAGACAACGGGAGAAATTCTCTCTCCCTTTCTCCCAAATGCCGCTCCCGGCCTTTCCCCTCCAGAGAAGCTAGAGCTCTCTAGAACATGTATCTTTCTCTCACTTTCCCTCAGATTTATCTAAGTGAATTTCTTTCAATTAAACTCGTTTGTTCACTATTTCTTCTCCTCCTGACGTTCTTTACTGCAAGGAGGCGATGTTCTGGAATGAAGCCTGGGAGGGAAGGGCTGACGTTCCCGCCCAGAGCGATTCCCCCTAGCCTGAGCCCACAGAGGGTGTGGGGACCCGACCCGGGCTGTGCAGACCAAGTGGGCTTCAGGCGCTGCTTGGCAGCTGCTTCATAGGGTGGGGGGACAGGAGTACTAAGTGCTGCTCGGGGGCTCGGGACAGGCGCCAGGCATTTCCCTGGGCGGCCACGCGGGATGGCCACGGAGCCAAAGCACCTCCTTGGCTTCCTGCTTCATCTCCTTGCATGCTCTCCTGCTTCCT
Source organism: Sorex araneus (assembly GCF_027595985.1). Lineage (NCBI taxonomy): Eukaryota > Metazoa > Chordata > Mammalia > Eulipotyphla > Soricidae > Sorex > Sorex araneus. Next base: position 353,904,029 of record NC_073302.1, read on the forward strand.
CCCTCCCGCACTCCCTCCCCTTTCTGTTTCCTTTGTGATAGAGTTTACATTTTAATTCATCACCATTTTTAAATGTTTAAGTGATACAATTTACGAAACAGTGACTGGTAGGGCTTTAAGGTAGGAAACCCCAAGACAAACAGTCCCACCCCTGCACACAGCTTCTCAGGCTCTGCTGCCTGAGGTGCTCCTACTCTGCTGCTCCCTCACCTCCTCAGTGCCTCCAGGGCTTCTAGAAGGTGTTTCCCTTGCCCAACTCTGCCTAGGCAGCCCCCTGCCTGGTGACTCTTCCAGGGACAGGAAGCCTGTGCTGGCCTTCCAGTCTTTTCATCCCGGAACTCAAGAAAATTCACTAATACATTTTGTTTTTCTGAAACCTGGTACTTAGAAAATCAACAGTGTGCTAGAGCAATGGTACAGCGGGGAGGATGCTTGCCTGGCACGCGGTCGACTCAGGTTCAGTCCCCATGGCCCCTTATCCCTACACGCCACCAGGAATGATTCCTGAGCACAGCAAGGAGTGGCCCAAGTATCTCTAGGTGTGGCTAAAAAAAAAAATCAACATAATTGTATTGCTATAATCCTTCACCTAAGAAAATTCCTTCAATACCATTGTCACTGAGCATGACTCATTTCCTGACCACTGCCGCAGGGCTGGCTGTCCCACTCTCCTGATGCCCCCGGACACCAAAGTCAAGTCACGTCTACTGTACTGTTCGTGTGCTCAGCCCTTCATACAACCCCAGGAAGCAAGTGTGTTCCAGACACCCCATCTGCTGCCTCACCTCCTTACCTGCCCCCCCTCCCCTGCAGCCACATGACAGCCTTGCCTGCCGCTCTTCCCACCGCTCACCCCTCCCCCGTCAGCATAGCCAGTCAGTTTCACCTCCTCGGGCATTGCCGCTCCCCCTGCACAGGACCCCATTTCTGAGTCCACTGATTATTCCCTTTCTTTTATTTTCAGTCTCCCCTGCTCTGACTTTTGACCATCAACCAAAACATGCCCTGCAGAAACCTTCTCCCCCTTTATCAAAGGCCTTTCTTCCTCATCACCAAATTCTTGGAAAGACAAGAGGCAACTAGCAGTTTCTACTCTGCATCTCTGACTGATCTCCGGCGGTGAGTGTCCTGCTGCAGAAAGCTGTCCTCACTAAGGTCACCAGCGTACTACACGAATGACAGAATATGCCTCTTCCAGTCCATACCCGTGCAGTTTGCCCATGGGCTTTCTTGGCGAGCCTCACGCCCTCCTTCTGGAGCCCCCTGCTGCCCGCTCACACGGGCACTGCCCATCTCACTACCTGGTTTCCTTCCCCTCTGAGTTCCTGGCACTGTAGAATTGTGCCAAAGTCTTCTCATCTCTTAGCTTTTACCTGACAAATCTTTTTAAAAAGAGCCGGTTCGTACTCAATTAAGCAGTCCTCAGCTTCGTGATTTTAGAGCCAATCTCCATTTTCCCGTGGAAAGCTCATGCTTCTGAAACAGTTCCACTGGGGGTGCTTCCTTACCCCCGAAAACCAGAGCAAGAGCCTCGACTGCGCAGGCTGCCCCCTGGGTCCCGCACCTAGCTCATCCTTGTTTAGCCAAGTTTAGCTCTGAGGGCTTTCGGGTGTGTTCTCTGTAAACTCCCCTGGATGACTGCTCTTCAATAAGGTCCTGCCCGAGCACTGCCTTCTCTCTCTCAACTGTCCTCTTCCTCTGCCCCGGCAGCTCTGACTTCCTAAAGTACGTATCAGATCCCATCTTTCCTCTGCGGTTAATCGGTGAACACTTGAATGAGTGAGCAGGAAAATGAACAACTCCTTTGACCCCTGCACAACCACACTAATGATGCCGTCCATGCCCTGGCACCAGCCAGGCACCCACTGGCTCTCTGGCCATACTGTGCGTGTCCCGGTATTCATTTTCCTCAGGCTCAGCTCGGTTTATGCTCCTTCTCTGCTCTTAAACATTCAATGAGATTTCTCCTTATCTACTACATGGACCCCAATGCCTTAGCCCGACCAGAAAGCCAGGCCAAACTGCCTCCACTGTCTTCCTGCCAAGTCAGTATTTTATGCACCATCTAAACAAGACTATTTGCCACTTGCTGAACACAACATGAACTTTCAGGTCTCTCCATTTCATTATCCTGTTCTTCCACAGGAAACCCAGTGTCTTTCTCTGTCCCATCCATTTATTAAACCCCAGTGGAACTTCACTCCATCTGTGAAGCCATTACTAACAAGTTACCACGGAAGTGACTTCTCTCAACGTTGAGCGCCTTAATAATGCCTCTGAGCCTTTGATCGCAAATTCTCCTCATGGTCTTCTCACCTCACCCACTATCACAAAATCCTGGCAGGTCAAGATCACCATTAGATATTTCTATCTTCTGGTTTCTCCCACATTAAATAGTACCTTCTACTGTTAAAGTGCTGAATGAAGCTTACTGAGAAAATTAACGCAAGACTAATGGCCTTCATAGTATTATAACCTTTACTGCTTTAACCAGAAAAAAAAAACTTTTATAAAATTTAAAACTGAATACTTACTTTAATGGGACAGTCAAAAGTCTCATGAAATTCTTCTCCAGTATACAGTCCAAACACCTGTACCTAAAAATGCAAATACGTTTTCAGTTGACTGTGACAGCAACAAAGAAGGCTACTGAGTCAGTGAGAAGACATAGAACAGATTTTTAACAAGTAGAACAGTTAATAACTAAGGCCCTTATAATCTCTATTCAATAGCAAATGAAAACAATTCTATCAGGCTGACAGTAACTCCACTACATTTAAATCTACGCACATTTCCTGGAGAGAGTTCACTTTACACATCACAGATATCGGGGCTGGAGCGACAGCACAGCGGGCAGGGCATTTGCCTTGTACACGGCTGACCTGGGATCGAGTCCTCCATCCCTCTCAAAGAGCCTGGCAAGCTACCCGTGGCGTATTTGATATGCCAAAAACAGTAACAACAAATCTCACAATAGGGACGTTACTGGTGCCCGCGAACAACGGATGACAGTGATGACAGTGATACACTTTTTACAAGTAAAATAGACAAGAATAAATTATTAATACATTTTAATAAATGCACCACAGGCTACCTTAAAGAAACTGCTTTCCCTTTTTTAAAGATAAAAAGTTTTCTTTCTGAGTCCCATACATAAATCAGTCTTACAGATCAATATGGTAGGCAATTAGGTGAAATGCATTTCATTTATAATCGCATGCTAAATCTATTGAGGTTGTATTAACATAAAGTTTAAGTTTTTACTTATAAATACCTCCTTCAGTTTGTTCCAGATTGTTTATTATCTCTTTTACAAGTGGGACACTTAAATAATTACTTAATAATATATAATAATAATAATATATAATGTAATATATAATAATATATAATGTAAAAGGTATTAATGACAAATATGAAGCTTGAAAAAAAGTATGGAATAAATACAGCCAAACCAAGAAACACAGCCAGCCAGTTTCTTCTCTTCTCTTTCTAGTTAACAGTACATCACAAATAAAATGCTACCCAAATCTGTGCAGGTATACTGTGCTTGTCTTTTAATTTTATATAGGTGGAATGATATACTATTTCATTGGCTTCTCTTATTCAACATTTATTTTGTGAGGTTTATCCCAACAGCAGCATATAAGCAATAGCTGGCTTTTTATCACTGCCTGTGATATTTCAACCTATGAATTCATCAGGGTTCACGCATACATATTCATCTTTGGTCTTTTAGACTGTTGTCAGATTAGGGCTAGCATGAGCAATATAATATTTTAATGCATATTCTTTACAAATAATTTGGTGAATTTCTATGTTAAGAAGTGTAGGCAGCTAGGAACAGAATTACTGGGTGAGATTTTTGTATCTGCTCACACTTAATAACTCAACTATTTCACAAAGTAGTTTTGGTCAATCTGCACTTTCAACAACAGAGCAAAAAGAATTTCAAAATCTGTGGAAAACTTCAAACTATTTAGGGCCACTTAGAACTATTTTCTGACACTTTGGCTGTTTTCACTCTTTGAAACTCTAACAGAGTGATATTACTTCTTAAATTTTGTAAGACCAATGGACTAGAGCTAAGATTACAGAAAAGATCCTTAGTTATAAGAAGTGGAGCAAGGAAAACCTCTTCAACAATAAAGTAACATGCAAAAAATGAAAAATAAGAACTCAACTCCCTTTCTAGCACCACGCACAAAAGTCAAATAAAGATGAATTAAAGACCTCTCTATCACACCTGAATCCATAAATTATACTGAGAGAAAAACAAGTCATGACATTGCATCTAGAGAGATCTTCACTGAAATGCCACCGACTTAGCAAATGGAAGCAAAGATAAACAAAAGGGACTAAGAAGCTTCTGTGCAACAAAAGGAGCCATGATCAGAATAAAGACACCCCACAGACTGGGGGTGAATATCTGCCCAACGCTCATCTAACAAAGGGTTTGTATCCAAGGTATATAAAGCAATGGTAGAACATGCCAAGAAAATAACCAACTCCAACAAAAAATGGGGGAGGAAGTGATGAATGAAAACTTATGAAGAGACATAAAGATGGCCAAAAGGTACATGACTAAAGGCTTTGCACCACCGATCATCAGGGAAATGAAAATCAAAACAATGAGATATCATCTCACACCAGTGAGACTGGCACACATCACAAACAACAGAAACAATCAGTATTGGCAGAGGGACCCTTTATTCACTGCTGCTGGGAATGTTGACTGCCCAACTTTTGGGAAAAACACTATTAAAATTTCTCAAAAAAACTAGGAATTGTGCTTCCATGTGACCCAGCAATTCCACTTCTGTGCATCAACCTCAAGAACCCCAAAACTCTATTCAGAAAAGATAGGAACACTCTCGTGTTTATTGCAGCTGTATTCATGGTAGCCAAACCTAGAAACAACCAAGAACTGGTTGGCATCTCATGGTATTCAATTCAAAAAATAAAAGATGTCCATGACTGTTGAATTTGGTAAAGAAAAAAAAAATCATGGTGTCAAAGGAAAATAAATTTCTAAAAATTAAGACAGTTTCATTATAGGGGAAAGTACATAAAATACAAGTACGTTAAACATGAACTTGTTGCAAATAAACATATATCAATAAATGAGATGAAGAACAACACTGCCACTGCTATCCCATTGTTCACTGATTTGCTCGAGTGGGCACCAGTAATGTCTCCATTGTGAGACTTGTTGTTACTGGGTTTTTGTTTTTTTTTCGCATATTGAATATGCCATGGGTAGCTTGCCAGGCTCTGCCAAGCGGGCAGAATACTCTCGGTAGCTTGCTAGGCTCTCTGTGAGGGACGAATGAATCGAACCCGGGTCAGCCACGTGCCAGGCAAATGCCCTACCCAACTGAGATGAATAATAAACTTGTGAATTTTATGGTGAAAATTACATTGTCAATTGCCAGAAAAGAATATTCCTTAAAAATTGTAAATTCATAATAAAAAGGAATAAACAAAAGAGAATAAACTATAAAAAAAATCCTAGCAAATGGGCTGGTAGTCATCACTATTTTCTTGGTAATGAGTTCTTTTTAAAAATTGTCATTTATTATTATTTTTAGGTAACATCATTATTCTTGAGAACAGCCAAGCAGAAATGCCCATCACCGTGTTCAAACAGGCAATGTCTGCTGAGGCCTGTAAGATCACACCTCATGTCAGTCTCTATGTTTACCTGAGGAGCACTGAAGGCAAAAACTGTAACTCTGCAAGACAAATTTCATCCATGTTACTTGTGTGAGTCGGTTGATTTGTAAAGCCACTGATATTCTGGTTTGTTCAATTAATGTGGCAGTTGAAACTAATAAACATAAGTTATACCACTAAAGGCAACAAAATCCACCACCCTGCCGTTCAATTCTTTGCTCTCCATCTTTATTTTGCCATTTTGTGTCAGTGAATTTCATGTTCATGTATTAAAAAAGATGTTATTCAAGAGAAGTTTATATTTAGAGATGGAAAGATCAAGAATAATATGTTTAAAGGTCCAAATGAGGAAAATCTGTTTTGAAAACGTAGTCACTAGGGAAATCTTACAACCCCATTCAATCTGCCTTAAAATTACCTAATGGGGACCAGAGACCTGGTACTGTAAGTGAAGCACTTGCTTTGCATGCAAACAACCCAGGTTTGATCCCGACACCATATATGATGCTCTGTGCACAGTGATCCCCAAGACCAAGGCCAAGAGTAAGCCCTGAGCATCACTGCGTATGGCCCCCAAACCAAAAGAGTATGGGTGAAGTCTTGGTCATTCCATCTAGGATAATAGTCAATGGCTTTCCTCATCACAAGAAAGGTGGCTGGTTTCTATATTTTTCACTCATGTGGCATTAAGAGCTCCAAGAAACTTGCTAAAAGCATGTCCCACTTCACAGGGAAGTTTCCGGAAATGAATCTCTTCAATAAAATGAGCCTGGATTCATTAATAACGTTCACAGATGGAGTAAAAAGTCGATTCCAAAATACCTAAAATGATAACAAGCAGGGCCAAGAGAAATCAAACAAAAGAAATCTGTTTGCTAGCTCATTCAAAAAAGAGTTCTTCCCTGAGTTAAAAAACATAGAAACAGGCAACAAGAACACCCAAGGTCTATACAAGGAATATTTCAGAATTTTTATATACAGAAGAAATCAAATGTCTGAGGGAGAGAAATAAGGCTTTTAAAAAAAAATGTTCTAATATTAACCAGAAAACAAAGAAAAATCTGAATAATGAAGTAGATGCTGTGATTCTCCCAATTTAGAGGGGAAATAGATTGAGGCATAGGGGGATAAGATAGAGGCATAGAGGGATATGATTAGCACTGTAGTCCCGTTGTTCCATCAATTTACTCGAGCAGGCACCAGTAACGTCTCCATAGTGAGACTTGTTGTTACTGTTTTTGGCATATCAAATATGCCACAGGTAGCTTGCCAGGCTCTGCCCTGCGGGCAGGATACTCTCGGTAGCTTGCCAGGCTCTCTGAGAGGGATGGAGGAATCGAACCCGGGTCTGCCGCATGCAAGGCAAACGCCCTACCTGCTGTGACTTGCAAGATACTTCCATGCCAAATCGTTAGGACACATAGTTTGACACTTTAAAATATAAGTCACACTTAAAATATAAATTCTGGTGGGCAGGGAGTACAGAGAGTTGGGTGCTTGTCTGCCTACCACAGCTAACCTGGGTTCAATCCCTGGCAAGAAAGATGGTTTCCTGAGCATCCCCAGGAGTAATCCCTGAGGAAAGAGCCAGAAGCAAGCCTTTGGCAACCCGGTGTGGCCCTCAACTCCCCACACATAAGGGAAAAAAAAATTAATTATAGGTCAGGCTGATGGCAACAGAGAAAGCAGTCTTTATTCCAGTACCAGGCTGTTTTAATTATTACTGCTTTGTAGTAGAGTTTGAAGTTGGGGAAGGGGATGCCTCCCATCTTCTTTTCCCCAAGGATTGCTTTAGCTATTCCTGGGGGTTTACTGTTCCATTGAATTTCAGGTGTGTTAGATCTATTTCTTTGAAAAAGGCCATGGGCATCCTTACAGGGAACACACTGTATCTGTATGCTGCTTTGGGGAGTGTTGTCATTTTTACAGTGTGAATCTCCCAGCCCACAAGCAGAGATGTGTCTCTATTTCCTCATGTTCTTTCTTATTCCCTGGAGTAGTGTTTTGTAGTTTTGTTTCTATAAATCCTTCACCTCTTTATTATAAACTGATTCCAAGGTACTTGGTTTTCTGAGGCAAATTGTGTTTTTTTTTTTTCTTTTTAATATCTCTTCCTTCTCTTTCATTATTTGTATACAGAAAAGCCATGGACTTTCGGGTATTGATTTTGTAACCTGGCACTTAACTATACAAATCTACTGTTTCTAGGAGCATTTCTGTAGAGTCTTTAGAATTTTCTAAGTATAGCATCATGTCATCTGCAAATAGAGAAAGCCAATACACATCTGATAAGGGGCTGTTATCAAAGACATATAAGGCACTGGTAGAATTTTTATTTTATTATTTTATTTTCTTAATTCAATGTAGGAGTACTGCTATTTACTCAGCTATTGATTAAGCGGATTGAATTCAGCATAAACTCCACATTAGTCTATTTTTTTTCACATTACTTTTTAAAAAGATGTTTTTAATTGAATATTCATGAGATAGACCATTAATTACTACTATTCTACAAAGCAGTAGTAATTAAAAAAGCATGGTAATGGGATAGAGCTTAATATTCTGAGAGATCCTGAAATATAAGATCAATATTTTTTAATACAGGAGTATTAAATTAAATACTGCTATTTACTCAGCCATTAATTAAGCTGACTGAAGTGGGAATGAACTCCACATTACTTAATTTTTTATTTATTTTTTTTTTTTTTGCTATTTGGGTCACACCCGGCGATGCACAGGGGTTACTTCTGGCTCTGCGCTCAGAAATTACTCCTGGCAGTGCTCAGGGGACCGTATGGGATGCTAGGAATCAAACCTGGGTCGGCTGCATGCAAGGCCCCTGCCCTCTGTGCTATTGCTCCAGCCCCTAAACATTTATTTTAGTTGAATATCCGTGAGGTAGACCACTACAATGCTGTTCATAATTGGGTTTCAGTCATACAATGATCCAGCACCCATCCCTTACCAGTGTACATTTCCCACCACCAATGTCCCCTATTTCCCCACTACCATCCCCCAACACCCCACCCACACCCCCAGCCTCCCTCTATGGGAGGCACTTTCCTTCTTGCTCTCTCTCTCTCCATTTCCTTTTGTGCATTATGGTTTGTAATACAGGTGTTAAGAGGTCATGGTGTTTGTTCAGGGCATCCAGTATTTTCACTGGGACAGTAAGGCTGGAGTAGCTTTTCAGTTGGGTGGCTGCTTTGGGGTGACTCTGGAAGTACAGGGAGGTGGAGGTAGCCCAGCCTGGAGATTTCAGTCACAAACCCGCATACCAGAATTTTCAGCAGATTTTATATTGGTGAGGTCTGTCCTGAGACGGTGGAGTCAGGCCGGGGATATGGCGGCGATTTTGGATCATGGAAGCAAATGGCTGTTGGGGGCTCTGCCTGGGCAGGAGCTGCCCCCTTCTGATTTACCACAGTTTGTTCAGCCATGAGCACGTCTGAGATTAACTGCTTTTGATCTCTTTTGAGATTTATTTATGGGTCTCTGAAATCACTGTATCACTGTCATCCCGTCGTTCATCAATTTGTTTGAGCAGGCACCAGAAAAGTCTTCATTTGTCCCTGCCGCATGCTAGTGTAGCCTAATGGCATCTGCCCGCTCCAGGACACGAAGCGCACATTGTTGTTGCTGTTTTTGGTTATTAAATACGTAACAGGTAGCATGCCAGCCTCTGCCGTGCGGGGGGGAGGGGGGTAAAAAAAAAAAAAAGGTCTCGAGATGCAGCTGTGTGCTCCAGGAATAATTACGTCACTTGTTCCAGGATCCTTGTTTTATAGTCTCTGAATCTTGGCTGTTGTTATGAATAATCAAACTTATTATGAATAATCCACTAAAACTGATCAAAAAAAGTTTCCTTAGAGAAAGTGTGTGAAGATTGTTGTATTTTCCCCTGTGCCATTAAGCCCTTGTTAAGGGTTGACACTTGGGTACTTATATACATGCACTTTTTTCTCCGAAGTAAGGTTATCTTCTACTTTACACCCCATCCGATACAGTGTGCTACTTTTGGTACATCAGTGGTGTAAAGTATGAAGTGTCGAATAGCTACGAATGTGCCCTTTATATCGGTATACACCCTGTATGTCCCTGTGCTTCTGACAAGCACAACCGGAAAATCATTATTTCACTAATAATTATGCTTTCCCTGTGTAACTTAGATCACTGCCTTGTTTACCAATATAAATTGGTAATAATCTAAAATAAGGCCAATAAATGAGCTTCTGTAGCTGAGCTGAAGGTGGTTTGTGGGCGTGGTTCCCACATACCTAACTTTTGACTGTTTAATTTCTTGGTAAACTTGGTCAAAGGCACAGTGTCAATTTTGGGGTATCAGGAAGCCTGAAGGCACCATCAAGCTGCTGATGCACTTGCTCCGCAGGTACAGGTTGTCCTGCTGGTAGCACTATACCCCCAGACACTGGTAGAATTTTACAAGAAAAAATATCCAACCCCATCAAAATATGGGAAGAGGAAAGGAACAAAAACTTCCTTCAAAAAATACAAATGATTAAAATGAAAAAATGCTCTACATCACTAATGATCAGGGAGATGCAAATCAAAACAACAATGAGATACATCTCACACCACAGAGACTGGCACGCATCAAAAAGAACAAGAACAAGTGCTGGTGCTGATGTGGGGAGAAAGGGACTCTCATTCATTATTGGTGGGAATGTCGCCTCGTTCAACCATTTTGGAAAACAATATGGGCATTCCTCAAAAAACTAGAAACTGAGCTTACATGTGACCCAGCGATACCATTTCTTCGAATATACGCTGGGGGCCAAAGAAAAACACACAGCAAAAATGCTGTGTGCACTTTAATGCTCATCGCAGCACTATGTACAATAGCCAGAATCTGAAAACAACCTGAGTGCCTGAGAACAAATAGAATACTACACAGCCACCAGGAAAAAAAGTCATTAAATCTGCTTATAAATGGATGGACATGGAGAGTATCACGCTGAGCGCAATGAGTCAGAAGGAGAGGGACAGACATAGAATGACTCTGCACTCACTTGTGGAATTAAAAAAAAAAAAGAAAAAAATGTACATAGTAGGAGACTAATACTCAAGGGCAGTAGAAAGAAGGGTCAGGAAGACTGGGTCACAGTTGAAAGTGGTGGTGGCGGAGTGGGCATTGAGGCAGAGAAGTTCACTGTGACAGTAATAGCTGGAAATGGTCACTCTGGCCAAGAACTGAGGGCTGAAATAAGTAAGGGGATAATCAAGATATAACCTTTCAGTACTGCATTGCAAACCATATGCCTAAAGGGGGGGGGGGGGAGAGAGAGAGAGAGAAGAAAAGTGCCTAGCATAGAGGCAGAATGGGGATGTGGGGGATGGCAGAAGGGCAACTGGGGACATCGGTGATGGGAGGGAAATGTATAGTGGTAAAGGGATGTGTCTTGGGACACTGTGAGACTGAAACCTAATGATGAACAACTTTGTTAACTGTATCACTGTCATCCCGTTGTTTTACCAATTTGCTGAGCGGGTACCAATAACATCTCCATTTGTCCAAAAAAAAAAAAAAGAATTGCATTGTGAAAAAAAGCCCTATCTTATAAAGTAAAAGAACGGGAAACTAACACCAAGAGTAGTAGAGATAAGGACCAGGAGGTCTGCCCCACAGCTTGGAAACTGGTCTCACATCTGGGGGAAAAGGCAGCTCAGACAGAGAAGGGAACATTAAGTAAAGGATGTTGGGAGGAACCATTCTGGTTGAAAGATGAGTGCCAAAAGTAGACTATAGACCGAACATGATTACCACTCAATACCTCTATTGCAAACTACAACACCCAAAAGGAGAGAGAACAAAAAGGAATGCCCTGCTGCAGAAGTGGGGTGGGGTTGGGGGAGATGCGGTGGGGGTGGTGAGAGGGATACTGGGATCATTGGTGGAGGAGAATGGGCACTGGTGGAGGGATAGGTAATTGATCACTGTATGACTGAAATGCAAACACAAAAGTTCATTAAGTTTGCAACTGTACCTCACGGTGATTCACTAATTTTTAAAAAAAGCACTATCTTGCTAAATAATTACTTAAGTAAGCAGAGAACTGGACCACAGCTTTGGGAAATAAGCAATGAGAAGTCAGACACAAGTGGGTCCTCGGGGATGGCCCATTCTTCTCCTTCTCTGTGGATCCCCAGTCTTGTCTGCCTGCACTCCCTCTCACTTTGGAAAGCTCCTGTCCAATAACGCTGCAGGGGAGAAGCCAGGCCACAACGAGGCAGGAAAGTGAATGACTCGCAATAAAATCCATTCACTTGGCCTCAGAGTTCACAGTGAGCTGGCACCAGGTGACAGTCCCGTGCGCAGGTCTGCCACATGCCCGGGGCCCCTGCAGCTCGCAGCCGCCAGGAGGTCAAATGGTTCTCTCAGCCAAACAGCACCCAGGCAGGGGACACAGCGCGCATGCAGCCTCTCCCGGCACTGCCTCCAGCCCAAGCATTATTAAGTTTCTTAGAGAAAATGAAAACAAATGGAACTGAAGCAATAATCAAAATTGTAACGGGAGCCCCCACGCCTGAAATTAAAACAATACCTCAGTATATGGATTCAAGAGTACTTAGTATGTTTCAGACAAAATTAATAAAAATAGGCCTGAATGAGTCACGACTTAGCAGATGGAATTAAAAGAACCATCGAAAGCTCCTGTGGTTACTACTGTAGCTGATCCAAACTCCAGACAGAGTAAAAATAATTTAAGATTCCATTTTAAAAGAGAAAGAAAGAAAAACAGGCTTGCGTTGGACATGTAGAATAAAATGAAGTTTAAAGGCAGCTGCAGCGCCAAAGTTTTCAGAGAAAAATTTTCAACCCAGAACACTATATGAAGGCAACATAAACACAAGAAGAGAAAATAAATCATGTGGGGCCGGAGAGATAGTACAACAGGTAGGGCATTTCCCTTGTAAGCAGTCGACAGAAATTCAATCCAAGTCTCCCAAGTACCACCAGGAATGATTCCTGAGCCAGGAGTTAGCCCTGAACACTCCAGGTGTGACATGACCCCCACCCCCCCTCAAAAAATTAGGAACAAACACTAGCTGAAGAAACATAATAAAGCAATAATAATAATAATAATAGTAATAACAACAACAATAATAATAATGCTTTAAACAACTACTGGGACTATAACTTTAAAATTAAATGTAAATGTCAAAGGTTATTCTGAAAATAGAAGATAAATAATTGAGACAAATAAGACAAACACAGTAAAGAAAGAAAAATGGGGCTGGAGCGATAGTACAGTGGGTAGGGCACCTGCATTCCAGACGGGAAACTTGGATTTGATCCCCGCATCCCATATGGCTCCCCACACCCCACCAGGAGTCAGTCAGGAGCACCAAAATCAGAAATTAAAAACACCTTTTAGAAGAAAGAAAAATTAAAACAGCCACTTAAATGGTGAATTGAGATATCGAGGGTTCACCTCCAATAAACTTTGTTTTCTTCATCGCAAATTACTTTCCCAGCTTATTCTGAAAATACGGACATCATAAAGACTAGATTATATAAATACACGCGCTTCAGTATTTATTTTCAAAGCCATGAGTGCTACTACAATAGGAGAAAACCTCTTCACAGGACACAGCATGGCCCCACACCCGCACACTCCAGCTTTTCGCCTGCGACAGGAGGGCAGAGATGCCCGTCAGCAGCGTGTGGGCGCTGGCCTGGCTGTGAAGCAGGCACACGCTCCCTCCCCGCCAACAGGCAAGAGTCCCACGCCAAGACATCCAGTAACATATCCTCGGCTGAGCACCCTGGAAACTCGCAAAGGCGGTGCTGCAGCGCGACATCCCTGTCCAGGCCGGGGCCAAGAGGTGGGCAGGGCTCCCTGGGGATGAGCCTGACTGGGTCTCCCTGGCCATTGGAGAAGGAGTGCCCAGTGCTCCTCGGCGCCACGGGAACTGGCCAAGCAGAGGCCCCATGCCCCTGGATTTGAGAGGGCTTCCGGCACACCACCCCACCCCAGCCAAAAAAAAAAAAAAAAGAAAAAAATCTTTTAGAATCTGAAAAAAAATGAGTATTCTTTCAACAAATTAATTTCATGAAATTGCTCTGGGTGCAGAAGGAGTCCTTCCTCTTTAAGGAAGCAAAATGAAGATAATCAGTCCTCACAAACACACAACGGGAACATGCCTCTCGATCTGGACAAGACTTCTCACACCCCCACACCCCCATCCTCTCTGACAGTCTGGTTCATCTCAGAACCTCAGGAAGCAGCACAGGATTCTGACAGTGCTTACTGAAGGGCACCGTGTTACAGTTCCTATTTCAAAATACTCTGGGCAGCATTAGGTTTCAATATATAAAATGTATGTCAAGAGGACTTCATTCTTCTTCTGTTAACAAATTAAATGGGTATAAATCTTTCATACTGAGTACATTGTTTTTAATTCACTCATCCTAATGACCCATTGAATTTAGATCACATAAAAAACACAAAATTCGATTAGGAAATGTGCTGTATTCAGGAGGAATATGTCATGTTCTGCGACGAATCTTAATGCATTCTTTTCTCAAGCTGTTATTTTAGAAAAGGAGCTTAAATACACTATGCATTAGAATTTTATCATCACAAACCAACATTAGAAAGGACTTCCATTGACTGAAAAACAAAAAAAGACATTCTTATAAGTGGAAAATCAATCACCAGAACCACTAAATGTCACAGCTCCACACCAGCAAGAAGCACTGATAATTGTTAGTTATACACTGCACAAATGATGTATGTCCTTGGTCGAGGAAGCGGATGCCAGGTTTTTAGAAAACTGTACATATATTGATTTTACATTTATTTAATGTGGCCGTTGTAGGACACTTTATGCTTCTGATAAACTATGATTGCTTATCAAAAGATTCTATAATTCAAGAGAAGCATTCATAACTTGTGTGTGGAAATGAAAACCACCAGCCCACAGAAATCATACCCACAGAATCCAATTTTGTGGATTTATGGCAGAAAGGCATTAAGCCACTGTCTTGCAGGAACTGCAGACTAGTCACTGAAGTATAAGTGGCAGAGCAGTAATGATTAAGGTGACATGTCCCCCCTGCCACAGCTGTTAATCAGCTTAGTGCTAGTTACATTATTGACATTCTTGTAATTACTTTTCCTAAGGCATATTTGTGCAAAATATATTTTACTTTAATTATGAGCAATTGGAAGCAAGTTCAATACCCTAAAAGAATAATCAAGGATCTGCGAGTGCAGGTGCCCCAGAAGCGCACAGACAGCCTTCCGAGCACCTGAGAGCGAGTCAGGTACCCTGCTCCGTACCTTGCCATCCTCTGAACACACCCCCATGTGCTCGCCACTTTCATCCAGGCTGATCTGGTTTATCTTCACGGGACTCTATTGAAACAAACACAGAAAGGCTTCAGCAGAAATATATGGCAACAATCATATACCTGAAACAAGCTGTGTATTTAGTTTAGATGTGATTTTGTTCTTTGCAAATGAAAATGATAAACTCCAGCTTCATCTTCAAACAGACGGGAAGACCAGAAACAACACTTGCCAGAGTGTACATTCCCCATATTTGAAGTCTTAGAGAAAATGTCGCTTTTCTTATATTTTCTGTCTTTTTTATTTGTTCTGTTCTGTGCACTCCACTTCTAAAGATTCTTCCTTGCCAAAATCCAATGAAAGAATAAACAGAAGCAAAATTAAAAATCATGATGTAGGGGCTGGAGCGATAGCACAGCGGGTAGGGCGTTTGTCTTGCACGAGGCTGACCCGGGTTCAATTCCCAGCATCCCATATGGTCCCCTGAGCACCGCCAGGGATAATTCCTGAGTGCAGAGCCAGGAGTAACCCCTGTGCATCGCCGGATATGACCCAAAAAGAAAAAAAAAAATCATGATGTAAATACAAATTTCATTTGTTTGGTTTACAAGTTAATCTGTTTCTATAAATTACATAAATGATTTATACTTTATGTTTAATTATGCCTCTATGTCTAGTTAGTAACTTTGTTATCCACCATTAAAAAAAATCATATTTAAGAATCTGTAAGGAGGGGGCCGGTGCATCAATATAGTGGGTAGGGCGTTTGCTTTACACGAGGCCGACCTGGTTTTAATCCCCGGCATTCCATATGGTCCCCCAAGCACTGCCTGGAGTAATTCCTGAGTGCAGAGCCAGGAGTAACCACTGTACATCATTGCCGGGTGTGACCCAAAAAGCAAAAAAAAAAGAATCTGTAAGGAGTAAGTCTTTCTACTTTGCTTTGGATTCATTTCTGAGAGAAAGTACACAGGTACTTATATTTTTTCAAGTCCTATTACTCTGTATATACAACTACTTACTAAATATTCATATTGGTAGATTTTCTAATAGAATTCAAAATCAATGAATACTGACAACATTAATGGTAAAATCCTATATTTTTCCTTCTTAAATGAGTTTCCAATGATCTGACAAAAGCCACAGAACTATGAAAAGTAAGCATTTATCAGTGACATGGAATTGCAAATTATTTTTTAACAGGCAAACTTTCAAATAACTTGGTTTGCTGATAGAAATAAATGGGAATACACAAAACAAGGACTGGAACGATAACACAGCGGGTAGGACGTTTGCCTTCCACGAAGCCGACCCAGGTTCAATTCCTCCATCCCTCTCAGAGAGCTCAGCAAGCTACCGAGAGTATCCCTCCCACACGGCAGAGCCTGGCAAGCTACCCGTAGCATATTCAATATGCCAAAAATCATACTGGTGCCGGCTCGAGCAAATCAATGAACAACAGGACAACAGTGCTACAGACAGTGCTACACAAAACAAAATGTTGGGCCCTTCCTCCGCAGGAAATACCTGAACTAGTAGGCAACAATCAGAACCGATAGGGCTCTCAGACCTCAGATGGGCCACCCACCGCAGCTGCCAGGAAAAATGCCCTGGCCCAGAGATTGGGTGACAGCATTGCTCTCATCCTGAATCCTACATCCTTACACAGCGTCACTGCTGAAATGTCACATCTAACAGAACCGTTGCCTTAAAATAAGTTCCTCAAATGTTACAAGAGGAGACAACCAGGAAGAGACCCGTGACCCATTTGAAATACTCAAGGCCATGAAGGAGAACCACAAGAGAGAAGCAGCAGAGAGCCCAGAGAGGAGTGAAGGCAGGCCAGGAGGGAAACGTGGAGTAGGCAGCGAGCACGCCAAGAGGAGACACAGGCCGCGCTTCTCCAGCACCGGGGCTGCTGGCAAGACGAGGAACACTTAGCTTCTTCACGGTGGGGCTCATTTCTCATCGAGTACCTGCTGCTAACATCTCCCCCTGTTCTGGTCTTTCGTTCACCACACATCATTTGAAGAGCCATTTACTTTTGGCGAATGTCAAGCCTGCATATCCAAGTGCAATCTAACTGGCATTTGGTGATAATCTGCCTGAAAATACATCCTCATGGCCCACACGGCAAGTGGACAACAAGGGGTCTGGCCTGGCCTGACAGGGTGTGTATGATCCACATATAAGTGCTTATACAGAAATTTACCTTTGTTTTAATCAAATAAGAAACCTGGCTCTCTAGTTTTACCAATACATGCAAAGTGCTTGCAGCCACATAACAGGTTATATCCTGGGAACAGTTTTCATTACTGCAGAAACTTCTATTGTTCATAACTTCTATTGTTATGAAATAGTGCCAATGTTGAAACTAATCCTTTAAAGCCCCTGGTGTTTGGGACACTGTATGCCTAACCTCATCTACCAGTAATTTAGTAAATCAGGCTCTTAAATTTAAAATTTTTAATTTAAAAGTTTTAAATAGCTTGATTTGCTGGCAGAAATATATTTTTTTTTCTTTTTGGGTGACACCCGGCGATGCTCAGGGGTCATTCCTGGCTCTGCACTCAGGAATTACTCCCGGCGGTGCTCAGGAGACCATGAGATGCTGAGAATCGAACCCGGGTCGGCCGCATGCAAGGCAAATGCCCTAACCGCTGTGCTATCACTCCAGCCCCAGAAATAAATGCTTAAATTTATTTTAAATCTACTACTTTACTACTTACACGAAGAAGTAGCGTTTCCTCTTACGGACAAATAAAAATCAACATAGTTTGTTCTTGGGCTCTGGTAATTTAAAAAATTCATGTCCAATGCTTGCAGTCTCTGACACACAATGCAATAGACCTTGCATACCCATGAACAGATCTTCTTAATCACAGAGAAAGCAATCCATGGGGCCTCAGTGTCAGCACAAGGGAAAACACATTCCCTTACATGCTTCTAGCTGAGTAGGAACTAGACCTCAGTAGGATCACTGGGGGCGATGGAGGATCATACCTTCAACTTATGGAGAGCCTTCTTCCCTCATACTTCTTTTAACAATAGAAATTTAGCATTACTCTACCAATGATCAATTATCCTTGATTTATTTCTTAATTACTAGCAAACACACATTCTTCTCTTTTTGTGTATTTGTTTGAGGCGCCACCCAGTGGTGCTCAGGCTTGTCTTTTCTATCACTTCCAGAACTCTTTTCTTTTTTCAAATTTTTAAAATTTTTTTATTTTTAATTATTATTATTATTTTTTTTTTGCTTTTTGGGTCACACCCAGCGATGCTCAGGGGTTACTCCTGGATTTGCACTCAGGAATTACTCCTGGCAGTGCTTGGGGGACCATATGGGATGCCGGGGATCGAACCCGGGTCGGCCGCGTGCAAGGCAAATGCCCTACCCGCTGTGCTATCACTCCGGCCCCTATTTTTAATTTTTTTTTAATTGAATCACCATGTGGAAAGTTACAAAGCTTTCAAGTTTAAGTCTCAGTTACATAATGCTCGAACACCCATCCCTTCACCAGTGCATATATTCCACCACCAAGAACCACAGTAAACCTCCCCCCGCCCCCTGCTCCCGAGCCCCCCACCCCGCCTGTGTAGTTGGTAAATTTCACTTTACATTCACTTTACTTTGATTACATACAAACCAAAAAAAACTCACTATTATTGTTTGGTGTTTCCCTCCCCAGAATCGGACCTGCTGGAAAGGAAGCATTTGATAATTTGTTTTCCATTGCTGAGAATGAAGAGATATGAGGTCGTGTGGACACAGTAGCGACCTGGAGGTTCTAGATTTCTTTATTTTAGTATTTTAGTGACTAAGTCCAGAGGGCTTTCTGCCAGAGGTTGCATCATTGCTAGCTTGTACCTCTCTGCTACTTTATATTCCATGTATGAGTGCAATCTTTCTGTGTCTGTCTCTTTCTTTCTGACTCATTTCACTCAACATGATACTTTCCATGTTGATCCACTTATATGCAAATTTCATGACTTCATGCTTTCTAACAGCTGCATCGTATTCCATTGTATAGAGGTACCAAAGTTTTTTTAGCCAGTCATCTGTTCTCGGGCATTCGTTTTCTTTTTTCCAGATTCTGGCTATTGTAAACTGCGCTGCGATGAAGATACAGGTGCAGATGTCATTTTGACTATACTTTTTTGCTTCCCCGGGGTATATTCCCAGGAGTGGTATTGCTAGGTCAAATGGGAGCTCGATTTCTAATTTTTTGAGAAGTGACCATATTGTTTTCCAAAAGGGCTGAACCAGTCGGCATTCCCACCAACAGTGTAGGAGGGTTCCTTTCTCCCCACAACCACGCCAACAGCGGTTGTTTTTGTTCTTTTGGATATGAGCCATTCTCTGTGGTGTGAAGTGGTATCTCACAGTTGTTTTGATCTGCATCTCCCTGATGATTAGTGATTCAGAGCATTTGTTCATGTGCCTTTTAGCCATTCGTATTTCCTCCTTGAGAAAGTTTCTATTCATTTCTTTACTCCATTTTTTGATGGGGTTGGAGGTTTTCTTTTTGTAGAGGTCAACCAGTGCCTTGTATACCCTTGATATCAACCCCTTATCAGATGGGTATTGGGTGAATATCCTTTCCCATTCTGTAGATTGCCTTTGTATTCGGGTCACTGTGTCTTTTGCAGAGCAGAAGCTTCTTAGTTTTAATATAGTCCCATTTGTTTATTTCTGTTTTTACTTGATTCCTCAGGTCCGTGTCATCTTTAAGGATATCTTTGGCTTCAATATCGTGGAGGGATTTTCTGACCTTGTCTTCAATGTACCTTATGGTTTGTGGTCTGATGTTGAGGTCTTTAATCCATTTTGATCTGACTTTTGTGCATGGTGTTAGGTCGAGGTCTAAGCCCATTTTTTTGCGTGTAGCTGTCCAGTTATGCCAGCACCATTTATTGAAGAGGCTTTCCTTGTTCCACTTCACAGTTCTTGCCCCCTTATCAAGGATCAGATGATCATATATTTGGGGTTGCATGTACGGATATTCCACCCTGTTCCACTGATCAGCGGCTCTGCCTTTGTTCCAGTACCATGCTGTTTTAATTGTTATCGCTTTGTAGTAAAGTTTGAAGTTGGGGAGGGTGATGCTTCCCATCGTCTTTTTCCCAAGAATTGCTTTAGCTATTTGTGGGCGTTTATTGTTCCATATGAATTTCAGGAGTGTTTGATCAATTTCTTTGAAGAATTTCATGGGTATCCTTCAGGGATCACATTGAATCTGTATAGTGCTTTGGAGAGTATTGCCATTTTGGCAACGTTAAGTCATCCTATCTATGAGCAGGGAATATGTTCCCATTTTCTCGTGTCCTCTTTAATTTCGTTGAGTGCCGTTTTGTAGTTTTCCTTGTAGAGATCCTTTACTTCCTTAGTTAGGCTGATTCCTAGGTACCTGATCTTCTGGGGCACAATTGTGAATGGGATTTTTTTTTTAATGTCACTTTCCTATATTTGCGTATAGGAAGGCCATGGATTTTTGGGTATTGATTTTATAGATCCAGGATTCTTTTCACTTCCAAATGCATTGCCATCGGGCTAGCCCTCCTTGTTAAACAGCTCATCCTCCTTCTGACGACTTTAAAATATAATAAACACCTACGTCCCCTGATAACCTTTCAAGCTTGCACTAAGGCCTTCCTGTCCATTGCTATATCATTTCAACATTGAAGGCACATATTCCATGTTCTGATACCTGCTAACACAAGTTCCAATCATAGTTCATGTATTTTCTGTGATTTCTCAAGTATTTTTTTTCTATGTGATTTTTCAGGCAAGTTTGATGGGCTGAGAGCATGCTTCCCCTGAGGGAGGCCTGGGTCCAAGCTCTGCTGCCACATGTCCCCGAACAACTCCAGGAGCAGCCCCTAAACAGAGCCAGACGTGTCCCTGAGCAGCACTGGGTGTGGTCCCAACACAAAAAACGAAATGTTCCTAGCTCCCCCTTCTCCTTTTGTGTCCAGGAGCCACGCCAAGCCATGCTCAGGGGCTATTCCTCGTCATGTGCTTAGGGGTTTTGGGGGACCGTGTCATGCCAGTACCAGCAGGCTTCCCATGTCAAAAATGCACTCAGGCCCAGTCCTCAGACCCTAACCCTCAGAGCCAACTCACAGGCACCACACTCTTCCTGCTGGCGGCTCACTCGGTAAGGGCCACAGTCTCCTGGTGCGTAAGTGCCTAAGGCTGCAGCCAGCCTGGTGTTCTGGCTTTCATTTACACTTTATCATATCTGTCAGTAATTTCAAACATTTCTCAAACAAAATGTATCCAGATTCTAACTCTCTTACTAGTCCAGAAGTACCATCCTGGTCTTTCTTGCTGGATTCATATAACCGTGTCTTAATCAACTTAAGATACTGCTACCCTCCCAGATCCCTATGCTTTTTCACCAATCGTAAAATATGCTTTATAACATCCTCTGAGCATACCACTGTCACAAATCAGAAAACAGAAGGCAGTTGGTATTTGCAATGATTGTTTCCTATGAGAAAAGTGCCTTTTAATCTTTTCTTCATTTCTAATGAGTGTGACTTTTACTGACTTAATTAATAAACACTAATATGAATGTAAATGTGGTAAAAATGAGTTTTATTTAGTATTAGAAATACTATTTCTCTTTGAAACCTAAGTATCATTTGAAATAATTAATACTTTTTGGTTTCAATGTACACATATCTTAATCTTGTAATTTAAATTAATTTTTATATATCTCCATCTAATTTTTTCTTCTTGAACTATAAAAAAGGTGATAGAAACAAATTTCAAATATTTTTTCACTATAATTGTAGTCCTGTCTACATCTACTTGAATTTCAAATAAACTTGGTCTGGTACACTGTTATATTTTCTTTTTAACTTCTAAGTAAAATCAATAAAATAGCCTTATGTTGCTTAATGATCTTTTGTTTTAAGCCACTTTTTTCTCACATTTTTACTGCCAACATGCTCAAATTTTGTTTGGCTTTTTAACAGAGTATTTTCTGCTCACATCCTTATTTTTCATTTCCACCCTCTTGTGGGAACTGTCCTTCAAAGCTGAAACCATTTTTATTTTAACAATAGATTATATGCCCAGGTAACACTGCCAAAGTTGTTATATTATTTATAAATTTTAGGCTCATATTTCCCCATTTGTTTATTACTCTTCTATTCAAAGTCTTAGTCTGTCTAGAGGAAAAAATTAGATATTCAATCTATTTTTCTCCTAGCAAGAAATTCAAATGGACTATAATTATACTTGAGTGATGTTTACACAAATCAATCCAACTACACTAATTATTAAGATACCATGTTTATTTAGTTTATTTCTCATTTTTAAAGTGAGCATACAAATATTTGATATTTGGGAATCACTTCAAAAAAATTTAAAAGTTAGTTTAACGAAGAGCTAAAATGTGGGTGCTAGAGAGACAGTACAGCAGGTAGGATGTTTGCCTTATATGTGGCCACCTGGGTTTGATTCCTGGCATCCCCTAAGATCCCCCAGCACTGCCAAACGTAATTCCTGAGTGCAGAGCCAGGACTGACCCAGAAGGCCAACAACAGCAACAACAGAGAGTTAAAATGTGCTAGTGCATTGTATTAGGTAACACAAAAGGAAAAATGCACCCATGCAATCAATCTAGATGAAGATATTGTTGGAACACATTGGGGTCTTCTTAACTCTAAAATTGGTCATTAAGGATTAGGGATTACATGTTACTTTGCAATTTAATATACATTTAAAATATTTCCTTGAAGTAGTTTGTTCTGAGGAAATCTGAACATTTTGCTTCCATAATCAAGCCAAGTAAATAATCAACTCAAATTATGTTATATACCAATTATAGATAAGCAAGAATATCTATGGGGTAGATAGCTATAACTGCACTGTAGCACTGTTGTCCCATTGTTTTTGATTTGCTTGAGCGGGCACCAGCAATGTCTCCATTGTGAGACTTGTTGCTACTGTTTTTGGCATATCGAATATGCCATGGTAGCTTGCCAGATAACATTAACATTACTGCTAAAAAATATTTTTGGAGGCGAAAGTGATTGTACACTGAGTAAGACACTTATTTTGGATGCAGCCAATCTAGGTTCAATCCCTGGTCCCACAAATGGTATTTGAGTCCTGCCAGGAGCAATCTTTGAGCACAGAGTCAAGAGTAAACCCTGAACACTGCCTGATGTAGCCCAAGCCCTGCCTTCCAACAATAAAATATTTTAGTTTAATAAAAGGACAAATCAACCTTGTTAATACAAAAGGCATGGAAACTAAAGCAATGAAATGCTTTGCCATAAAATCAACAATGATTCGTAAGTACCTATTTTTGGGAAGAACACACAAAATTAGATGAATTCCTTTACACTGCTGCTGGAAATTCAAACTGGAGAAATGTTCTCATGTTTCTTTTAAATATACATTACTCGTAACCAAGTTATTCCACAAATAAAATTTTCACAGAAGATTTCTTTGAGAAAGACAGATGTGGAATTATTTTACTTTCTATAAGCCAGGAATCTAATACCAATAAATAAATAAATAAAAATAAGTATCATGTGAAAAGATTTTGGAGTTGTCCTAGAATTCAGCACACATCTCTACAATCTGGCAATAATAACGCCTTCCGTAAAGTTAGAGGTCCATTCACCCAACACCTGACGGTCTGTTTGAGTGGGGACAGGCCATGACAGAAAGTTGAATGGGTGAGGGCTGCTGGTCACAGGGTCCCCAGTCAGCAACTGGGACAACAAACCAGTGACTCCTGCCTGTAGAACAGCTCCAGGAAATGACCTCCAGGTCTCCAATACAGATCACAGACGTGGAGCATGATTTTGATTCTGGTAAGTTCTGAGTGTCCTTAGCTGACTCTGAACATGAATTTGGGAAGCCCTGAACATGAAGTTGGTGTCAGAAGCTTTCAGCAGCCTGAGCAGTCAGAACTATACCCTCAAGCCTCCTGCACTGACTGGTTCAGGGTCAACGCAAAGACTATAAGTGCTACCCTATTTGCAGGCATTTGCATCAAAGACATATGAATTTAAAAATACTAGCATTTGTTATCTGGATGCCATGATAGTATTACTTAGGTCATGCTTTTTTATATTTTATCTTCTACAACAATATTTAGTGTGAATCAAAAGATAAACATTTTAAGAGTATATGATAAATTTGTTCATCTAAAAACAGATTTCCCATTTTCCAGTAGCTAGGAGGTCACACCCAGGGACTGTCCCCAGTGCTGTGTAATCCCACAACGGTCAACATCCAGAGACTTAAAACCAAGCTCCCGGAAGAGTGGGGTTGCTTTGCGGCCACTCGACATCTTATAGCCTACTTCTCCCTCTGGGAGAACCTGGCATCTACTGAGAGTTTCCTGCCCGCATGGGAGAGCCTTGCAAACTCCCCATGGTGTATTCACATGCCAAAACCAGTAACAATGCTGGGTCTCATTCCCCTGACCCTGGGAGAGCCTCCAATGCAGCATCCTTGGGAAGAATGAGTAAAGAAAGGCTTCTAAAATCTCAGGGCTAGGACGAATGGAGATGTTACTGAGACCGCTCGATAAATTCGACGATCAATGGGATGATTATGATGATGATGAAAAACAGAAAAAAGTCAACATTAATTATTATTGTTAAAACCACCACCTTGGGGACCCACCGCAAATATTTCTACTTTAAGTAATAACTGAGTAGCATCATTATGCCCAGCAGTTTCTGTAAAAGCTCCACAAGCATAATAAAGAATAACAGCATTTCAAAATTACAACTATCAATGGCACAGAGATAGGAACAAATCCCTTGCATATGTCTACCACTAGAACTTACCAGAAACAAACACCACTTGGAAAAAGAAACAGGAAAAGGACAGAGGGGCAGGAGGGCAAGTTGCTCTACAAGATTCTGTCTTTCTTCAACACGGATTTTTTCTGACTGCCTCTTTCTGCATGTAATTTAGAACTGCATTTGCGAAGCTGGGGAACTGGCATAGACGGAGAAAAGGGAAAGGAACCACAGGCCAAAAGACCAGATAAAAATGGCCTCAGCTGTATTTTCCATTAGCTACAATTTAATTCCTAATGGAGACATGTTTGGAATTCTGGACAATATAAGTGAGTTTGTTCAAAAATCAATAATGTCAAGCTGACACTATAGAACATACAAAAATGTTTCCTTAATGGAACCAAAAAAAAAAGAAGCCCAAGGAAGCTGGGGGAGGTAAGAAGCAGTGCAGCCTCTAAAGCCTAGTCCACTACAGGTGGTCTCAAGTTCTTAAATTTAAAGAAAAGGCCAAACTACCAATATGTACACCTCATGGGATAATCAATTACCTAATGTAAAATGCCTGAAAAAAGATCCACTTAGTATGGATTATGTCAGCTCTTCAATTAGGAACAAATTCACGGTCATCTTGAAAGCTGCTTTTAATGGTGTTCTTTGTGGCGACTTCCTCTCCCGCGACACCCTCATCATCCCACCTTAAGCTATCAGTCCCCCAACAGTGAACCGAAGAAATCAATCTGCTAATGTATAATTTGTAAGGCTCCTCTGACTAACAAACGGATAATTGATTCCTTCACAAATGCTGCATCCCCATGGACACACAGTGGAGTGAATAAGAAGCAGAGGATGGGATTTCACTTTTTGTTTTCTCAGATACCTGCTAGTTAGCAACCCCGACCGCCCCGGCTGCCTATGCCGTTCCAGGCTTTTGTCCCAGTTAGCAAGCAAGTCACATTTATATTGCGCATGTGAAGGGCAAACGTCTATTTTTTCCTACTTGGGAAAAGCTCATTTTACTGTTTACTCATCCCTGACGACAGACCCCGAAATCAGCAAGACCTCTATGTGAATGGAAGAAGTCTCTGAAAAATACACCAAATTATGGGCTTTCACCAAATCTACAATGAAAAATGAAATGAAAACACTTAGTTGTGTGTTTTTCCCACCAGCATTCTCTGACCAGAACAGCTTGAGCTCTACACTCTCAATAGTCTCAGGTACTCTGTAAGTTCATCTCTAGGTTCACCTTAAATTCTTTGATTCCAAATGGGGAATAAACTCAGTCTCTTTGGAAGTTGAGAGAACTATTGAGAAACTTTCTTCAAGGTCCAAAATTCTTCAAGGCCTTAACCTGAGAAGAGGTGAGGTTTCCAGTCAGTTCTTCAGAAAATCTACTGGGCATTAACTGGGCTTCACGGTCCCCTTGCCTCTGCTAAGCACCATGGCAATGGGCAATGGCCTGCTCCCTTTCCAAATGAGGCCACCAAGAAGGTGCTGGCAGTGCTGTCAGCCTTACCCTACACTCAGGCACTGTGAGAAACTCACTTGCTGACCGGGATTTCCTTCCAGCCTTTTCTTCCCCAGCAGGATGATCTGTGTCCACCAGAGGCACTGGTCACCAGGAGCAAGAGAAACACTTGGAATCAATGATGAGGATACTCGACAAAGCCAAATAAATGATTCTGACCTAATCATTTCTCCCTCAAACAGGCTAAGGAAATGTTGACCCACTCTATGTTAGCTGGGAAAAGTTAACTACGATGAGAAATATGCTTCCACATAAGAAAATTCTATAGGGTGGGGATGTTAACAATTTAAGTGGACAACCTGAAAACATCATTGCTGAAAAGTTCTCAGAGCTGGACAATGCAAGCATCCAGGTCCAAGAAGCCCGAAGGGTACAAGCTAAAAAGGCCCTAATGAAAAGACTCCAAGACATATCTTAATCAGAATGAGGAAAACAATAGATACAGTACTGAAAGCAGTAAGACCAAAGAAGGAAATTACATGCAATCCCTCAGATCTACAGCAGACCTATCAAATGAAAACCTCTGGGCACAAAATCAATGGTAGAATAAAGTAAAAAAAAACTTGGTAAAATGAAGATCTCACCAAGAATACCCTGCCAAAGTCTGATTCAGATCTGAAGGAATGATACACAACTTCACAGATATACAAGAGCTCAGTAACTTCATAGACTCAAAACCAAATGTAATAGGAAAACAGAAGGGGCTATTGTAGAGCAAGAAAACCCCCACAAACACAACAAACTTCTATAGGAAGACGGCACAAAACCCCATGGCAATAATCTCTCTCAATGTCAATGTACTAAATGCACCAATTAAGAGACACAGAGTGGCAAAATGAATTTAAAATTGAATAGAAAATTCTGCTGTCTACAAGAAACAAAAGATTAATGAAACCAAGAGCTGGTTCTCTGAAAAAATAAACAAGATCAATAAATTACTAGCAAGACTCACAAAGAAAAAGAGAAAGAGAAAACCCTAATAAACTGAATCAGAAATCACAGAGGGGTCATCACAACAGAAACCACAGAAATTCAAAGGACCATCAGAGAATACTTTGAGAATCTTCTGCCATGAAACAAGAGGATCTAGAAGAAATGGATTAATTCCCGGATTCTTATAACCTCCCATGGCTGAACCAAGATGATCTGAAATACCAAAACAGACCTATCACTATTGAGCAAATTGAAATGTATTCAAAAGTCTTTCCAAAAATGAAAGCCAAGGCCCAGATGGATTCTGAGTTAATTCTTTCAAACCTTTAAGGAGGACGCACTGTCAATCATTTTCAAGCTTTTCCAAGAAAATGGAGAAAGAGAAGCATTCCCAAACACTTTCTTTGAGGCAAATAGCACCCTGAGACCAAAAGTAGACATAGACACCACAGAAAAGAGAATTACAGGCTGATGTCTTTAGTGAATACAGATGCAAAGATCCTGAACAAAATACTAGCATATAGAAAACAAAAATTTACTAAAACACCATGACCAAGTAGGATTCATCGTGGAAATGCAATGAGGGTTTAACATTCACAAATCAATCAACAGAACACATCTAAGAAAGAAAAAATAAAAACATACTGATATGATCAATAAAATATCTTAATATGATCAATACCATTGATCATATCAATAGATTCAGAGAAAGTATTTGAGAAGATCAAACACCCACTCATGAGAAAAATTCTCAACAAAATGGGATTGGAAGGAACTTTTCTCAATATAGACAAAGCCATCTACCACAAGCCCAAAGAGCATTATCACTCACCAGGGAAAAATAAAAAGCCTTCCAAGATCAGAAACAAGACAATGTTTCCCACTCTCGTCACTTCTATCTAATATCATACTGGAAGTACTTGCCATAGTAATTACGCAAGATAAAGGTATCGTGGACATTCAGATAGGAAAGAAAAAAGTCAAGCTTTCATTATTTGTGATGACATGATATACTTAGAAAATCGGAATGACTATAGTAAAAAGCTCCTAGAAAAAACACATTTGCATAATAAAGTGCCATTTTACAAAATCAATACTTGAAAGTCCATGGCTTTCATACATACACACAATGAAAAAGAAGAAAGCAATATTTAAAAAAAAATGCTCTTCACAATTGTGCCTCAGAAAATCAAGTACCTTTCAATCAGCTGAACTAAAAGAGCTATAGGAACTATACAAAAAAAAAAAAAGAAAAGAAAAAACCCACAAACTACATAACCCTACTTCAAGAAATAAGAGAGGACACAATGAAATGGAGACATCCCCCGCTCATGCATCGGGAGGATTAACATTGTCAAAATGGCAACACTCCCCAAAGCATTATACAGATGTAATGCACTCCCCCTTAAGATAGGCATGACCTTGTTTAAAGGTATAGATTAAACACTCCTGAACTCATACGGAAAAATAAGCCCCCGCAAATAGCTAAATTAATCCTCAAGGGAAAAACAAGATGGGAGGTATCATTACATTCCCCAACTTCAAACTGTGCTAGAGTGGTAGTACGTAAAACAGCATGGTATTGCAATAAAGACAGACCCGAGAACAATGGAAGAGAGTTGACTATCCTGTCATTGACCCTCAAATCTATGATCATTTGATTTTTGATAAAGGAGCAAGAAATATGAAGTCAAGGAAAGTCTCTTTGAAATGTGATGCTCAGAAAACTGGGCAGCTCCACGTAGAAACAAAACTTCAGACCTCTATTAACACCATGCCCAGAAGTAGAATCAAAATAGATTAAAAACCTCAACATCGGACTTGAATACGTAAGGTACATGGAGGGAGGAGACCACCATGACACTGAAGCTGAAGGTACCTTCAAAGATGAAACACCACTGACAAAGCGAGTGAAAGCAAAGATAAACAAAGGGGACTACATTAAACTCAGAAGCTTCTGAATCTCAAATAAATGGTGGCCAAGATACAAAGAGAGCCCGTGAAATGAAAAAAATCATTTACCCACTGCCCATCGGGTGGGGTTAACATCAAAGATATATAAGGCACTAGTAGAATTTTACAAGAAAAAGCATCCAACCCCATCAAAATATAGGGAGAAGAAATGAACAGAAATTTCCTCAAAGAAGAAATAAAAATGGCCAAAATGTACATGAAAAAATTCTCTCCATCACTAATCATCAGGGAGATGCAAATCAAAACAATGAAGGATCTCCTCACACTACGGAGACTGGCAAACATCAAAAGAAACAAGAACAAACAGAGCTGGCACAGATGTGGGGAGAAAGGGACTCTCATTCTTATTAGTGGGAATGTCACCTGGTTCAACCATTTTGGAAAACAATCTGGGCATTCCTCAAAATACTAGAAATTGAGCTTCCATATGACCCAGCAATACCACTCCTGGGAATATACCAGGGGGCCAAAAAATACATAGCAGAAATGCCATCTATACTTCTATGTTCACTGCAGCACTATTCACAACAGCCAGAATCTGAAAACAACCCAAGTGCCTGAGAACAAATGACTGGTTGAAGAAACTAGAGAACATCCACACAATGGAATACTACACAGCCATCAAAAAAAACACGAAGTCATGATATCTGCTTAAAAATGGATGGATATGGAGCATATCATGCTGAGTGAAAATAAGTCAGAAGAGGGACAGGCATAGAATGACTGCACTCCCATGTGGAATATGAAAAAAAACCCACAAAATTGTATAGACGAATATCCAACAATATTAAAAAAGGAGGCCAAGGAGAACTGGTCCATGGTTGGAAGCTTACCACAAGTGTGGAGAGTGGGGTGGGCAGAGAGCTGCTGGAATAGAAAGGAGACCACTACAACAATAACAGTTGGACATGATCACGCTGGACGAGAACTGAGTGCTGAAAGTTGGTAAAGGGATATATAAGAAAACCTTTCAGTACCTGTATTGCAAACCATAAAGTCCAAAAAAAAGGGGACAGAGAGGGAGGGAGGGAAAAAGAGGGGGGACAGAGAGAGGGCGGGGGGAGAGAGGGAGAGAGAGAGAGAGAGAGAGAGAGAGAGAGAGAGAGAGAGAGAGAGAGAGAGAGAGAGAGAGAGAGAGAGAGAGAGAGAGAGAGAAAGAGTAAGAGAGAGGTCTGCCAGAGAATGAGGCCAGAAGGGGGCAGGCAGAGGTAAACGGGTATTGGTGGTGGCAAATGTTCCCTGGTAAAGGGACAGGTGTTGGGACATTGTATGACTGAAAACAAATTATGAACAACTTTATATCTATGTATCTCACCATAATTAAATAGAAAATAAAATAGTTCAAATTTTGCTTTTGAGAAAAGTGACTCCTGAGTCAGAGCAGGAGTAAGTCCTAAGCACAGCTGGCTGTGACCAAAAACCAGCAGAAGAAACATAAAAATGGAGATCGTTCATACCTACAATTAAAATGACTTCATGGCTTGTCAAAGGGTCGCAGTAACCCCGAATCATGGTGTCGATGTGCTTCAGCAGCATCAGATCTTTATCAACACCCTCCGCAGGGCGTGAGGCTGGGCAGTTTCCACTTCTCGGTCCTTGAGGGCAGTGAGTGTCAGGAGATGAGGTGGCAAAGGCTGAGCAAGGCCCAAACTGATGTGGAGATTTCAAGTCCCCAACACAGTGGGGGCGAGCTGGATGCTCGGGGCCCAGGTTCACGTGGGAACCTTTCCTGGGAGACTGTGGAGGAACGAGGACGTGAACTAAGGACGCTGCCGAGAGGAAAGTGTGCCCGGGTCAGAGGCTCGGCGAGGCAGACTGGGTTCCCGAGAGAGCCAGGCCAGGGAGCAGGGCTGGGGCTGGGAAGGGAGGGCAGGGAGGGCAGAGAGCCAGGCCAGGGAGCAGGGCTGGGGCTGGGAAGGGAGGGCAGGGAGGGCAGAGGAACCCGAGCCCAGGAGGGCAGGAGATCACCGAGGCCTGGATGGGGCAGGGCGGGTGGGTGCCATGCATGGGGTCCCCTGCCCCGCCAGGCCCCTTTGTGACTCCTCAGGGTTCCGTGATGTCAGCGGAGTGTATATAAACGGGCCTGTGCACTCTGCCTCAGTTGCCACAGGCAAGTGCTTCCGTCTCTCTCACCTGGTGTAGATGGAGTTTCCCTCTCACTCTCCCCTGCTCCCTGAGCACCTCCCACCATGGCTGGTTGCAGGGGTCACGGACCCCACGTTCTTGGGCTCCCTTCTGGTACTCAGGATGCTGCTAAAGAGATACACTGCCCGCATGCAGTCCATGAAGGGCACCAGGTAGCACCAGGGAGACGTCCCGGGTGACTGAGGGCAGGTGTGTGTAAGGACCAGACGGGCGTCCGCCGGGAGAGAGCACATGTCCTCGCGCAGACGTGAGGGGCAGGCGAGGTGTCCCGGGGTCTCACCTCAGGGTCAGAGACTCTTGAGGGAGGGCCCCAGTGAGCACTGAGGGAGAACTGGCTGTCCCTGTGGGCCTCAGCTCCGGAGGGCACCGCGTCCCCCTTGACCTGTAGTCAGCGACCCCACGGGGCAGGGGTCACTCACACAGGGGCCTCCATGGGGACCGACCAGGACAGGGTGACTTGAGAGCCCCTAGAGGGGCCCAGGGCCTCTGTGAGGCAGCAGCGGGCACAGCTGGGTCAGAGCGCTGCTGGCACCAGGCCTGGCAGGGACTGAGAAGGGGTCAGTGTCCCTGGAACGGAATCAGCAAGAGCCCAGCCTGCTGGTCACTGCCGGAGCCCCGGGCCTGGGGGCTTCTTGAGTCTCACATGAGATCATGTGTGTTGACATGGGCCTGGCCCCGAGCTTCACACCCAGCCCAGCTGCAGAGGGCCCTGGTGGGGGCGGGGGGCTGGCCACACTGGCAGGCGTCCACTGTGCTAGCCTGGCCTTTATCTCAGGGCCCCGTCTGGGCCCACAGCACCCTGGGTGCAGGCACCAGGGGATGGCCGAGCTCGGGGCGTTGATCCTCGCCTGGCCGTGAGCTCAGGACCCCATCTGGAACCACAGAGGCCTGGTTGGGGGGCCCAGCAGCTGACCTTAGTGCTGGTCCTTCACCAGCCCACCCTGCCCCTGGGAGCACTGTGCTCTGCGCAGTGGGGGTCTCTGCTCAGCCCCCTCCACCCTGGCTCCAAGTCCCTTCTGGGCAACAGCTGCTCAGGCCACCCTCCGGCCCCTGGGGTCTCTCTGCTGGCCGAGTTCCTGGTGGTGGCTCAGCTCCCTGGAGACCTCCTTCAAGTGGGGGGCGTGAGGCAGAGCCAGTCTCAGAGCACCCAGGGCTCCCTGTGTCCTGCCAGACCCCCAGGGGGGTCCTTGTGCCTGTGGGCCCGGGACAGCCGTGCGGACAGTGGCCTCCACGCCCCGAATGGAGCCTGGGTGCTGCTGTGGTGTGGCAGGCGTGTGGGTTGGTGGGACACTCAGCAGCTCTCCAGAGCGGGGCCCTTCAGGGGTGGCCGCCAGCTCACCGGGGCTCTGCCCCCTCTTGATGGCGAGGACTCGCCACCCTCAGGCCCCAACTGGGCTGGAATCTGGCTAGTTTGCGGGGACACTTGGGGCCATTCTCTTTCTTTCTATTCCCGGCCTCGGGCATCACATGCAGAACCACCTGCCAGGCCCCTGGCCCACGCCCAGTGTTTACCAGTCCTGCCCCGGTCCCTCGCTCTCCCCTTGGCCCAGTCTCAGGGCCAACATTCCCCGTCCTTCCCCAGGGACCCACTGCGAGCGCGCCCCCTGAGAGCCTCTGAGGGGCAGCAGCCAGCATCCCCCGCTGTGAGCCAGTCCCTCCCCGGGGACCAGCGCCATGACGGGGCAGTGCCCCAGGACAGTGCTCCGGCCGTCCACAGTCACTCGGGCTCTGTGAGGGCCCTGGAGGGATCTGGTTCCCAGAGGAGGAGGAGGAGGTGGTAGTGGCCATTTTGAGCTGGATGAAGGCGGGG
Source organism: Sorex araneus (assembly GCF_027595985.1). Lineage (NCBI taxonomy): Eukaryota > Metazoa > Chordata > Mammalia > Eulipotyphla > Soricidae > Sorex > Sorex araneus. Next base: position 353,937,192 of record NC_073302.1, read on the forward strand.
ACAGAACCCCAGCCGTCCCTCTGTGCTGTCCAGTGCAGCGCAGCCGCCCAGGCAGAATGCCCTCCGGAGGGGGCTGCGGAGACTGTTCCCTTGTATCTGCTCGGGTGAGGAGAGCCAATAAACCAATCACCCTGATGACTCTGCTGCCTGTGTGGACTCTCGTGGGGGGTGGAGGGGAGCGCCCCTCACTCTTCCCTGGAGCTCCTGGGAAAGAAATCTGGTGCCCCCCCCCAAGAAAGGTTGGGTCACCCCAGCCCTCATGACAACATAGAGCCGGCCCCGTCCCAGCCCAGCCCCGTGCTCTGGCGCCTGTGCAGGGGAGAATCCAGGCTCAACAGTCCCCGGGAGCAGCATGTGAGATGGGAGCAGAGGTGGACACTGGGTGTGCCAGTGTCTGGGCGTGGAGGGGTGTGTCTGACCACCAAGCTCCCGGAGGGTCCTTCCCAGCAGTGAGGAGGGGATGATGAGTGTTCGGAATGAACTACTTCTATACCACCACAAGAACCAAGGAGAAACAGCGCAGAAACCCACCCCGAGGAGTGATGAATACCGGAGTCCTGAAGTCTCAACATGGAACATCCACATACAGAATCTCTCTGATTAAAGAATCAGAGACAAAATGGTATAGGTGTCATTAATAAACAGGCATACAGGTTATTAATAAAAAATTCAGTAGATGAAATGAAAAACTGAACAGAGACTCTCAACTGTAGAGTTACAGCAGCTGAAGACAGAATCAGTGAGCTTGAAGATGAGCTGCAAAGAAACTCCAGGCAACAGTAGGAGATGGAAAAAGACCTCAAAATAATCCAAAGGCAGACAAAACTATAGGATGATATCAAGAGAAACAATATAAGAATTATCAAAGTCCCAGAGGGAAGGGAACCCCAATGAAAAAGTAACAATCAATGACCTCCTTACTGAAAAAAGCTGAGACTGCAGACATCCAGATCCCAGAAGAGTACCAGCTGAAAGAAACCCTAACAAAAAGACTCCAAGACATGTTTAATCAGAATGAGGAAAATCACAGATAAAATACAATACCAGAAGCATCAAGACCAAAGAAGGAAATTACCGCAAAGGAGCAACCCTTAGATTTACAGCAGACCTATCGAATAAAATCATCTGGGCCTGAAGTCAATGATGAGATAAAGTAAAAACACTTAGTGAACCCAGTTAGACTCTCATTCACTTTGAAAGAATGATACACAGCTTCATGAATAAACAATACCTCAGGAATTTTGTAGGCTCAAAATCAACTTTGTAAGAAAAACTAAAGAGTCTAAGGCAAGACAAATCCTACAAACACACTAAGCTCCTAATGGAACAAAGGCCCGTGAAAATAATTGCTCCCAATGTCAATGGTCTAAACACACAAATTAAGAGACACAGAGTGGTAAAATGGGTTCAAACTGAATCCAACATCCTTTTGCCTACTAAAACATATTTGAATAGTAAGCGCAAACACAGACTCAAAGTCAAATGCTGGAAATCCATTCTTCAAGCAAATACTCCTTCAAAAAGTCCAGGGTGACCACACTAGTATTCAAAGCCTTAGATTCTAGGCTGAAAGAGGTTAGAGGAGACAGTCAAGGCCATTTTTAATTTTAAAAAAATTAAAAAAAAAATTTTTTATTAGTGAATGAATATGAGGTACAGTTAGAGACTTACAAACTTTCGTGCTTGTGTTTCAGCCATACAATGGTTGAGTGCCCATCCCTCCACCATGCCCATTTTCCACCACCAATGGTCACAGCATCCCTCCCACCACCCCACCCAACCCCACCCACTCCCCTTAGCTCTCTCCTTTTGGGTGTTGTGGTTTGCAGTAAGGATATTAAGTGGTCAAGACCATTTTTTTAAATAACCAAGGGATACATTCATCAGGACAAAATTATACTCCTAAACATATATGCACCCGAGAGGGACCAGCAAAATACTTAAAATACTGAGAATAGACTTCAAGGAGGACATTGGTAACAACACACTAATAGAGACTTCAACACCACTTTGTCATCCCTTGATAGTTCTATTGATTAAAATTCAGCAAGAAAATACTGGCTTTGAAGGATGAAATGAGAGAGAGCTAGTAGATACATACAGGATCTTTCATCCCTCAAAAGCCAAATATACATTCTTCTCCAGTGTACATGGGACATTCTCCAAGATAGAATACATGCTGGCACACATAATATGCACTCTCATGCTGTCGTCCTGTTTTTCATCGATTTGCTCGAGTGGGCACCAGTAACATCTCCATTGTGAGACTTGTTGTTACTGTTTTTGGCATATTAAATATGCCATAGGTAGCTTGCCAGGCTCTGCCGTGCAGACAGGATACTCTCGGTAGCTTGCTGGGCTCTCCGAGAGGGACTGAGAAATCAAATCCAGACGGACGCGTGCAAGGCAAACGGCCTACCCATTGTGCCAGCCCACATAATATACCTCTATAAAATTAAGAGAATAGAAATTGTACCAAATATTTTTTCAGACCATGATGCATGAATATATGTTAATCAGATACAGAGATATAGAATGAAATCAAACACCTGGAAATAAAACAGCTCAACCAGTGAACAACCAGTATTAAGGAGAAATCAAAAGTTTCTTGGAAACAAACAAGAATAAGGACACGAGCTACGAGAACTTAATGGGACACAGCAAATGCAGTGTTAAAAGAAAAATTTATAGCTTTACAAGCATAAATCTGGAAGGAACAAAGAACCCACATAAAAATTCTTGATTTCAGAGCTAAGATCTTGGGAATGACCAATAAAAGGAGCCCAAAGCAGTCAGGAGGAAAATAATAATAAGATGCAGAACAAAAATGAACAAAAAAAAATCAAGAAAAATCAACAAAAACAAGAGCTTGATCTTTGAGAAAAATAAACATGATCGATAAACTACTAGCAAAGAGAGAGAGAGAGGGAGCAAGAGAATCCTAATAAGCTGAATCACAAATGAAGGGCACATCATAACAGAAAACACAGAAATCCAAAGAATTATCAGAGGTTAATTTGAAAAACATGTCATGAAAAAAGAGGACCAAGAAGAAACGGATAAATTCCTGGACTCCTATAACCTTCCAAGATTTAGAGTACCAGAACAGATTTATCACTATTGAGAAAATTGAAATGGTAATAAAAAGTCTTCCAAAAAGAAAAATCAGGCCCAGATTTTTTTTTTTTTTTTAGTGAATCCTTTCAAACCTTTAAAGAGGACCTACTACCAATCCTTATCAAGCTTTTCCAGGAAATTGGAGAAACAGAAATGGTCTCAAAGAGTTTCCTTGAGGCCAATATCATCCTGATACCAAAAGCAGACAAAGACTTCACCAAGAAAAAGAATTACACGCCTATATCCCTAACAAAGATCCTCAATAAAATTCTAGCAAATAGAATCATCCACCACGACGAAGTGGCATTCATCCCAGGGATGCAAGGATGGTTAAACATTTGCAAGTCAACCAATATAATACACCATATCAATAAAAGAAAAGAACCATATATCATATCAATAGATACAGAAAGCATTTGACAAGATCCTGCAAACATTTATGATAAAAAGTCTCAAAAGAACTGGAAGGAACTTTCCACAGTATGGTCAAAGCCAGCTAGCAGAAGCCATCTACCACAAACATGTATTATCCTCGATGGGGAGAACTCAAGGGCTTCCTTCTAAGATCAGGCATAAGACAAGGTTATCCACTGTCACATTAGTACTGGAAGTACTTGCCATAGCAATCAGGGGGAAAAAAAAAGATATCAAAGGCATCCAGATAGAAAAGAAAAAAGCCAAACTTCAACTGTTTGCACAACATATAATACTATATTTAGAAAACCCTAAAGACTTCATAAAAAAGCTCCTAGAAACAATAGATTTGTAAAGTGGCAGGTTACAAAATCAATACACAAAAGTACATGGCTTTCCTATATACAATGAAAGAGAAGAAATCGATACTTATTAAAAAAAAACAAACAAAAACAACCTATCACAATTGTCCTTTAGAAAATCAAGAACCTTGCAATCAGTTTAAATACACAGAGAGGCGAAGGACCTATACAAAGAAAAGTACAAAAATGTTATTCAAAAAATAAAAGAGGACATGAGGAAATGGAGACACATCCCCTGCTCATGAACTGGGAGGATTAACATTGTCAAAATAGCAATACTCCCCAAAGCACTATACAGATTCAGTGCACTCCCTATAAGAATATCCAAAATATTTTTCAAAGAAATAGATCAAAAGCTCCTGAAATTCATATGGAACATTAACACCCCACGGATTGCTAAAGAAATCCTTGAGAAAAGGAATATGGGTGGCATTATCTACCCAACTACAAACTGTTCCACAAAGTAGTAGTAATTAAAACAGCATGGTACTGGAAAAACACAGACCTACAGACCAATGGAATAGAGTTTAATATTCTGACAGAGACCCTCAAATATAAGATCTTTTTTATAACACAAGAGGACTGCCATTTATTCAGCCATTAATTAAGCTGATTGAAATGGGAATGAACTCCACATTATTTCACTGTATAACTGTCATCCCGTTGTTCGTCAATTTATTTGAGCGGGCACCAGTAACATCTCTATTACACTCAGCCCTGAGATTTTAGCAGCTTCTCCTTACTCATCTTTCCCAATGATTGGAGGCTCCTTCAGGGTCAGAGGAATGAGACCCTTCATTACTGTTTCTGGCATCTTGAATACACCACGGGTAGCTTGCCAGGATCTGCCCATGCGGGCAGGATATTCGCAAGTGGCCTGGAGCATGGCGGCAGTGGGTAGTGGAAGTCTGCTGCTGGGGCTGGGTTCCTTGGGGAGGGGAGGGTGCTCACCACCACCCTCTGGGGTGCCCTAGTGAAAACAGCCTGGCGCAGAGAACCGCACATTATTTTAAAAAATTTTTAATTGAGTATCTGTGAGATAGACCGTTACAAAGCTGTTCATAATTGGGTTTTACTCTTACAATGATCCAGCACCCATCCCTCCACCAATGTACATTTCCAAACACCAATATCAAAGTCCCCCGTTTCCCTACCAACATCTCCCAACACCCCACCTCCCACCTCCAGCCGCCCAGGCTCTCTCTTCTCTCCCTCTCCCTCTCCCTCGCCCACTCCTTTTCCCTCTCCCTCTCCCTCTCCCTCTCCCTCTCTCTCTCTCCCTCTCTCCATTTCCTTTTGTGTATTATGGTTTGCAATACAGGTGCTAAAAGGTCATGGTATTTGTTCAGGGCATCCAGTATTTTTATCAGGACAGTAAAGCTGGAATAGCTTTTTAACAGGGTGGCAGCTTTGGGGTGTGGATGTGACTCTTTCTGGAAGTACAGGGAGGTGGAGGGTAGGTAGCCCATCCTGACCCCGGGAAAGCATAGAAATTTCAGTCACAAAATCCACATACCAGAATTTTCAGCAGATTATATCTTGGTCTCTGGATGTTGGCCGGCCGTTGGTAGGATTACACGGCGCCGGGGGCAGTCCCTGGGAGTGACTGCCTAGCTACTGGAAAATGGGGAATCTGGAAGAGGCTCATCCTGATCCGAGCAGGCTTGGAGGTCCCGGGTCCCACACACCTGGGTTCCTCTGCTGGTTCCTTCATGCGTGAGGCTCGTCCAAACATGTGGATAGGGGCCTTGAGCATGGCTGTGGCTAGGCTCCGGAGGTCTGTGGCTGTGGGAGCACTGCTTGGGGCGGGGAGGGAAACTGAAGCCCACCCCCTCCGAGGGGCCCCAGGGAAGACAGCCAGGCGCAGGGGCAAGAGACTCTCTGCCTATAAAAACAAGCTCCTGGAAGCGCACGGCTGCAAAGTGGCTGCGCAACATCTTATAGCCTACTTCTCCCTCTGGGAGAACCTGGCAAGCTACCGAGAGTTTCCTGCCCACATGGGAGAGCCTCTCAGACTCCCCATGGTGTATTCATATGCCAAAACCAGTAATAATGATGGGTCTCATTCCCATGACCCTGAAAGAGCCTCCAATGTGGCATCCTTCGGAAGGACAAGTAAAGAGAGGCTGCTAAAATCTCAGGGCTAGGAAGAATGGAGACGTCACTGAGACTGCTCGAGAAATTCAAGGATCAACGGGATGATGATGATAATGATATATCTTGGTGAGGTCTGTCCCAAGACAGTGGAGTCAGGCTGGGGTATGGTGGCGATTCTGGAGTGTGGAAGCAAGTGGATGCCGGGGGCTCTGCTTAGGCAGGCCCCTGGCCAACCTACCCCCTTGCAATTTACCCTGGCCTGTTCAGCCATGCACGGGTCCGAGATTAATTGTGGCTTCTGATCTCTTTTGAGACTTATTTATTGGTTTCTGAAGCAAGGGTGATAAATGAGCTTGTATAGCTGAACCAGAGGTGGTTGTGGTGTGGCTACCACAAACCTAACTTTTGGCCGTTTAACTTTTTGGTGAAATCCCAAATTGTGGGCTTCTGGCCAAAGGCACAGTGGCAATTCTGGGGTATCAGGAAGCCTGAAGACACCATCAGGCTGTTGATGCACTCACCCTGCAGGTACAGGTTGACCTGCTGAAGGACCATACCCCCACTTAAGATCATTTAATCTTTGACAAAGGAACACGAAATATGAAGTGGATCAAGGAAAGCCTTTTCAAAAAGTGGTACTGGGAAAACTGGGCAGTCACATGCAAAAATAAATAAATAAATAAATTTTTAAAAAGGAGGAGAAGAAGAACTCAAGATCTCTTTCTAATGCCATGCACAAAAGTCAGAATAAAGGCCTGAATACCAGACTTGAAACTATAAGGTATAGAGGAGAACATTGGAAGAACCCTCCATGACACTGAAGCTAAGGGCACCTTTAAAGATAAAACACCACTGATCAAGGAAGTGAAAATAAACACAGGCAACTACATTAAACCAAGAAGCTCCAGATACAAAGAGAGCCCCACATAATGGGAAATATTATTTACCTATCTAATAAGGAGTAAGTATTAAAGACATATAAGGCACTGGTAAAAATTTACAAGTAACATTCAATCCTATCAAAAAATGGGAAGAAATGAACATATATTTCCTCAAAGAAGAAATATACATGACCAAAAGACACACGAAAAAATGTTCTACATCATTAATCATCATAGAGATGCAACAATGAGATATCATCTCACACTACAGAGACTGGCACACATCCAAAAGCACAAGAACAACCAGTGTTGGTGTGTATGTGGGGGGAAAAGGACTATCCTTCACTGTTGGTGGGAATGCCGAATGGTCCAGCCTTTTTGGATACCAATATGGGCATTCCTCAAAAAACTAAAATTGAGCCTCCGAACAACCCAGCAATACCACTTTTGGGAATATACCCTGGGAACCCAAAAAGCACAGCAGAAACGCTATCTGCACTTCTATATTGATTGCAGCACTATTCAGAATAATAGCCAGAATCTGGAAGCAACCCATGTGCCCAAGAATAAACAACTAGATAAAGAAAGTATGGTACATCTACACAGTGGAATACTATAATAAAGTCATGAGGTATGTTTATACATGGACAGATATGGAGAGTATCAACCTGAGTGAAATAAGTCAGAGGAAGAGAGATAGAATGACTGCACTCATTTGCATGGTATATGTAAAACCAGTATGACACTAATACCTAAAGACAGTAGAAATGAGGACCAGGAGGACTGGTCTGGTCCATGGATGGAAACTTGCACAAGAGGGAGCAAGGGAGAAGACAGCAGTTAGGATAGAGAAGGGACCACTGTGGCAAAGATAGTTGGAAATGATCACTCTGGACAAGAACTGAGTGCTAAAAGGAAGGAAAGGGATATACATGGTAACACAACAAATCTAAATAAAATAAAACAAAATGAAATTTAAAACCTTAAAAATTGGAAATAATGATATACAAAGAGAAGATGAACGATAAGATCAATATTACAATAGTGTAAAATTTAAAATGAAAGAGAAAATGATTAAGGGTCTATAAATTTCAGTTACAATCAATAAAAATAAAGTGTTAACTATGAGAAAGATAGGTTGCTAGCTTTCACATGAAAAAAAATATACACTGACCTTCTAGAGTCTGAATAATCTCATATGTCTATGATCAACTATGATCAACTAATATTAGGCAGGAAGCCAAAATCACCCAAAGAAAAAAATAATCTTCCCAATAGTTCTTGGAAAAATTGAATATTCACATACAAATGATTGAATTAAAGCACTACCTTAAGTCATTCACAAAAATCAACATAAAATGGATTGAGAAATTAAAGTTATGAAACTAAAGATATTGGTCTCAATAATGCACTTTTAAAATATATAACCAAAAGCATAAGTAACACAGCAAAACAATAGGAGACTTCTCAAACCCAAAACTTCTTCACAGCCTAATTTATCAGTTACACAGGCGGGGTGGGGGTTGGGGAGGTGGCGGGGAGGTACAATGTGATTCTTGGTGGTGGAATATGTGCACTGGTGAAGGGATGGGTGTTCGAGCATTGTATGACTGAGACTTAAATCTGAAAGCTTTGTAACTTTCCACATGGTGATTCAATAAAAGAATATTTTAATTAAAAAAAAAAGCAAACTTCTTCACAGCCTAAGCAACCATCAACAAACTGAAAAGCAAGCTAAAGAATGAAGTAATATTTGCAAATCTTTACCTGATAAAGGGATAATATCCAAGTTATATAAGGAACTCATATCACTGTATCATTGTCATCCCGTTGTTCATCGATTTGCTCGAGCGGGCACTAGTAATGTCTCCATTCATCCCAGCCCTGAGATTTTAGCAGCCTCTCTTAACTCGTCTTTAAGGGTCAGGAAAATGAGACTCATATAACTAAAAAAAACTTTTTTGGTAAAGCCCAAACAACTGATTAAAGTTTTTTTTTAACAAATGGGTATAGAATATGAATAGACATTTCTCCAATGACAACATACAGATGGCCACAAGCATATAAAAAGATACTCAGCATCACTGGTCAACAAGGAAATGCAACTTAAAGGCACATTTGATAGAATGACATTATGAAAAAGAGTAAAACAACAAACACTGACCAGAATGTAGGAAAAAGAACTCTTGGTGCATGCTGGGAGAACCCAAGTTATACAATCACTGGGAAAAAATATATGGAAATGCCTCAACAAAATTAGAAAGAGGGCCAGAGTGACAGGACAGTGGGTAGGCTACTTACCCTGCGCACCCTGACACAGGGGTCACCTCCCACATCCCATACAGGTCCCTGAGCACTGCCAGGAGTGACTGCTGAGTGCAGAACCAGGAGGAACTCATGAACATCGGCAGGTGGGCCCCCAAACAAAACAACATAGTGAGAAGCAGAAGTACCATAAGATCCAGCAATCTAACCAAATGGAAACAGAGATAAACAAATGGGACTATATTAAACTAAGAAGCTTCTGCACCACAAAAGATATAGTGACCAAAATACAAAGACAATCTACAGAATGGGAAAGGATATTCACCCAATACCCATCCGATAAGGGATTGATATCAAGGGTATATAAAGCACTGGTTGAACTCTACAAGAAGAAAACATCCAACCCCATCAGAAAATGGGCCGAAGAAATGAATAGAAACTTTTCCAAGGAAGAGATATGAATGGCTAAAAGGCACATGAACAAATGCTCTGAATCACTAATCATCAGGGAGATGCAGATCAAAACTACCATGAGATACCACCTCACACCACAGAGAATGGCACACATCCAAAAGAACAAAAGCAACCACTGTTGGAGAGGATGTGGGGAGAAAGGGACCCTTCTACACTGCTGGTGGGAATGCCGATTGGTTCAGCCCCTTTGGAAAACAATATGGACACTTCTCAAAAAATCAGAAATTGAGCTCCATTTGATCCAGCAATACTACTTCTGGGAATATATCCCGGAGAAACAAAAAAGTATAGTCAAAATGACATCTGCACTTGTATGTTCATTGCAGCACTGTTTACAATAGCCAGAATCTGGAAAAAACCCGAGTGCCCGAGAACAGATGACTGGTTGAAGAAATTTCGGTATATCTATACAATGGAATACTATGCAGCTGTTAGAAAAGATTAAGTCATGACTTTTGCATATAAGTGGATCAACATGGAAAGTATCATGCTAAATGAAATGAGCCAGAAAGAGAGGGACAGTCATAGAAAGATTGCACTCATCTGTGGAATATAAAATAACAGAGTAGGAGACTTATATCCAAGAATAGTAGTATATAATGCCAGGAGTTTGGCTCCATAGCTTGGAAGTGGGCCTCACATGTTTGTGGAAAGTAATCCCAGATAGAGAAGGGATCACCAAGTAAAATGTGATTGGAGATCCTGCGTGAGGAGGGAGATGCGTGTTGAAAATAGACTAGAGACTGAACACGATGGTCACTCAATGCCCCTGTTGCAAACCACAACACCCAAAAGGAGAGAGAACAAATTGGAATGCCCTGCCACAGAGGCGGGGTGGGGTGGGAGGGATGGGATGGGGGTTGGGGGAAGGGATACTGGCTTCATTGGTGGTGGAGAATGGACACTGGTGGAGGGATGGGCTCTCAAACATTGCATGAGGGAAAAATAAGCACAAAAAGATGTGAATCTGTAACTGTACCCTCACTGTGACTCACTAAAAAAAAATAAAATAAAATAAAATAAAAGACCTTGAGATTAGATTAGACCAGAATCCATAAAATACATTGAAGCAAACATAGAACTCTCCAAAAACAGTTCTTAGAAGGATGTCCAGTGAGCTGGCCACAGAGGAAGAGAACAAAATCAAAAATAAACAAACTGAGCTATATCAAATCACAGTTCTTTCATGGCAAAAGAAATTCAAGCTAAAATAAAAAGACACCTAACTGAAATAGAGAAAATGATTGCACATAACACATCACATAAAGGCCTGATATCCAAGATCTACAAAGCATCAACAAAGCTCAACAACAAAAAAATTCCATGACCCCATTCAAAATTAGGAAGAAATGAACAGACACCTCCCCAAAGATATGGGGATGGGGATGGTCGGTAGGCATATGAAAAAGCCTCGTGCTCACTTATTAAATTATGGAAATTCAACTTTGAAAAAGCAATGAGGTATCAACTCACAGCAGTAAAAAAGCCTGGCAATAACTGGTGCTAGTGGTGACGTGTGCGGAAGGAGCCTTGCTCCCTGCTGCTGGGAATGCCACCTGCTTCTGGAGAAAGCAGCACAGAGAGGCTGGACAGCACTGTCTGGTCCCTGCTCCTCCCACCGGGAGCTTAGGGTTACTGAGTTACTCCCCACAGTGCTCCCAAGGCACACCAATTACATCAGGCACTCCTAATCCTATACTGCTTTTCTCTTTATGTCCTTTGCTGGTTTAGTAATATTCTTTTTGTATACACAGGAAGATAGTTGATGATGCTATGCTTTTGTAACATGGGAGTCAACTGACTCCGAGTAATATTCAGTCCTGGGCATCCATCCTATTTATTTGTCTTAAGCCTCAGTTGTCCTTACTTCCTAAAGCCCACAAAAGAAGGGTCCTGGGGAGGGGCTTGGATGGACCCAGGGCAAGCTGTGTACTACTCAGGCATCAAAAAGGGACAGGCTAAGCAAGTATAATGTTAGGAGAACAGTTATGGAACAAACTCTGTCGTGATCCAAAAAGAAGTAACTAAAGACCTTGCTGGGGTTAGGAAAGACTAACCTGACCTGAGGACCGTAGTCTTGTATATATGGAGAGATGTGCCCAGGAAGAGCCAACCTTTAAGCTTAATATGTCTCTTACTGTGTCCATGGGCTGGAGGGATAGCACAGTGGTAGGGCGTTCACCTTTCACGAAGCCAACCCATGTCGATTCCTCTGACCCTCACGGAGAGCCCGGCAAACTACCAAGTGTAAAGTGCCCGCATGGCAGAGCCTGGCAAGGTACCTGTGGTGTATTGGATATGCCAAAAACAGTAACAATAAGTCTCACAATGAGAGACGTTACTGGTGCCCACTCGAACAAATCGATGAGCAATGGGATGACAGTGACAGTGACAGTGACTGTGTCCATGCAAGATGACTAGAAGTATTAGTAAGAAGTACATTTACTATGATTTACTATGCTTGTTTAAATGGATTACTAGCTGAAGAAAGGAGAAAGCAATACACGTTTAGATGCAATCCCGCCCTTGAGCAAATCTTCTAATAATCTGAAGTGCTGAACCCCCAGATGAGATTTTGTCCCTGAGTTAATCTCCTAGAAGAACTTCCCCTAAAGGAGTGGCTTTACATCTCTTCACTGTTATGACAATGTTCAACCCCATCTATGTGTACCTCTACCCTTCATGATTTCTATATAACTACACTGTAAGAGATGGGGAGAAAGAAAAATACATGGTCTCTGACTACCAACCAGCCTGTGGCCCCTGCTCCCCATTCCACCATTCCCCATCTCTCCATCCTCCATTCATCCATCACCATCAGTCAGCCTGGGGAGGCAGTTCTCAGCCACCTAGTGCATGAGGATGCACACACTTTTTAAATTCGAACAGAGACTTCTCAAGGAAGACTAGAACTCTCATATAACCCAGGGATACTACTTCCTAGCATCTATCCCCTAAACACAAAAACATTCATTCAAAACATTCAAAATGAAATATGCACACCTATATTCACTGCAGCATTAGTAAAATACCCAGATATGGAAACAACCCAAATGCCCACTACAGAAGAATGGATCAAGAAGTTGTAGCAGTTTTCATATCAATAGATGCAGAGAAAGCATTTGACAAGATCCAGCACCCGTTTATGATGAAAATGCTCACCAAAATTATGATGAAAATGCTCACCAAAATGGGTATAGAAGGGCCCTTCCTCAATATAGTCAAAGCCGTTTATCACAAGCCTACGGCAAGCATCGTCCTCAATGGGGAAAAACTAAGAGCCTTCCCTCTGAGAACAGGGATGAGACAAGGATGCCCACTCTCTCCACTTCTGTTCAATATAGTACTGGAAGTACTTGCAATAGCGATTAGGCAAGAAAAAGATACTAAGGGCATTCAGGTAGGAAAGGAAGAAATCAAGCTCTCACTATTCGCAGATATGATACTATACCTAGAGAACCCTAAAACCTCTACCAAGAAACTCCTAGAAACAACAGACTCGTATAGTAAAGTTGCAGGCTATAGAATCAATACCCAAAAGTCCATGGCTTTCCTATATGCAAATAATGAGAGAGAAGAAGTGACATGAGAAAAGCAATCCCATTCACAATTGTGCCTCAAAAAATCAAGTACCTCGGAATCAGCTTAACAAAGGAGGTAAAGGACTTGTACAATGAAAACTACAAAACGCTACTTCAGGAAATAAAAGAGGACACGAGGAAATGGAAAGACATTTCCTGCTCATGGATTGGAAGAATTAATATTGTCAAAATGGCAATTCTCCCCAAAGCATTGTACAAATTCAATGTGATCCCTATAGGGATACCCTTGACATTCTTCAAAGAAATGGAGCAAGCGCTCCTGAAATTCATATGGAACAATAAGCCCCCACGAATAGCTAAAGCAATTCTTGGGAAAAAGAAAATGGGAGGTGTTGGTATACAACATCCAATAATCTCAGGCCTAGTGAGGCCTGGATGTAAAGGTTTATGTTTTGGTTACTGTAACTTTAAATGGCAGTTACTGTTTCCGTTGGTTGATTTGCATATTCGCCTATGTGGCTGAATATGATTGGTTTGTATGTTAATTTAATAAATAAATGGCGGTTACTGTTTGCGTTGGTTGATTTGCATATTTGCCTATGTGGCTGAATATGATTGGTTTGTATGTTAATTTAATAAATAAAAGGAGGTTGAACAGGCTGCGCTCTTGGGCAGGCCATAACACAAAACCTTGGAGGCAGTCCTGTGATCCTCCCCCAAAAATGTATATTTCTTCTGCAAGTAAAGTGCCTCTGACTCTCCAGTAAAATTTCAACATTGTTGCAACAGGAGGAATCAACCTCCCCAACTTCAAACTCTACTACAAAGCAGTAGTCATTAAAACAGCATGGTACTGGAACAAAGGCAGAGCTGCAGACCAATGGAACAGGGTTGAATACTCTGACACACCACCCCAAATATATGATCATCTAATCTTTGATAAGAGAGCAAGAAATGTGAAGAGGAGCAAGGAAAGCATGTTTAACAAATTGTGCTGGCAAAACTGGACAGCTACATGCAAGAAAATGGGCTCAGATTTCCACCTATCACCAGGTACAAAAGTCAGATCAAAATGGATTAAAGACCTCAACATCAGACCAGAATCCCTAAGGTACACTGAAGACAAGGTCGGCAAAACCCTCCATGACATTGAAGCCAACGGTATCTTCAAAGCTGACACGCCACTGGCCAAGCAAGTGAAAACAGAGATAAATAAATGGGACTATCTCAAACTAAGAAGCTTCTGCACCTCAAAAGAAACAGTGACCAAAATACAAAGACAGTCTACAGAATAGGAAAGGATATTTACGCAGTACCCATCCGATAAAGGGTTGATATCAAGGATATACAATGCACTGGTTGAACTCCACAAGAAGAAACTGCCAACCCAATCAAAAAATGGGGTGATGAACAAAAACCTTACCAAAGAAGAAATCCGAATGGCTGAGAGACACATGAGAAAATGTTCAACATCACTAATCATCAGGGAGATGCAGATCAAAACAACCATGAGATATCATCTCACACCACAGAGACTGGCCCACATCCCAAAAAACAAAAGCAACCAGTGTTGGCGTGGATGTGGGGAGAAAGGGACTCTCCTTCACTGCTGGTGGGAATGTGGACTGGTTCAGCCCTTTTGGAAAACAATATGGATGATTCTCAAAAAGTTAGAAATTGAGCTTCCATTTGACCCTGCAATACCACTCCTGGGAATATATCCCGGAGAGGCAAAAAGGTATAGTAGAGATGACATCTGCATTTCTATGTTCATTGCTGCACTGTTTACAATAGCCACAATATGGAAAAAACAGAGTGCCCCAAAACAGATGACTGGTTAAAGAAACTCTGGTATATCTACACAATGGAATACTATGTAGCGGTCAGAAAACATGAAGTCATGAAATTTGCATATAAGTGGATCGACATGGAAAGTATCATGCTGAGTAAAATGAGTCAGAAAGAAAGAGACAGACAGAAAGATTGCACTCATACATGGAATATAAAGTAGCTGAGAGGTACAAGCTTACAATGATGCAATTTCTGGCAGATATTTCTCTGGACTTAGTTACTAAAATACTAAAATATAGAAATCCAAAACTGTGCGGCCGCTAGTGCGGCCACTCGACCTCATATCTCTTCATTCTCAGCAATGGAAAACAAATTATCAAATGCTTCCTTTTCAGCAGGTCGACTTTAGGGGGGAGAAACTCCAAACAATAACAATGAGCTTTTTTTTTTGAAATATTGAATGTAATCAAAGTAAAGTGAAAGTAAAGTGAAATTTACCAGTTACTCAGACAGGGTGGGGGGCTGGGGAGGTGGGGAGGTGGGGGGGGAGGTATACTGTGATTCTTGGTGGTGGAATATGTGCACTGGTGAAGGGATGGGTGTTTGAGCATTGTATATCTGAGACTTAAACCTGAAAGCTTTGTAACTTTCCACATGGTGATTCAATAAAAGAATAAATTAATAAAAAAAGAGAAAAAATAAATAAACCCCTTGGAATGATAGTATGAAGATGGAACATTAAAAATGAACAAAAGCTGACCCTAATTTAATTTTCATAAATAACATGTAAGTATAAATAAAATGTTTAGCAAAAAAAAAAAAAAGAAGTTGCAGCAGTTTAACACAACGGAATACTATGTGGCTATAGAAACAATGAAATTATGCAATCTATCATTTATCATATGGTGGCAACTGGAGGTGGACGGCTACAGAACAATCTGGAGATGGACAGGTGGACATGGGCAGATGGAGATGGACAGATAAAGAGCGATCTCTCACATATGGAATGCACAGTAAGGGTAAGAGAGTGACAAATGGCCAAAGGCAACAGAACTGGAGAACTGGTCCAGAATCATGTTGGAGAAGGGTGGGGTGGAGATTCCTGGGTCTTGGGGACACTGATAAAGGCAAGCTATGAGTGGTGGTGTGGTATTGGAAACTACCATGCATGAAACTGTTACTTAACAGTATCTTAATAAAGATGGGGAACTACTAGTACCTCAATAAAGATAGGGAAAGGGCTGGACAGACTGTTCAGAGGATCAGCCTTGCCTGCAGCTGGCCTGAGTTCAATTTCTGGCAGTACCAGGAGTCATTCCTGACACCAAAGGAGTAAGTTCTAAGAGAGCTGGGTATGACCTCAAAACCAAACAAACAATAACAAAATGTTGGGCAAGGGGGGAGGGCAGGAGGTGGGGGATCACAACAAATTACATAAAGCATCTACGAGACAGGAAGTCTAAAGTAACTTTACATTATCATTAATGATGATAGTAAACTTTGACCACCACTCCTAAAAGGACTAAGGTGTTCTCCCTACTTTTTATGAAATATTATTACAAAATTATTGTTAAGAAAGAGCTAGAGTATGCAGCTGCAATATAAAATAGTTCAAAAGCATAAAATATTTAAAAGTACACTAGGCAATTAAATTATTCTCAAATGTTCATTGTTTATGATTTGCTTGATTTCTCATTTGAAATAGCTTTCAACCTAGAGAACTACTTCCAAAATAGTGAAATATAATATGAAGTACATATAATATTATTTTTAATAAATGAGTCAATATATTCCTTACCAAGTTAGAGCCTGCAAAGGGAATGATGGGGGCAGGGCAGGGCGGGAAAGAATGACAGCAGAATCACTGGGCAAATACAAAGTCTTCCCAGAGTTCCAAAGGGCAGTAAGGTACGATTTATTAACAAATGATTGGAAAGAAAAGCAACTAATATCAACAAATTATCTACTACTACAAGGAGGGCTAAACAGAAGGGGAGAAACAAGTCCTCTTCAGTGTGGGTAAAAAAGTGCTCCCCAGAAAGCACCTCCCCAAGGAGCTGGAACAAGGCGTTGTGGGGGGAGAGTCTGCAGACCCTTTCTGCTCCTTGCTGCTCTGTGCCTGGAGCAGGCTGAGCCAGGGAGGGGCTGGTGCAGACTGATTCTGTTTCTGAGAAGGGGGCAGCTGGCACTTAGGTTTGGGGACTTGGGCTCACATGGAGTTTGTGATCCCCGCACCATTTTATAATATAACATGGTTTACTCATCCCCCTGAAAGAGCCTCCAATCGTTGGGAAAGACAAGGAGAGGCTGCTAAAATCTCAGGGCTGGGACGAATGGAGACATTACTGGACCCGCTCGAGTAAATCGATAAACAATGGGATGACAGTGATACAGTGATACTCCATTTCCTTTTTCATTACTCTGGAAGGAAGGAAGGGATGTTTGGGCAGAGAACCTGTGACGCTCAGGACCTTCCCCTGGCTCTGTGTGCAGGGATCAAGGGATCACTCCTGACAGTGCTGGGGGTGTGTGTGTGACTGTTTGTGGAGGGAGGGCTCAAACCCAGCTCTGCCCCATGCAAGGCACGTGACCTCCCCAAGGTACACCTGCTCTGGTCCCCGTTTCACTCTCCAGGTGGCTGTGACCTGACCTGCACACAGGGCTCCCATTCCCCACTGTCCGAGTCTGCTATGCATCCTCACAGGACCTCTGCTGAAAGACCCAGAAGCCGTCACTTGAGTGACTATGAAATCTCCATTCTCCTGCCCAGGGTCAGCAGGAAGCTGTCCTACAGGCACATGTGGGATGGGAGACAGGAGAGCTCATGCTACTGGGAAAGATGCCGGGACTGGAGCAGGCAGGAAAGAGTTCTGCTGGATCCCACCGGCAGGAAGAAGGCACGGGTGTGTCTGCACGGAGGGAGGACAAACCGCAGTGTCCCTCGGGGACATGTGGGGCAGTTGTGTGGGGGACAGAGTAGGAACACAGGTGACAGTGCCATCAGCTGGGCTTCCCTGCAATAAAGACCTGAACAAAGGCAGTAGCAGTAGAAAGGACTTGCTGAAGGATGTGTGGACTGTGAGAAGCTTCTAGAGGGTCTGCGGGAAATAATGGAGATAAATGACAGGGACCAGCATCCGAGATGGAGGGTCACTGGGCCTGAGACATCACCTAGAGTTGAGAAAAAACACCTCTGAAATGAGACGGGCTCTTTCTTGTATTCATATTAAATAAGAAGCTCGATGTGAGTGAATGGGAAATTTTTTTAAAGAAATAAGTGAAAACAAAAAATATTTTGAGAAGATAACTTTCTTTCTCTGGATCATTAGACCCCACTGCTGAAGAAGCAAGGACTCCAGGAAAAAGATGTACTTGTCTAATGCAAAGTCTGGGCCTGTTCAGAGCAGTTTCTGTCATTTGGGAGCACAACCACTCGGCAGGGAAGGTGCAATGCCAGCCCTTTGCTCCCTGCTGCAGAGCACAGTGCAAGTCAGTGTCTAAGTGACTCCAAATAATAGCCAGCGGAGAAATAAACGCTGATGTGCTGATTTTCACATGGAGTGGCTCAAAGGCCGGTATGGCAAGTAAGTGGCCGCTACAGCTGGTCAAGACACCAACATTCCAAGCCTGTAGCAGTCAAACTTGCAGCTGCAAATAAATAACTAAATTTCCCTGTTTTCCTCAGAGAACAATGCCCGAGAGCGTGTAATAAACTACTTCTATCATAGGTAAGGCAGCAGAAACGGGGTCATCACCCTGGAGATCTTACTTCTGCATCTGCTATGCTGAACCTTCAGCACAGCTCTGCTTACAGCAGCTGCCCGGGAACACCAGGTGAGTGGCCCAGTCGAGCGGCAGGACCACGCAGATATTCTCCAGCTCTCAGTCACAAGCTCGCCGACGGGACCAACAGCGGCAAGTCTGCTAGGAGAAATCAAGCTCTTACTCACTTTCCCCTTTGCCATTTACAACAGCAGTGGTAAGAGCAATGCTAATGCATCCTAATCCATCAAGAACAGCACTAGGGAAAGTAAAGCTCTGAGTTTCCAACAGGCTGGTGAAAAAATTCACTTGCCTGAAAGAGGCAGTACAAATAGTTTAAATAATTGAGACCAAATTATTCATTTTTAAATAATTTTCATTTAATTAAAGACCCATGATTTACAAAGCTATTAATAATTGAGTTTCCTCCTTTATATTTTTAATTTTTGTCTGTTTTTGATTGGGGGCCACACATGGTGATGCTCAGGGGTTAATCCAGGCTCTGCACTCAGGAATCAGGCCTGGTGGTGCTCGGGGTCCATATGGGATGCGAGAGATCAGACCCATGTTAGTCATGAGCAAGGTGAGTGCCCTACCCACTGTACCATCTTTTCAGCCCCTGAGGCTGAACTATTATAACCAAGCAGAGAAGACTCAGAAATAAGATGAAGGGAAATGCCTCTAGACTGTGAACTAAGCTACGGCCCCATGCCACCCCAGCAGGGGAAAGGTTTTTCTCTCTCAGTCTTTCCTTTCGGTGGCTTCAGCGATGTGGTGACCGCTGTCTCTTAGAGCCCACGAAACAGAGGTATGAGCTTGCAGTGATGCGACTTCTGGCAAAAATTTCTCTGGACTTAATTACTAAAATACCAGAAATCCAAAACCACATGGCCGCAACCTTATATGCTCTCCATTCTCAGCAATGGAAAACAAATTATCAAATGATGCCTTTTTGGCTGGTCTGATTGTTGGGGGAAAATTCCAAATAATAATAATGAGTTTTCTGTTGAAATATTCAATGTAATCAAAGTAAAGAGTAAAGTGAAAATCATCTGCCACACAGGCAGGGGTGGATGGGGGTGGGTGGGATGGGAGGTATACTGGGGATCCTGGTGGTAGAACATATGCACTGGTAAAGGGATGGCTGTTTGATCACTGTATGACTGAGATTTAAACCTGAAAGCTTTGTAACTTTCTCATGGTGATTCAATAAAAAGTAAATTTAAAAAAGAACGAAGATAAAGGAACACCATTGAAACTTTCCCAAACTCTAAAGAACTTTTATCACAGAAGTTGTTACAACACTGTCCAGTGTAAAATGCCACTTCATCAATTCCCCTGAAGTCTCTCAACAGTTCTCCAAAGATGAATCTTGTAACCGCAGGTGCAATGTGTCTACATTAAACATGAACTTCTAAAGTCAACTTGCCACAAATGTACTGGGGTCCATTACAGAGAACTTGTTACCTACGTGAGCATGTTTTTAAATATCAAAGAAATAAATCTACCTGTGCCAGGGATGCCAACCCTCGGAGAAAGAAGAAAGCCCAGGGACCCGGAGAATGAGTGCCGGAGAAGCTTCTGCTCCTCCTTGTTTCCTGCCTGCACCCCTGCTTGCCCTCTAGGTATGCCTACGTCCAATAATATTCTCCAAGCCAACTGTGTCAGTGACTTAGCAGCTCTCCCTGAGAAAGCAAACGCCTCAGATCAGGTTCTTGGTTGGATCCCACTCCTCGGAATAGCTAACAATTTACTGAGTCTTGTGCTGCATACTTTTCACATACATCTCAGATAAGCTTCCAACTAATCCCATCCGCCAGGAATGTGATAAACCACTACGTTCTTATAGGGAAGGGGGGAAGCAAAAGAGAGGTCAAGGGAGTCAGCCGCCCATTCCCAGTGAACTCTGACCCTGCGTGAGCCCACTCCTGTCCAGTCCAACGCAACACGGCCCTGGTCCGACCCCAGGAGCTGCCTAGCCCTGCCAAGCCCTGCCAGAAGCCGGCCAGTGCCCCGCCGGCTTTCCTTACCCATGAGCATCAGGCTGGCCCCAGCCGCTGCCCCGCACTAACGTGGGGCGTGGAAGGAAACGGCACAGCTGGAGACTCAGAGGACGACACATCCCAACATAAAAGAAAATTCCTGTTTTGGCCTGGCAAGAGAATATTTATGATATCAAGGAATAAACTGTCAGAGCAATTTTCTTTTGTTTTCTTAAGGAAGAATAAAGGGCATTCCAGTTCCACATTTGCATTGTTGGCCAAATACACAGGGCCTCGAAAAGCTAGCTACTGAATGCAGAACAGACATTGCTTCCACAAATATGGGAGCAAACAGGAAAACGGTACTATCCTGAGAAAAGTCTTCCATCACTCAGGTAAGTTCGTGTAAGCTCAGCTTTGGTATTTTCCCCAAGCAGATTTCATAAGCCATAAATAAGGAAAGGGTTTCACAAATATTTGTAAAAGACTAAATTTGTTTTCCTTTTAATTTTTAATGTAAAGGAAAAAATATTTAGTAATTAAACAATCTACATCACCTTATTCTGTCCCCAGGGCTTCTTTAGGCAAGTGTCTGATCATCTCCCTGCCCCACTTATGGAGGGGGTCACTGAACTTTTTGTTGCTGAGTTTCGTGAGTGGAAATCAACCTCCTATCTGATATATCGTGTGCAAATATTTCTTCCCATTCACTGGAGTGGAAGGGAGAGGAGAGGGAGTCGTGGGGAGAAGGCAGGCCTGGCTGGAATTATGTGCACGAGAAACTATTAGTAACACTGTAAACACTGTAAATTGAATATCAATTTAAAAACTGCATTTGTATTAAATAAAATACCTAGAAGCTCTCTCTCTCTCTCTTTTTAAATTTTTGGGTTGCACCTGGTGGTGCTCAGGAGTTACTCCAGATTCTGTGCTCAAGATTCACTTCTGGCGGGGTCAGGGGGACAATATGGAATGCCAGGGATCAAACCAGGTCAGATGCATTCAAGGTATGCACCCTACCCACTGCACTATCTCTCTAGCCTCTATTTTGTTTTCTTATCATTTTCTCTTTTGAAACCATCCATCATATAGGAATCTATCTGAAGGCTATAGTCAATGGTACAGTGAGAGCAAAAACTTTCTCTTTTTTTCTTTTTTTTTTGCTTTTTGGGTCACACCCGGCGATGCTCAGGGGTTACTCCTGGCTCTGCACTCAGGAATTACCCCTGGTCGTGCTCAGGGGACCATATGGGATGCTGGGATTTGAACCCGGGTCGGCCGCGTGCAAGGCAAACGCCCTACCCGCTGTGCTATCTCTCCAGCCCCAAGAGAGCAAAAACTTTCTAACCAAGAGAGAAAAACACATAAAGGGAAGCCACAAAAATTTATATTAGCTCAGTGGAGTTCTTAGCTCTCCGGCTAGTAAACCTGAAAGAATATAAAGATTTAAGACATACAGAATAATGTACCAAAAGAGCTTGGGTGGTGTTTCAAAGTATTTCCAATTACTAAGTCCTAAATCAGTATGTTTAAGGAAAATGTAGGGCTATCAAAAAGAGGGTAACAGGGTTCCACGACTGACCATGGAGAGGCACCGGCAGCTGAGTTACCCCCATGGGCTCGGCCACCTGTGGACCCAGACCTCTGGAGCCTTAGCAGGATGGGGGTAGACTGAATCCCAGTGCTCCTCCTAGCCACATCCAGCTCCTGCCACCACCACAGAAACAGCTCAGCACCATGACTGATCTCGGAGAAGCGCGCCAGCTGCTGATCACCCCAGCTCAAAGACACAGAAGCACATGACCACATATGCGACCACGCAGTAACTCCAAGCTTCACAGACCTGACAGTCCAGTAGAATCACAGAAAATCAGATGGGAAAGTTGAGTGGAAACCCACTGAGACCAGAGAGTGAAAACAAGAACACAGAAGGCTCAACTCACACCTAACATGTTGCACAGTATATCCTCAATGACTTCAGTAACACCATTATCTGATATATATTGTAACCAGCAATCACTGTCACTGTCACTATCAATCCCGTTGTTCATCGATTTGCTCGAGCAGGCACCAGTAACATCTCCATTGTGAGACTTGTTACTGTTTTTGGCACATCGAATAAGCCACGGGTAGCTAGCCAGGCTCTCCGAGAGGCATAGAGGAATCGAACCCAAGTCAGCCGCGTGCAAGGCAAACGCGCTACTCACTGAGCTATCGTTCCAGTAACCATCAATAACAAAGTAAATTATTTTGTGACTGCTAGGAGAGCAGGCCTGCGGGGGGGGGTGAGTGTGAAACTGGGAACACTGGTGAAGGAAATGTCACATCCATGGTGTGACCAGTGATAGACGACTGAATACCTGAAACAACTATATTCTGAACAAATTTGTAAATCATAGTACTTAAATAAATTATCACACAAAACACTTTTTAAAAGAAAGTAATGGAATTATGTAGGTATAAATACCCTGAGGGTCCAGAGAGCTATATGGCCGGTAAAACCTGTGCCTAGCATGTACCATGCCCTGCTCAGTGCCACACCATACAGGGTCTGCTGAGCAGAGATCCAAAAATGAACCCTGAGCATTAACAGGGATGGCCACAAAACAAAACCAACAGAACACATTTGATATCTTCTAAGAACTTGCAGTAACCAGTCATATTCTGCATAAGTAAGTAAGACAACCACTAGTCTGGGACAAATTTAATCTATATTAGAAGGTGATTTTCTTAGCAACTTGACTCCCTTTATGTGAGACGCTAGACCTTTTAAATTTTACTCTGCGTGAATGAAATAAAATTAACTTTATCAATTAAGTTTCGATATCATAATATTAAAGACATGTTTGGAGTTAAATCATCTTAATTTATATTATGAGTAGTTTTTAAATGTACTGAAACCGGAACGCCAATATGCAAAATGAATTATTGCCCTAGCTATTTTAAATCTTTGTGTGTGGGGATTTTTGGAGGAATGAGGCTGACGGTTGGGACTAAACCTGGAGGTCTCCGAAGGCTATCCCTGGCCCTGCGCTTAGGGATCACCCATGCTGGTGTTTCAGGGGACCAGACGCAGTGATGGGGACTGAACCTTGGTCAGCTGTTTGTAAGGCAAGTGCTTTACTTCCTGTATTCTCTCTCCAGTCTGGTTTTACTTCTTCTTAATCAACCAATGAACAGTCTAGAAAGTTTGGTAACATAAAAACTCTTATGAACCCTTCCACACAATTATTAAAGAATATACAGACATAGGAATAATCTCAGTGGTATGATTTATGAACATATGAGTATGTATGTGTGTGTTGTGTTGTGTGCAGAGTTCCACAAAGCAACATTATCACCTGGATAGTAAAATAAAATAATAAAAAAAAATCACCAGAGATTAAGAATCTAAAGATTCAGGCTAATTTTTAAAATTATAACAGTCTGAAAATTATCACATTAATTCCCATACTTAATGGTAATGATCAGAAAGAAAAAAATTTTCTTCTAGGAGCTGGAGCAACAGTGCAGAGGGTATGGCATTTGCCTTGCATATAGCCAACCGGGGCTCAATCTGGAGCACCCCATATGATCTCCCAAGCCAATTAAGAGTGATTCCTGAGGCCAGAAACATGAGTAATCCTTGAGCACTGCAGGGTGTAGCCAACCAATTTTTTTTCTCCCATAAAATTCCTGGGTAAGACAAAAGAACAAAAACAGTACCATGCTAACTGCCTCTTCCATCCCCTACCCTCCACCACCCCACCACCAAAAGTGAAATGTTGAAGAGAAACTCATCTTCAGAGATGCCATATTTAGGCAAAGAAGAGCTGGGGGAAAAGTGTAGAAAAATGTATATGATAAAATGACAATACAAATTGCCTGGGGGAAAAAAGAATACAGGATATATACCTAACATAAAATTGACATCAGAGAAGGGAAACTGAAATCCTCTACAAAAGAGACTGACCAAATGAGCAGACGCTGGACACCTCCTGGGGCTCCCTGTCCTGGCCACAGAAGCAGCAGAGTACGCTCAGGGAGCCGGAGAAGCCAGGCACTCTCTGAAAGGTACGAAAAAGCCTTGCTTGCAAGTAGAGTGCCACAGAATCACCACCCGGGGACAAATCATTTGAGAGCCAGGACAGATGGGCTGTCCTCCAAGGGTGGGAGACAAGGACACCATTCAAACAAGCTCTGCCCACACAGGCACCTGGTTAGCTGCAACCCAACGACCAGTACTTAGGTCACAAAGACACAAGTCCAGAGTCCAGGAGATTAGTAAGGGAGGGTAAAAATATACTTCTTTGCTTAAAAGAAATCCCAGGGGAAAACCAAAACTCACAATCTGTTTCATGTATCAGTAGGGTTAGAATATTTAATTCTCTTCCACTGTTTCAGAGATTCTGTCTTCTGGGATGCAAACAAAGCATCCTTTTTCTTGCAGGCACAATATATTAGCTTTAGAAGTTGATCTCTCAAAAGATGACTGGTTAAAGAAACGTGGGTACATCTACAGAATGGAATACTATGTAGCTGTTAGGAAAGATGAAGTCATGAAATTTGCTTTTAAGTGGACAGACATGGAGAGTATCATGCTAAGTGAAATGAGGCAGAAAGAGAGGGGCAGACACAGAATGACTGCACTCATCTGTGGAATATAAAATAACATAACACGAGAATGACACCCAAGGGCAGAAGACACAAGGGTGAGGAATCCTGCTCCACAGCCCACATGAATACTGCCTCATGAGCTGGGGGAGAAGGCAGCTGGAACACAGAAGGGATCACTACCGTCAATAATGGTTGGAGGAGTCATTCAGGGTGGTAGAAGTGTGCTGAAAGCAGATAAAGGACCAACGTGATAGCCTCTCAGTATCTGTATTGCAAACCATAATGCCCAAAGGTAGAGAGAGTTTAGAGGAAACTGTCTGCCATAGAGGCAGGGGGAAGGGTTGATTGGGGGAAGGGGGAATACTGGTGACACTGGTGATGGAAAATGTGCACTGGTGGAGGATAGGTGTTCGATCATTGTATGAATAAAACTCAAAGCAACAAAGCTTTGTAAGTGTTGCTCATGGTGATTCAATTAAAAAAAAAGTTGATCTCCTTTAGAAGTCATATCTTTATGATTACTTTATAATTAACTCTTTCAACAAGAACTGATGTTTTCTTGAAAAAAAATCATGCTTATCTCTCCCACCCCTACATAACTATTTTTTTCACCTCAGAAATTCACATTCATATAACCATAGCTGATCTGATTCTTTCAGGCAAGGTATTTCTTAAAAATCAAAACTAAGCCTTGGAGAGCTCAAGGAGCTGAGTGCATGCTTTGTATGGAAGGGGCAGGTTCGCAGACGGGGCCTGCTCCTACCAGCCCCCTTCAGCCACCAGGAATAGCCCACAAGCCCAGAGCGAGGAGTGCCTGGGTACCACCGGGTGTGGCTCACACACCCACACACAAATACATTTCAAATTGAGCATTTCCTTCATCTTCGATCATGCTGAATCATAAAGAAATCCAGAGTCTGGTTCTTCACTTTGAATCAATAATAATCCTTTAAAAGTTTAGTATTCAAAAATAATCACATAAAATATTAGTTTTATAATTAGAAAAGACCAAATGAACCAGCAATGCTAATAATCAATTTCCAATTACTACAAGCATCTGGAGAAAATGATGGACACAATTGATAATAGTCTCCCAGTAAGAGAGTGAACAGTTTAAGAATTTGACAGTCTCTAAGTATGCAAATAAGCTAATTACTCACTAGCAGAAGCTTTTTTTTCTGTTTATAACAATGCTCCTATACATTCTACATGGTTACAATTTAAAGGAAACACAAAGACCATTTTAGATGCAAAATGGATAATTATAATTGGCTAAATTCCAAATTTACAGAAGGTAGAAAGGCATTAAATGGAGTCTGCATTTAAAAAGTACAAACTATTTTATGTATGTATGTATCTAATATACAAACCTCTATGTTTCCCTTTAAAATGTTTACCATCTACGGTAAATTTTAGTTATACTTGTCACTCTAATTCATAAAGACCCTTTATATTCATTAGCACAGCAGTTGGGCTTTCGCCTTACACATGGCCGACCCATGTTCGATTCCTCCGCCCCTCTTGGAGAGCCCGGCAAGCTACCGAGAATATGGAGCCCACATGGCAGAGCCTGGCAAGCTACCCATGCGTATTGGACATGCCAAAAACAGTAACAATAAGTATCACAATGAGAGACGTTACTGGTGCCTGCTCGAACAAAATTGCTAAAATTAATAAAACATAGTTTTTAAGATGACAATCACCATATACATTGTTTTACACTACAGAGGCTGGGGTGGTGGCTAAACGAACTGAATGGATGCTTTGCCCAGGATGTCTGGGTACAATTCTGGCACCAGATGGTTCCCCAGATACCATTTAGAACAATGAAGCCAAAAATAATCAGTGAGCATGGCTTGGTGTGGCCCCCAAACCCAAATAAAGAAAGACTTTATACTTACTACATCAAACTTCTGAGTGATGTTCCCCTGGACATCAAGTAAATAAACCTTGCCATAATGTGTGCCCAGTGCCAGAAACTGCAAGAAGAACAGAGGGGTCAGTCTACTGGGGTGTCACTAATAAACTTGGTAATAAAACCATTTGCAAAGTGAAGACACTTAATGACAACAGTGACCTGCAATGCCTGGAAGATGCCCTTCCTTGGAAAAGGTTCCTAGGAAACAACAGAACAGGCCTCTATTGTGATGGTGGAGGGAGCTGTCAGAATGACTCACGAGGAGCCTCAGCTACTGACAACCAAGGGTGTGCATGCAGGCAGTGAACAGTGCCTGATGGGCTGCGGCGGGAAATTAAAATGCAGCGGTGAATGCTCACCCGCCCACAGCTGAACTCCAAGTCACACAGAACGATCAAGAAAGCCCCCTACACTTAACAGCTAATGTGTGAATTTTTGCTATTATTGAAGGTCAAAAAAATATACACACCTACAGAGAGCAGAGAACTATTTTTCAGAAAGAAAAACGCATGCCACCTTGAAGTGAGAAAATTCAGAGGGACTGATACTATCAGAGCTAGCATTTGAATGTTACTGTGCTGCATATAATGTACGATGCTGAGTATAAATGTCTGGACTCTAACCCCCAAAGTCTTTCCCTGTTACAAAATATCTGGTGGGCCCCACAGTTATCTCAGCGTATGAAA
The DNA here is from genome assembly GCF_027595985.1 of Sorex araneus. NCBI lineage: Eukaryota > Metazoa > Chordata > Mammalia > Eulipotyphla > Soricidae > Sorex > Sorex araneus. The sequence goes on from NC_073302.1 coordinate 353,965,079, forward strand.
AGATCTATTTACCAAAGAAAACTAATCACTCCCATTGTTGAACTCTCTGAACCTCAACAAGCCAACAGAAACTTTTGAGCTACTGGAATGGGACAGGAGGTTCTTCTTCCTCTTTGTGTCTTTAAGCATTACTCCAGTAGTTGTAAATACTCTGCATTTCAGCGCCTGCAAGCATGCTTCACTGCAAGCTATAATGACATGCTCAAATTTGCAGGCACTAGGAAGGGCTGCAGTCAAGCAGCACCATCTTTAAGGAAAAAAAATCTTACAGAACGTCCAGATTTCTAGAGATTTCACAAACTAGAAGGGCTTAAAATGAAATTTCAGCTCGGGCTCTTACAAATACGAAGCAACACAGAGGAGGCGCCACACGGAAAGAAGGGGATCATTAGAAATTCATCCCCTGTGATGCCTTTCATTCTTGCAAGGTTGCCTTTTTTCAGGAAGAAAAAAAGTCTCCTGGGTGAAAAATCAATACTGGTTAATAAAACATCAGGTGTGCAGACATAACTAGCTATGACGATCCCGCTGCACGGCTGCCTGAGTGCGGGTGCCAGGCCGATCACTCATCCAGGACAGACAGGAGCCTGGAGAAGGGGGTGCCAGCCCCTGCGAGGGAGAAGGAAAGAGGCAATTCTGGAGGGAAATTGGCCTGAATGTTTAAAATGAAGCAAGTTTCTCTAAAGCAGAAGATTCTCTCATCAGCAGCAAAGACTCGGATGGTGGGGGCTGCTTCTCCCTGGTGGCGATCTAAGAATATTTACACAGAAGGCCTGGAGCATTACACAAGGCCCCAACAATGCTCCCCTTCCTTCTGGAGCCACCTGTGCGGAAGTACGGATCCTAAAAGCTCCCTGCAGCCACGTCCTTGGCACTACTGACTGCCCGCATAAACACTGCACCTGGGTATTAGAAAACTAAGGGGGCCTATATCCTTTAAACGCCCTAATACTATGCCAGCCTCCAGTACCACACGTTTGCTTCTTCTCTTGAACTTCCTAGTTTAATTTACTTTACTGACGTTTTAAAGGCCCTATGCAGCACACTTTACTCCGATTTTAATTCCCTCCATTTTTCTTTTTCAAATACTATTTATTTAATATTTAAAGCATAAAGGAATAGAAATAATTCTGATTTAATAGTTTCAATGTAAAATATGATTACTTTAGATTCTCGTCTTATTAGTAAATAGCTCACTGAAAAGTAGAAGGGGAAGGGAAGGAAAGCCCAACTGGAGAGGAAATTAGTACAGGACTAAGTTCTAGAACTCTGCCTTTTGTTTGTTTTGGGTCACTCCCGGCAGTGCTCAGGAGTTACTCCTGGTTCTGAGTTCAGGCCTCACTCTGGTGGGCTCAGGGGACCTTATAGTATGCCAAGAATCAAACCTCTGTCAGCTGCAACAGAATCTCCCTACCCACTGGACTACTACTCTGGCCGAGAGGAGACTTTTTAATTCACTATATCTTTTGTTTAGGAAAACGTTCTGTTATTTGAATTAGTTTTGCTACCCTGTTTTATAAATGATGTGATCTTCAAAAAATATATAATAAGCTTGATAAATCAATAAGATGGTTCTTAAAAAATTTATTTAACTACCAATATTATTGATGAGTATGCTTCCATTTGGTAATGCTTTCAACTATTTAAAATTCAATAAAAAGAACTGGCAAATTGGCAGCTAATCACAAAGATAAGTACAAATTCTTTAAATGCTACTCTTATCAGCCAGTAAAAGCCTTGCACTTTTGAAACTATTAAAAATATTTTTAACCTGAGAGCACTTAAAATCCAGGATGGGCAAAGAATATAATTTAATTATTCCCTTGCATTTTTCATGCTTAATTACAGAAACATTATTCATTTCAAATTCACAGATGGACACCCAATTTTTCTGAGCCCTACTATAACAAATAATTGAACTTTCTGTTATTTTTGGTTTGGGGGTCACATTCAGGAGTGCTTCTCAGGGACTACTCTTGGCTTGGTGCTCAGGAATCTTTCTGGTGGGTGCAGGGGATGGAAACCAGGTTGGCTATGGGCCAGATAAGTACCTCTACTATACCATCTCTCTGATCCATAACTGGATCTTGTGTAAGTAAGATATGAAAAGGAATCCTTAAAACACACCAAAAAAAGGGATGTATATTCTAAGAAAGAATGAAATAATGCAATCTGCAAGGAACATAGTGAGACTAGAGGCTAGCACGCTGAGTGAAGTCAGTTGGGACAGATACAGAATGACCTCTCACATGTGGACTCAGAGATAACATCCAGGGGGCCACAAAGGGACAAGGCAACAGAAGGGAGACTTGATCCACCGCATCCATGCAGCTAGCTGGTGGGGCGAGGCAGAGAGGAAGCCTGGGTCCCTGAGAGGCGGAGGGATACACAGGTGATGGGTGTGGTACGAGTACTATGTGCGCGAGAAATCTTTATTAATAGCACTTTAAACCAAAGAATCTCGATTAAAAAAATTTTTAAAAGATGGTCAGAGATACAGTATAAGCAGGTAGGGCACATCTGACCTGGATTTAATCCCCAAGACCCCGTATCGTCCCCTAAGTCTGCCAGGAGTGATCCCTGAGCTCAAAGCTAAGAGTGAGTGGCTGGGTGTGGCCTAAAAACACCACCACCAGCAGAATGACCATTACTTTTATCTGGTGGGGTATCCATCCAGCCCACCTCCAAAACTACCAATACTTTTACATGGTGGGGGCATCCAGTACAGGTCCAAGGGGAGGTGGGCAAAAGAGGCTGCATTCAGAGGCCTCTGAGTAGCTAATGAGAACTGAGAGTCAAAAGTCGTTTAAAAGGAGGATTTGTTCATATCACGAGGACTGGGGGTATCAATTAAGAATTCTAGGCAGAGGATTCCATCACTCTATTTGTGTCTCTGAAAGACTCGCGAAGTATTAGGGGGGACTAAAACCAAACTTGAAGATAGTGTGTAGCTCAGGCACGACTTCCAGAGAAATGAATGGGGGGGGGATCAGACTCAGCACAGAGAGGAACCATCATCTCAGAGCACTGTAGGGAGCACCCCCAAGCACTGAGCATGGTCAGGTGGGGGGCCCATCCCCCACTACAACCCACTGAAAATAAGGAGATGGACGATAGGACAGCCGGAAGGCACTTGTCCTGCACACAGCCAACCGTGATTTGGTCCCCGACACCCCAGGAGTGACCCTAAACACCAAGCCAGGAGTCAGCCCTGAGTGCCACTGGTTGTGGCCCCCAAAACAAAACAAAACAAAACAGAAAGGATAAGAAGAGCTCTGACTGGGAGTGAATTCCAGCAGATGAGGGTGCGTGCTGCCCAAGTGGGGGAGGGGGGGTGCTGGGAACAAAAACAGCCTCCCCCAGGGCAGAAAATGGCAGTTACATGGACTGGAGGGAGTGGGGCAGTCATCGGACCTGCAGTTAGTAGATGATAAAAATTAAAGTTTTTCTCATCAGTGTTTTCCACAGTTCTACAGCTCATTCCAGCAAGGAGGCAGCAGATGGGCTTATACTAGAAGCTTGAGGGAGAAGAAGGGACATCAGCAGGGGCTTCTGAGGGCCTTGGCTAGCGACAGAAGACAGAGGGATGCCATCAAAGAAGAATAAACAGAACAGAGCTTATGAGAGAGAAAAGACAACAAATTCACCCAGTTCATGTCGAGTTTCGATAAAAACAACCAGCAGTTGAGCTGTTTAGGAGATGGCTTGTACACATCAGAGGACCATTTGGGGGAGGGTCCAGAGAAGTGATGAAACTTCACATTTTAAAAGAAATACTGAGAAGTTTGAACAAGCTGGAGCTTGAGAGATAATACAGCAGGGAGAGCATTTGCCTTGAACGTGGTAAACCAAGGTTTGATCCCCATCATCCATCTGGTCCCCTGAGCACAGTCGGGAGTGATCTCTGAGCTCAGAACCAGGAGTAAACCCTGAGCACTGCCAGGTGTGGCCCAAAAGTCAAAGGAAAGTAGTAACAACAACATAATGTGTACTAAAAAGCAAGCCCCAACTCCAATCACTGCCTAACGACACCTTTGCAGCGTGGAGTGTGGGTGTATGAATGCCGATCTACACAGAAGATTTGGGGCTGTTTGGGGGATGCTGGGGAGGAAGGAGAGGAAGAGTGATGGGCAGATAAAACCTCCCCCCACCGCATCCAAAGGGTGACGCTCCAGAGAAGCAGCCCTGCCGGGAGTACCCAGGAGCCCACCTTGTCGTGCACAGTCATGCAGCTGGCAGCATCCTGCTGCAGGATCTCCGTGACCCCATTGGAGAGCCGCTCATACTTCAGCTTGGGCTCCTCTTCGCTCTCTTCTTCCTGCACGAAAAAGCAGAAAAATGGCAGCCAACAGGGATTTGGGATTTTTTGTTTTAAAGAGTCAAAGACCCAAACAACTCGTGGGAGAACAAAGATGATTCTCTCCACGATTGTCAAGAACTACAACTGCAGCAAAATGTCAGGATCTTCACGGTCCCTTCTCCTGACTGGGACTACGGGCTGCCACAACAGCACTAACAGAGTAAACTCGAGAGCTAGAGACTCAAGTAACCTCACTTCCGGGGGCTGAATTCAATCAACCCGGCATATCACAGTCAGTGTTAGCTGCACTGGATGCAGACAGATGCCAATCAAGAACATGTGTTCAGGGCCAAGAGGCAGCACAGCTGCCAGGTGCTGGCCCTGCACAATCCCTGGCACCCTGTATGCACCCCCAAGCAATCCTCGCTGCAGTCAGGCATAAGCCCAGAGCACCTCAGGGTGTGGCCCAAAAACAAATCAATAAAAAAAGAAAATACATTTCTTCAAAATATTTATAATTTGACCTCATGGACACAAAACATTTACCGTGGAGACAGCACTGTCACAATGTCGTCCCGTTGCTCATCGATTTGCTCGAGTGGGCACCAGTAACGTTGCCATTGTGAGACTTGTTGTTACTGTTTTTGGCATATCAAATACGCCAAGGGTAGCTTGCCAGGCTCTGCCATGTGGGCGGGATACTCTTGGTAGCTTGTCGGGCTCCCCAAGAGGGACAGAGGAATTGAGCCCGGGTTTAAATATTAAAATAGATTTAAGCCATCTTGCCACATTCAACAGAGAAGCAGCCAGGCGTTCTGGTGAGCAACGCAACTGGAGAATGCTCCGGACCAGAATCAGGGCCAGCAACACCAGGGATCCAGATGGAGGAGGTGCAGCCACCACACCTTCTCCAGATGGAGCCCTGGCAACACTGAGCAGCAACTAACACGGCTCCAGGATGTGGGACTGGGACACATCCGAACCGCGCGGCCACATTAGACCTTTTCTAAAAACTGAAAACATACAATCTTTTAATGGAAAACTAATTATCAAATGCTTCCTTAGTAGGGCTGTCTTTCTTGGGGGGAAACTCCAACAACAATAGTGAGTTTTGTGTTGAAATATGGAACGTAATCAAGGTAAAGAGAAAATGAAGTGAAATTCATCAGTTATACAGTTGGGGGTGGGGGGCCGGGGTGGGGGGTATACTGGGGATTTTGGTGATGGAATACGGGCACTGGTGAAGGGATGGTGTTTGAATATTGTATAACTGAGACATAAACCTGAGAACTTTGTAACTTTCCACATGGTGATAAAAATTAAAAAATAAAATAAAATAAAATAGATTTAAACTACCAATAATAGATAAAGAGCGAGAGATGTACTTAAGTGGTGGACAGTTTGGCTACCATGAGTCTGTGGGCTAACCCTCAGCAGAGCTAAACCCTGACCCTGTCCAGCATGGCCAGAAGCTGCTCCTATAAAAAACAAAACAAGGAGCTGGGGAAACAGTGACGGAGCAGAAGCATGTGGCTTTCAGGCTGAGCTTTCCCACGTTCCGCTCCAGTCCTCCAGGGTTCCAAATACTGCCGGGAACTAGACCCAAAAGAACAAAACAAAATGCCTTTTCTAGTTCAGAAAACAATTCTTTTGTTTTGGGGCCACACCCGGCAATGTTCAGGATTAGCTCCTGACTCTGCACTCAAAAACTACTCCTGGTGGTGCTCAGGGGAACATATGGGACCCTGGAGCCATGTCTAACGGGCACAAGGTGAGACCCTTGCTGTCCTATTGCTCCAGCCCTAGAAAACAAATCAACATAAATGAAATAAAATGTATATTTAATCTTTAGATCAGAATAGACCCTTTTCAAAGTAAACAAAAAATACTCTGCAACCCCCTGGAAATCAGCCTTTCACTAAGGAAAGGAGACATTGTCACCCAGCTGCACCTAAGGCTACTATCAACCCCAGAGAGTTTCATGCCCTGTCTCCATGCCACCCAGCTGGAAGCACTGGATGCTTACATTACAGTTTTAATTCAAAACTTTATAATGGATGACCCACATAGGAGGGTATGGGTTGTATCTCTCCATACAATAAGAATGTCTTAGTCGTGTTTATATGTGGTTACTAGCTTGCATGATGCCATGACATTGGGAGGGGCTCATAGAGCTGGGAGATATGATGGCATGTTGGCTCCCGGTATCACATGTCCCCTGCAGTGTGACCACACTGAACCCTCAGTGCTGCTGGGGATGCCAAAGAAGAAAGAAAGGAATCTTAATTGCCACTATTGAGGAGAATTTAGTAATCTATGTGTGTGTATATATATATATATATACATATATATATATATATAGTAATCTAAATCATAGTAACCTATGATTTAGGCCATGGGGTACTATGCCAAAGACAGTTTTAAAAAAAAACACCCTTATTTATTTCTATAGAGAACAGGACAAGTAACGACAAATACTGAAAATTATGATAGGATAAAGCCAGCCAACATAAAAGCTTACAGAAATAATCCACGCTGCAACATTTATGCTTTGTTCTGTTGGGTTTTTTATTTGCTTGTTTGCAGGGGCCGTGCCTGGCTGTGCTCAGGCTTACTCCTGACTCAAGGGCAGGGGGTCAAATCTGAGGTCAGCAGTATGCAAGGCCAGAGCCTTCCCCAGTCCTATCTGTCTCATCCGTACTCCACACAGTTTCTTTCAAAGATCCCTGCTTCCCAGAAACACTCGAGGGCTCTGACACGGCAATGAGTCCCAGGACAACCAGAAAGGCTTGAGGACGATGCACAGCACCACGGCAAATCAGGCACCCCAGGGCAGCAGAAAAACTGCGCACAGAGGGGCATTCTACAAGCACCCTGCCACAGCACTGACACACCCACACTCGGCCAAGAAGCCCAGACCCCAGCAAACCTTCAGGTGCTCATGGGCACAGGATGACAACCTGGGGACCTGAGGGTTAAGAGCTGTGGGAAAGAGCTCAGCAGGGAAGTCAGTTTGTCACATAAGCAGGGTCACACCAAAGCTTATCAAAAGCTCAGCCTAGGGCCAGAGGTAGTACAGGAGGGGAGATACCTGCTGCACATGTGGCTTCCCCACTTCAAATTTCCAACACCACAAATGATCCCCTGAGAGCCACATGTGGCTCAAATGCACCCCTTCCCCCAAAAACTCCTCCAGTAGAGCTTTGACCCAGTTCAATTTCTGACTAAAGTAAGGCACGTTAATGACCCCAAATATACCTGTCCTTTGCTTAATACAAAGAAAATTTCTCTCTGGAGTATGAAAGTGACCAAGTTCTCTCCAATTTTTCACTTATAAGACTGAAGAGTCAATTAAAAAAAACACTGGGTGTGACACAAAACAGAACCAAATGACAGAAATCAAACAGGAAAAATGACCAAAAATAGGAGATGCTGGTGGCCTATGGGGGGGCTAGCATGGTAGTGCACACACAGTGACCACAGGGTTGACAGAACTGTAGCTGGCTCAATATCAAGGATTACAATCAGTAAAAAAAAAATACAAAATTTTAGAACTGAGGAATGTAACTAAAGTTAAGAACACTGCATGTTTACTAGAAGAGCAGAGGTGTATAAGACAAAATTAATAACAGAAAATAAGTTTGAACAATGTCATTCAGGGGCCAGAGCCACAGTATAGTGGGTAGGGCACTTGTTTTGCACACAGCCAACTCAGATTTGATCTCATGAGCCCCACCAGGAATGATCCTTGAGCACAAAGCCAGAAGTAAGCGCTGAGCATGCCAGGTGTGGCCCCCAAAACAAAACATACCCAAAGGAAGGGGGAAGAAGGAGAAGCAAATAACTGCACAAGCCACATGGTACTCAGAGAAGAAGCCCTACAAGCAGATTAACTATGAAGAACATCACAGAAAAAAGAAAATTAAATTAAAAAAACTATTAGAATTCTTGAGGATTATGAGACTAAAGAAGCACCAAGCAGACTGAAAGTGAAAATGTTTACAGAAGTTGGAGGGCAAATAATAGCCCCATACCACATGAAGAAGGAATTATTAGTGCATAAGGAGGAGAAAAGAAATCGCAAACATCTCTCATAGACTTTACATGTTCTCATTTACCTGAAATTATAAAGAAAAAAAATTACCAAAAACTCACCCACCTTAATGGAGTAGTAAGTACAATATTCCATATCACTGATTTTCTGTAAAGGCTGATGATCGGAAATTTTAGGTAATTTCACCCTAACACATAGAAAACAGAAAACAAAGCCAAAATCTGAATACCGCTACAAATATCTAAAGTTAATGTCCTGCCAAGGCATTATTCAATCTCCCACAGGGGATGCCACAATCCACTACCAGAAATCTCAGCAATTTTTATTCTTACAAATAACTAAGCTACAGGAAAGATTTTAGAAGGTCAGTATTGAATAGGCACATCAGCCAACCATTGATGCTTCTTAGTACCTCGATGATACTGCCACAGGCAAAAGAGCCAACGAATGGAGCATGCCCAACTCACCAACTCAACAGATGCATTATCTGACAGATTCTCTATGAGAAGATACTCTGGGAGCAGCTTAGCTAAGCAGTTCAAACCCAAGGTTCTCCTTGTGCACAAGCCACAGGGATGTCAGGCTTAGGCTGTGTCTGCCACAAAGAAGCTCACCCAGGGGTTGGCAAGCTGGTGCTGTGCTGTTTGGAAGCTTCTGGGTGTCTCCCATGGAACAGCCCTAAGGCTGCTGGAGTTTCCTTGGGACAGACTTCCGGGAGAATGGGGCCAGAGAGCCAGAGAGCTGTGATGGCAGCGGGGCCACCTGCGGCTGGGTCAGGGGGGCCAGTGGGAGGGGGTCAGATGCATGTGAGAGCAACTGTCTGGGTCTAAAGAACAGTCAGCCCGGGAGGCAGCACATGGAAGCCCGCAGCATGTTGCAGGGCTGGCACTGCAGGGGATACCCCAGGAACTCCTGAGCACTGTTTGGGAGGCCCTGACGAGGCCCTAACCACCCACCCCAAAAAGGGAAGAGAAAGTCAATAGGAAGTCTCTAATTCTGATGTGCTGTCTCCTCCAGTAAGTTCAGATGTTCTTCTCCAGATATACTCAATCTACTGATGACTTACTTATTGAGCATCATTAAAAATCAAAGCTGGTTATTGCTAAGTTCCAAGACTAAGTCTAAGCACTAACAGCAATAAGAGTGCAGGAGCATGTTGACTAAGCACGTTCAGGTGGTAACCAACCCCCACACAAGGAGATACAACTGTCAACAAAAAAGCAGTACTAACAAAATGTGAAAACTCACTAATTAGCCAATCCCAAAACACACCCGAAGAAAGGAGAAACCCCAAATGCACCCTATAAACACTCCAAATTATGTATACAAGCAAGAAAAAGAAATCATTACAAAGTTAGCATTAAATGTGGCAGAGATGATGTGTGCCTTCTCAGGCAGATGTATTAAATACAAATTGAGCCCTGAATGTTAGTCTTTATAATAAGATGCCACATGTTGCTCGAGTCTGGACATCAAATGTGCATCCAATGTGAAGTTAATTCTACCCTCTCGACTATTTTGCATAAAAGCACTCATCCACGGACCATTAGATAAAGTTACTGTAAATAAGGTTTGCCTGTCCTATTTATAAGAGAAAACTAAATAATTCCTCTCACATAAATATACAAAAATAAATACTCTCACAACACAGTTCACTGAAGCATTTGTTCTAAGGCTTCAAAGACCATAAAATAAAACGAAAACTCCATATGAGACACTTGATGCAGCATTTCATAGTTTCCTGACAGGTATCTTTTATGTTAAGTTAAAAGCAGGCTAAAGGTGAATTTTTAAGGTTTATTTTTTTCCTCTTTGCTGTAAACAAAGAAAAATGTAAAGTGATTCAAAAATACATTTTGCTGTTATTCTACTGCTGCAGACTCTATCACATTTTAAATTTCTTTTTAAAAATCAGGCAGATTTGATAGTTTCATCTTAAAAAATTAAAATGGAGAGGGAAAGGCATTCGTGCAATTTGAACTTCTATGGCAAACACGCTGGTGTTAATAAAGCAAATCAATAATTTTGTTAAATTTTAATAATCTTGCAAACCTACAAATAAAACCATCAACAGTGTGAGTTGAGATGACAGTTAACTGCGTTTCTATGACAACCTAGTGGAATAGTACAAGTCCTGACTTGCAGCTAAGCGAGGGTATGAACAGACTGACATTTACCCATACAAGAAAAATTTGCCGCTTTCCTTTCAAAAGAATCAATGCCTCGCCCAACATGGATTTTCACTAAGTATAGAACACTTTTAATTAAAACAAGTCTTTTAAGCACCCTACAGACCTCTAGAATGCTCTCTAAAATAAATTTTACACAAGTTATTCTTACTGATGTTTTGAATTTAAAAACAAAAACTGTGTGGGGTGGTTAAGGCGTAACAAATTAACAGAATTAAAAGATTTCTGCCTGATATTCCCCAGAGGACCATCAGGTGTGGCCACAAATAAAAACAATATTAAGGGGGGGGGGAGAGTGGCAGATAAAAGCTTTCTGCCTGGAAAACAATCTAATGACCTGTTACTAACATCAGAATAGAGAATTTTTATATGTCACCAGCTTAGACTCATGTACCATGGAGAATATGGCGTGTTTCACCTGACAATTTAAAATTTACCTGCAAAAAAATCTGAGGGGTATTTACATCAATATTTTACTTTGTATCCAGTTTATAATACACTCTTTAAAAAAATGTAGCTCATGAGACTACAGCAATAGTACAGAGGTAGGCCATGTACCTTGCCCACTCAGGGCAAGGCCCACTCAGGTTCAATTCCGAGCACCCCATATGGTCCCCTGAACCCTAACAGGAATGATCCCTGAGCGCACAGCCAGGAGTAAGAACCGAGCATTGCTGGGTGTGACCTAAAAAACAAATAAACAAACAAAACAAGTAGCTCATGGGGTCATAGTGACAGTACAGCAGATAGGATGCTGGTCTTGCAAGCAGCCAACCTAGGTTCACTTTCTGGCATCTCTAGGTGTGATCTCTGAGACATGGCCACGCATAAGCCCTGAGCACGGCCAGCTCAGGCCCCCAAACTACAAAATGAAGGTACAAAAACAAATGTAATGAAATCCAGAGGTTAATGGAAAGATCATTACATCTTTTTTTTTTTAATACAGAACTTAAAACTTGATCTCTCTTTTTTATTAACATACTAACTTTGCTTTGTTTTCACAAAATAAAAGATTAGACACTTGCCTTGTACAAAGCCAACCACGTATGGTTGCCTGAGTCACACCAGGAGTAACCCTGACAAAGAGCCAGGAGTAAACCCCGAGTACCACTGTGTGTGGCCCAAATTACCCCACCTCCAACACTGACACTAGCTAGAGTAAAGGGCAATGCTGGTGCCCATATGCTTGACAAAGCCCAGAGGAAGCCAGTGAAAAACACCCCCCACTGAGCCACTCACAGAACTTGCTCTGACCAGGGCTATGGCCCAGCCAGGCTTCACCCACAAGAAAGACCGAAGCAGAATTTCTAGGAATTTCAATATATGGAATGGTTTACTTGGCCTCATGTCATCAGCTACATCTGCCTAAGATAAAATCTTTTAAATAAATAACCAATGTTTTAAAATAGGATACAATAAGGAATGCTAATATCTTAAACAAACAAAAAGAGCCACATTAAAAAAAACCTGAGCTTTTTTTTTTTTTAATGAAGAAAGTTTGAACATTCCCAGTGAAAAACAAGTGGTTATAAAAATCAAGTCAATAATGTTTAACCGTCTGTGTAAACATAAGGGCTTTTCTCCTTTAAGTGTCTCTAAAATTCTAATTACTTTAAAGAGAACTGAAATATGCAAAATTGGCAGTCAACCACTGATATTTTTTTAAACTGCTTAAAAATCTAATGCAGAACAGTTACCTTTTAGAAAATTTGCATTAAAAAGTCTCTCTACTGCCATGGAGGCAGGAGGATGGTGGGAAAGGTGAGGGTATACTGAGGATATTGGTGGTGGGGAATGTGCACTGGTGGAGGGATGGGTGTTTGATGATTGTATGATTGTAACTCAAACATGAAAGCTTGTAACTATATCTCATGGTGATTCAATAAAATTTAAAAAATAAAAATTAAAAAAAAGTCTCACTCTCAGGAATTCGTTTCATAAGAAGTCTTATGACATATTAAAATAATGATATTTTATCACTGTTATGAAAACATAGGCAGAACAGGAAAATAAAGCACAACTGTTCCCAGACACAAATAAGAAAAAAAATTTTACGCAATTGAAATTGAATCTTTCAAGTAATTAAAAGATCATTTGAGTCTGAAAACATAGCAAACAAATTTTAGTGTGGCAGATTTATTCACTACAACATGGCATTATCAACAAGTTTACGAGTCAAGAACTATACATTACTGTATATATCCATTTATTTGAAACTATAACATTTTCAGTAAATGTACATGGGCGATATAGGACAGCTCCAAATGTCATATCAATCTTGAACTTTTCAAGAAAAGAGTATTAGAGATCTACAATGAATGAAAAATAAAACTACTTTAAAAAAAATCCTAAACATAGGATTCAAAATTAATCAAGGACTAATGACTTTACTTAGCTTTCTCTAATCCTACACCCCATGAATGCTACTTTCTAAAAAGAACAAGCACAGCTATTAATTACTCGTGGCTACCCTTTTATTACAGAAAGATATGTTTTAAATTTAAAAAATGACTATTTGGAAGAAAAGAGACAGCTTCATATAGCCTTCTAAAATGTCAAAACATATCAAGCAAACTACAGAAGCAAGCCAAGAGAGCAACTTCTGGTTTCCATTAATAACACAAGGTATTATAGCTGCCTCAATGACCAAACTTTTTAAGAAAGTGACATGGAGATAATGGAATTCATCTAGTATGAAACAAGGGTGGCCACAGCACCAAGGATGCTTTTCAGCAGACTAGTGACAGATAAGCAATTACACTCTAATACCGATGCGAATAATGTGCCCAAATCTACTTTCAAGCAATACTGCTATTTATTAAAAACATATTAAACAAGAAGTGCAGCTGATTAGAAACTAAAAAGATGAGTCATTTTCATAGAGACAGAGATTACAGATGATCTTCCTCATGTCCAGGTATCATTTTTAAAAGCATAAAATGCATATGATAAATCATAGACTCCTCTGAGCTATGGCTGATTTCTTCTTAGCACATTTACTGGGAAATATCTGGAGGCATTCTGTGGTCACAACTGAGTTGGGGAGCAGGTGCTAATTTAGGCAGTGTGGGTAGGAACTCAGAGAGACCAAACATCTCAAAGGGTATGAAATCCCCATCCAGAACAAAAACTCGCCTAGGGAAAAAAACACCACGTTGCAAAGACTGAGAAATCTCATGAGACTGGTAAGGACATTAAAATCTTTGCAAATAACAAGAAATACTCTCAAAATGTCTTAGTACATTAAAAAGCCATAAAAATTGCTTTGCATGACCCAAAATTATCATATACACACACACACATTTGTGGGGGTGAAAAATAAATACCAAAGAGTCCACCTCTTGGGGACTCAGTTTCACCGTCTGTAGGAGGGCGCCCCAAGGCCCAGGCTGCTAGGGCCATACAGAATACAACAAATAAAGTAGCAGCAACTGCCAATATTTAGTCCATTTTTTCTCAAACAAAGCAGTATATTTATAAAAGAAACAAGTGCTGTTTTTAAAGGCACCACTTAGCAACCACTTCAAATTTTTATATGAACCAAACTAAGATTTTTATCTCTGAAAGCTGCTTTCCTTACGGTAACACTGTGACTTGAAAAAAGGAGGAAAAGTTTAGCCTCAAATAATTGAAGAGCTCTACTTAAGATTCACAAGATATGCAGTCTTCATAAGCCTGGTCTCTCCTTTGCCCTGGAGTATCAGAATTTCATGTTCAATTCAAGGAGGGAAAAATAACCAGGTAAAGGTCCCCGTGCCCTAAGTCACATACCATAAACAGGATCAACCTCATCATTTAGTTTATATTGGGAAAGCGATAAGAATATATAGAGAAGGAGAAGAAATGAGAAAAGCAAATAAGCTTTTCATTTCCTCCCAGCCATATGGAATAACCTCACCAATCTTCAAGATATGCCATTCAGGTGGACAATTTTCTGCTGCTAAAGCCAACACAACCCTCTTTTACCTTCTTCCCAATATCCCTTGGCGACCACAAGATCCCTAGAAGCAGGGTTGATGACTTTCCATTGTTCTGAAGTTCACCTAACAAAACGGTGGGTGCCTAATAAAGACCAGTGAAAACAAAAGTCCCGATAACAGCAGACTGAGTTTAGTAAGAAGCTTTTCTAAAACATTCTCATTGAGATTTTCACACAGGAAAATTCAAATTCTGAGCATCCTCACCAAAGCCATGAATGTCTCCAAAGTTCCCCCAAGAGAGCAGACAAAAATCCTGCTGTCCCGTCCCGAGGGACTTGTTCAACGTGGGTAACCAGGAGAGGGTGCAAGAGTGAAAAGGAGACAGACGCAAGGAGAAAGAGACAGACATAGACAGACACAAGAATGGGAGAAAGCTCCAACTTTATTTCTCTTAAGCTAGTCTTTTATAATTGATTATATGAGGAAGTGGGCAGAATGGGAGAATAGCAAAGAATGCAAATGTTAAATGAAACTGGATGTGGGCCCTGGTGGCAGTTTCCCTGGGCATTGTTCTGCAACCTTTCCCAAGAAGCGGTTGTTCCAAGTTACAGGTCAGTTTCTACTGACATATTGATGCCCAGGCATAAGTTTCTGGCCATTCCCAGGCATGGGTTTCTGGCTGTTCCCAGGCACTGGTTCCTGGCATCCTGCCATAGCAATAACAATTAAAACAAGCCGTTACCAAAATCAATCGAGGAGCACCACGACTATCTGGACTATGAATAGAATTACTGACCTAGTGGATTTGTTTCACGAAAATAACAGCCACCTCAACACAAATTCAAAGACATTGTTAGCACTTGGCCCCCCAGTATCTCCTCGCCCACCCCAACTCGTCTTAACTTACTGGACTCCAAGACGGGGCATGTCAGCAGCCTCTCCCCATTGCTTCTGACCACGGGCACCTCCAGCGTGGGTTGCCATTGGTCTGCACCCTTCTCCTCAGCGACGACAAGCCCCTAACCCCTGAGCAATGATCAGGGAAGGCGGAGGAGGCAGGATCCAGAGAAGGCTGCTGGCAAGAAGGGGCCACTGCAGGGAGCCCAAGAACACAGCCAAAGGAGAAAAGCAAGGATGCTTTAAGAAACAAACGCTGTAACAGGATCACCAGAGCACAGCACTTTTAAAAGACATGATGAATAAGAAATCACAACAAAGTCCATGAAAAGCCATCAAAGCATGGTCCAGGCCCTTCTGTAGCAGCAAATCGTACTAAACTCAAAGTTGCTGGAACATGGTTTTCAATCTGTTTACACCTACTGACCAGCGCTGGTCCATACAGCAGCCCAGCCTGGCAGGAAATAACTGCTGTGGGGCCAGAGACAGCATAGTGGGTAGTGTTTGCCTTGCGAGCAGCCGACCTAGGTTCGACCCCCAGCCCCAGCATCCCATATGGTTCCCTGAGCAATGCCAGGATTAAGTCCTGAGTGCAGGGAGAGGAGTAACCCCTGAGCATCTCCAGGTGTGACCCAAAAGAGCCAATCAATAAGTAAATTTAAAAAAATAAAAATAACTGCTGTGGCAGATCAGTGCAGATGTGCAGGCAGACAAAGGCTGAACTGATGCGGGTACTGCAGTTTGTGTTGATTAAGTCACTCCAGGAGGAGCCGCTGGTGGAGTGAGCCACTGGTGCGGCACACGGATGTCTTCGTGTTCAACTTTCCCGTAACAGGGAAATACCAAAAAGCTTTCAAATTCTTAAGAGGTGGTATAATCTTCGTGACAAATGCCCAAAGTTTTTGGTATGAATATATGAATACATCCAAAGTTAAGGGGCAGTGGCTGGAGCGATAGCACAGCAAGGAGGGTGTTTGCCTTGCATGCAGACGACCTGGGTTTGATTCCCAGCATCCCATATGGTCCCCTGAGCACCACCAGGAGTAATTCCTGAGTGCAAAGCCAGAAGTAACCCCTGCAAATCACTGGGTGTGACCCAAAAAGCGGGAAAAAAAAAGTTAAGGGGCAAAAGGGAAAGAAAAAACATGTAGTTCAGTCATCTCATGAAAGATTAAAATGTAGATTCAGAGAGATAGTACAGTGGGGAGGGCGCTTGCCTTGCATGCGGCTGACCACTTTTGATCACTGGCATCCCATATGGTCACCAGAGCACCTCCAGGAGTAATTCCAAGTGCAGAGCCAGGAGGAGCCCATGAGCACAAATGGATGTGGCCCCCAAACAAAACAAATAAACACAAATAGAAATGTGAAAATTTCAAACATCACAGGTCAAACACAGCACAAACCAATAGAAAATACTGAAGATCTAACATGTAGAAATACAAAGAACAACATTAAGAAGTCTGATGCCAGGCCCGGGAGATACACGCACTGCAAGTCCTATGTCACACCAGTCCCCTGTACCCCCAGTGAAGCACCCGTGGGGGCAGCGCAGAAGGCCCCAAGCACTGAAGGGGTGGCCTGGGTAATCCCTAGCACCCGAAGCCCACGAAAGAGTGCATCCTAAGGCACTAGTTTTGGTCAATGTGGAAGTACCCTCCGGGGGCCCTGAACACCACCTGGGGCCACCCCCCACAAATCTGACATCATTTGATAGGCCAAAGAATACCACAGGTCCACACTGACAGATATTGCAGCAACACTTACACAAGTTTCTGAAACAGGAAGGAAGGAAAAGAGGAAGGGGACAGGAGGGAGATGGAAGGGAAGGAGGAGGGGAGCAGAGGGGAGAAGGGGAGGGAAGATTTATTCAGAGTTGTAGAAGTGGAACAGGAGTAAAGTCTTGCATACAGCCAACCTCAGTTTGACCACACCCAGCATTGCATGGTTCCATCCGGATGCCCCTCCCCCCAGCACCTCCACCCAGCCCCAGGGTCCAGGCTGCATCCTTGGGCCCACACACTGAAGTCACGCGTTATCCATACACTTGCCACTGATGTAAGAAGCATTCCTTGCACCACAGGAAACAATTCATCAGTATCTACTACCACTTCTGTGTTTCAAATGATTTCCTATTTTTTAGAAACTAATTTTTAAAACTGATTTTGTTTTGGCCATGACAAAAGAAAAAGGCAAACAAATGCACCATTTATGATATGGTTTAACAGGAAGATGTTATGACTGGACAGCATCCCCCCACCCACCCCAACTCGTCTTAACTTACTGGACTCCAAGACGGGGCATGTCAGCAGCCTCTCCCCACCTTTCTGACCGCCGGCACCTCCAGCGTGGGTTGCCACTGGTCTGCAACCCGGGTCGGCTGTGTGCAAGGCGAATGGCCTACCTTCTGTGCCCGGTTACATTACTATCCACAATAAATTTCTCAAAACCAAAATCATAATGGAAGGGCGGCAGTGCCCTGGAAGTTCTAAGGAAGAAACATTCTTTTCCAGCTTCCAGAGAAGGACTGAAATCCTTGGCTGGTGGCTCCTTCCTCACTGCTGCACTTCAAGTGAGCAAGAGTGGGCAGAAGCACCTGGCCACCAACCTCCTCATCCACTTGTAATCACCCCTGGTCCACCAGGTAAGACAGAACAACCCCTTCACTGCAAACCAACTCCCACCAGCCTACCATTAGTCTCCTTGTTACTCAGATTTTAATAATCAAAGATGATTCTTTTTAAATGGTAAATTATGGAACTGGATCCCCAAGTCACAACTAAAAGACTGTCCCAAAGTTGAATCATGATCACCTCAGGCACCAAGTGGAAAACCAGTGAATTGCTCCAGCTTGGAGTCCTGAAAGCCTTCTGGGCCGTCTTGGTGTTTCCTCTTCACTTCTCAATCTCCCTTGGGCTTTCCCAACAGCATCCAGGTGCTCTTACTAAACAGTGCCCAGCCCACTGCGCCTATGTGTCACACTGTATAAAGCGACTCCATAAACTGACTTCAAGTTCACGTTCCAGTCAGCAGGTAGGCACTTATCTTGCAGCAGTGAACCCGAGTTTGATCCTTGGCACCACATAAAGTCGCTCAAGCCCTGCTAGGAGTGATCCCTGAGCACAGAGCTAGGAATAAGCCCTGAGCACTGCTAGCTGTGGCTTCCAAACCACAAACAAGACCTTTCCTCCAAATACTTTATCAGAGTGGCATTCCCCTAAGGAATGATGACACCTAGGAACAGCACCTTCTCAACACACACCGTACTCTTCTTAACCAGGTTATTTGTACCCACAACATTTTTTATCACCTAATATATATATCTTGGTATTTGTCCATCTCCTCCATCAAATACTGGTGTATCCTAGCACTCCAAACATAACAGTACTCAATTAAAAAACTTGCTGAGTGAACAAAATGATCTTTCAGTCCATCTTGGATAGTCAAAAATAAATTTTCTCCCAAGGAGAGAAATTATAAATTCTAGCACTCTATCATGCCAAAAAGAGTCATATTCATCTTTCATCTTCTAACAGTAGCAATACATAACTTGCATCTAGAAAATTTCTAAGTTTCCAAACATAATATTTATAATACATGCCTCACAAAAAATGTTTATCCATGCCTGAATGATGCAATAAACAGCAGAACTAGTTGATATTGATAGCTCATTAAATCAAAGAGCAAAATGTTAATCCAAGAGCTATTAGGAAGGATATAATATTATAACCCCATGTTCCATTTTTCTCAGCAATCAATTCCATAACAAGGTACATTACCATTTTAGTTACCGGTTGCTAAATATTTGTTTATTAAAATACATAAAAAGAATAAATTTAAATTTCAATAAATGATTCACAATGTTCTTGCTGCCAGGTAAAATAAATAAATAATTTTAGGGTGATGTCTTTTCTGATTAAACAGTTATCTCCGAATTTCTCATAACTTCCATTTTAACCAAACATAAGGCCTCTCTTTGGGGAGACGGGTTTGTGGTGACAGTCCAAGGCTGAGTGGGTATTTTCCCAGAGGGAGCTCCAGGTCTGGTCCCTGGCACTGTAGACTCTGCACAACTGGGAGCGACACCCTCCACCTCAATCTCTGCACCAGAAAATGGCCCTCACACATTAGATGTGTGCAAAAGAACACTCCTTGTAGCTGATAAATCAAAAAAGGGCATTTTATTCTAAAATTAATTTCTTATTAAACATAAATCACAATTTTAAGCATTACTTTTTAATGTTATCAGTTTTAAACATTACTTTTATACATGTTATTTTTTTCATGTTGTTTGTTGTTTGGGGCTACCTGGCAATTCTCAGGGGTTACTCCTGACTCTGTACTCAGAAACTACTTTGGCAATGCTGAAGACACAAAATGCTGGGATTGAAGCTGGTCGGTCACGTGCAAGCGCCCTACCTGCTGCACTATCTCCAGCTCCTACACAAATAACTTTACATGATTTCAGTTATTTCTCAGTCCACATGGTTTTTGAAAATGAGTATTATCTGACTGATTCAAGGCCTCCTAACTGTAGAGTTTGCAGAACTAAGTCAGATGAGAATGGACATCTGTTCAAGACGTACAGCGGCTAAGACAAATGCCTGCCTTTTGGGCAACTGACCAACCCTAGTTTCATGGCACTCTCGGCACCCCGAGCACAAGGCCTGGGGTAGCCCCCAGCACAGCAAGGTGTGTCCCACCCCACTGCCCCAAGAGGGCTGTTCATTAATAATATTAATAACTAAAGTCATAGAGTGGGTATACCAGTTAACTTCCCTGGCATTAGTCGTCATGGCCCTAGTGAGGGGAGAATCATTTACACTGGGTCTTCAGTTCAGTGGAATACAGTACAAGCAGAGAAAAGCTTTACTTTAGCTCTACAGTTGCAGTCATAGTGACGAAGGTCTCGGGCAGCCTGCAAAGCAGACCTCAGCATGCACAGCCCTCCACCAGGCCTGCTCTCTGTCGCTGTCACTCCCTTTCAGCCTCAGGGTGCCTCTAGATTTTTGCTGTGCATAGAATCTTGAAATGCTACACCAAAAATCGGATGATTCTACCGCCAAGTTCTTGTGCAGCAAACTCCACAATGAACACTTCTAAGATAGGATATACTTCTAAATAAATATTCTGAGACTCTTTCAAAGTAACATTTTTAAAACTACCAATCTCCACAAAGAAGAACTGTTTCACACATCCATACACAGAAAAGACCCTAATGACAGGTTTGGGTTTTTCTGTTCCTGCTGGTGCCTCAATTTCCTTGCATCCCTCAGAGAAGAATAAATCTACTCAGAAATAAATCTGTGTCAGGTTTAGTCAGTATAAGTCTGCAACTCTTTGCTACATAACATACTTATCCCATCTTACCTAACACATAATAGATGAAGCTAATAGGATGTAGCTCATAAGAAAACCCGTAAGAAAACTCAGCACAACACAGCACACTGGAAGTACATCTAAAAAAATCGAAGAAACTCACGATCTTCATGGTTTCAATACTGTCCTGAATTAAAATTAATGAGTCGTTTTCATTATCTAGAAACAATCCTAAAGCAACCATCATAAAATTGCTGCAACAAGCAACTACAAATTATCTTAAAACAAATGAATATGACACCTAAGCAAAGATATATGTTATTAAAAAATGAAAAATTTAGAACTGGAAAACAGAATAACCAAGCAAAATTATTCACCAAAAAAGAAAGAAAGAAAGAAAAAAAGCTGAATAGTTTAATACTAGAGTGGAGAGAACAGAACCAATGAATTGAGGGCAGATCAACAAAAATGATCCCATCTGACAACAGAGAAAGAAAATTAACAGAGTCTGTGAAGATACTCGAAATGCCTAATATTCATGCTATCAAAGTTCAGTATGAGAAGAAAGGGTAGAACTGAAAAAATACTCCAAGATAATGGCTGAAACTTTCTAAGTTCAGTGAAGGAAATCAGTTTAGAAGCCACACAAACTCCAAATAAGATAAATTAAAACAACATGGTAAGAGACATCATAATTAAACTTCTGAAACTAAGTCTAAAAAAAGTATCCTGAAGACAGCCAGGGAAATATGACCTATAACTTAAGGTTAATCACCAATTTACATGACAACAGATTTCTCATTGAAGTGACAGCAGCTAGACAAAAGTGGAACCACATTTTTAAAGTTCTCAAAAGAAAAAAAAAGTCAAACAAAATCAACCCTAGAAACTGAAAGTGATTCAAATTGAGTGTGAAATCCAAGAAAATTTTTTTTCTAAACACTGGACTGCAAATCAGCTAACAATATCTATGCTTGGTCTATCAGTCACCTGACGACTCCGCCAACTCGTACCATCAGTAGAAACCAGAAGGTCTGGAAGGGCAGCTACTTTGTCAGAGCTTCAAGGAGTATCTTCAGGCTTCAGGGTGGAGTACGAAGCTGTCCAAAGAGCCACCAGTCCTACATTCTAAAGTGCAGGGGACATCACCAATCCCTGCAGAGTCCTTTCCATAGGCCAGGCAATACACAACGGGCTTCAAAAACATAATCTTACCTATCCTCATAATTACCATACAAAATAACCCCCAATTTTCAAATAAGGAAACAACGGAGGAGTCGAGTATTACTCCCAGGGTCACAAAGCAAGGGTGAAGTACAGCTGAGACACGAGCACCCAGTACCACCCTAAGCGGAAGTCACCAGAGATGGAAGCACACATGACCCAGGCCTCCAGCAGCGTCCGGAGCAGGGAATCCCTGAGCCAACACCTACACTCTGCTGAGCCTGGAGCAGAGACAGATGAAGGCTTCTGCATCTGCAGGGCGTATGAGAAGCTTAGGACGGAGGTCTCTGCTAATGTCCTCCTTAACTTTTAAGTAAAAGCTCTAGACAGAGCTAAAAAACTCTAGGGTTCCACAGCAATTATCTGAGAATACAGGGTTTTCAATTAACCACAGATTTCCTAAAGCAAGAATGGGGGGCGGGGGGGGGGGGGGCTGGAGCACAGTACTGCAGGAAGAGTACTTGTCTTGAACACAGCCAACCCAGGCTCAAGTCCTGACATCCCACAGGGTCCTCCAAGCCCTGCCAGGAGTGATCCTTGAGCACAGAGCCAGGAGTAAGCCTGGAGCATTGTGAGGTGTGGCCCAAAACCAAGCCAGCAAACAAGGAAGAATGAAAATCTGAAATGCCTCTGGACTTAAAAGTAATTAAGCACTCTACCTCTGAGCACGCTCGGTAACACTGTACAGCAGTACCACGGACTGCCAGGACTACCAGGTGTCCTCTGTGGCGAAATTTGTTGGGAACTGAACACTAAAGGCAAATTACCAATGCAGGAGGACATGATATGTAAGATCCTCTCTTGAAGACCAATATAAGACCATATTTTCTTCAATAAAACCTAAAATTCCTAAAATCACAATATGCAGTGTCAACCCAATCCTGTACGGTATAAGCGCTACAGCTGAGGATTTCCAGCAGGTTAGCATAATCACATTTATATTCTTAGGCTAAATAAAATATTGAAAAAACTGTAACTATTACTAGTAACCTATTTACAAAATTGATAAGCTAATTAATCTGTTATAACTTATTTCTTATTTAGTCTTGAAAACAAATTTCTTAAAAAGCTCTTCCTTCTGTATTACTTTTTTCATCTTAAAATACAATCTTTAGCACAATTTAGTTCCCTAAGAGGTGTTAAGATGTACTTTCCTTTCTGTCACATAAATTATAATTCCAGCATTTTAGAAATTATAGCACTGTCGTCCTGTTGTTCATCGATTTGCTTGAGCAGGCACCAGTAATGTCTCTACTGTGAGACTTGTTGTTGTTGTTAATGTTTTTGGCATATTGAATACGCTACAGGTAGCTTGCCAGGCTCTTTCGGGTGGGTGGGATACTCTCGGTAGCTTGCCAGGTTCCCAGAGAGGAACGGAGGACTCAAACCCGGGTCGGCCTCGTGCAAGGTAAATGCACTACCCGCTGTGCTATGGCTCCAGTCCAGGAGTTCTGGGCTGTAGTGCATTATGCCAATCAGGTGTCCACACTACGTTCGGTATCAATATGGTTACCTCTGGGAGCAGAGGACCACTAGGTTGCCTAAACAATAAGAAGGAATAAATTCTACAGGTTCTGTAAGTGTTTAAGAAATAGGCTTCTAGGGCCAGAGCAATAGTACAGCATGTAAAGTGCTTGCCTGCAACGCAGCTGACCTGGTTCAATCCCTGGCACCACACTGGGTGCCTCATGTCCGACAGGAGCAATCCCTGAGTGCAGAGTGCAGAGCCAAGAGCAAGCCCTGAGCACTGTCAGAAATAGCCCAAAAACAATGAAAAGAAAAAACAAGAGAAAGAAAGAAAGAATGAGAGAAAAAGTAACAAAGAGAGACAGAAAGAGAGAGAGAGACAGAGACAGAGAGACAGAGAGAGGTTTCTGGTTGGAAAGAGATTTGTGTTCCAAAGAGTCAAGGCTGTTAGAGCTGGCATCCACACCAACTGCTAGCATGCTTCAAGTGAAAAATAGTGCTTAAAAAAAGAAAAAAAATTCTGTTCCTTTCTCCTATGTACTTTTCCTGAATTTTGGCTATTTTAAGAGACAAATGACCTGCTCTTCCCCAGGGCTCATCGCCCATCTCTCTACCTCTTTACCCCCGCCAAGCCCGCCAAGCCCGGCAATACTGTCCGAGCAAGGACAAGCTCGGGGTAGTACGAAACGAGTAGCTGGACACTCCCGGGGGCCAGACCCCTGCACCTTACCTCAGAGTCATCTGTAGAGTCTTCAAATGACCCACTGTCCTACAAAGCATAGAGGAGAAATGGTTAGACCAGGTGACAAAAGAATTAAATTATGTATCTATAAATATATAAATAACATGTGTGCATAATAGAGATATCTAATTATCTACACCTATATATGTACATAGATATGTATGTATGTCTATATCACTGTATCACTGTCATCCCGCTGTTTGTCGATTTACTCGAGCGGGCACCAGTAACGTCTCTATTATACTCAGCCCTGAGATTTTAGCAGCCTGTCCTTACTCGTCTTTCCCAATGATTGGAGGCTCTTTCAGGGTCAAGGGAATGAGACCTATCATTACTGTTTTTGGCATATTGGATACGTCACGGGTAGCTTGCCAAGCTCTGCCGTGCAGGCAGAATACTCTCGGTAGCTTGCCAGCATCTCTGAAAGGTATGCATATGTCTTTTACAGTATTTGGGATATGAATATGCCATGGGGAGCTTGCAAGGCTCTCCCGTGCGCGCAATAAACTCTTGGTAGCTTGTCAGGTTCTTCAAGGAGAACAAGGCTATTAGATGTCATGCTCAAGGCCACTCTCCACAAGTCCGGACGAGCCTCATGCATGAAGGGACTGGCAGAGGAACCCAGGTATGCGGGACCCAGGGCTGAGATCTCCAAGCCTGCTCAGACTGAGACTGAGCCTTCTCCATCCAGACCCCCCATTTTCCAGTAGCTTGGCAGCCACACACACAAACTGCCTCCTGCACCATGTAATCCCACCAATGGCCAACATCCAGAGACTATAAGACCAAGCTCCTGGAAGAGAGCAACGCAGAGTCTCTTGCCCCCTCCCCGCTGCCCCGTGCCTGGCTGTCTTCCCTGGGGCCCCTCGGAGAGGATGGGATGCCTTTCCCTCCCTGCCCCAAGCAGAGCCTTGACAGTTGAAGACGTCTGGAACCCAGCCACAGCCATGCTCAAGGCCACTCTCCACACGTCCGGATGAGCCTCACACATGAAGGGACAACAGAGGAACCCAGGTGTGTGGGACCCGGGGCTGAGATCTCCAAGCCTGCTCAGACTGGGACTGGGCCTTCTCCATCCAGACCCCTCATTTTCCAGTAGCTTGGCAGCCACACCCACACCCTGCTCCGGGGGCCGTGTAATCCCACCAATGGTCAACATCCAGAGACAGTAAGACCAAGCTCCCGGAAGCTTGGCATATATATGTATACATATATATACCCATATATATATGTATACATGTACACATACATATATGTGTGTATGTGTGTACATGTGTGTGTATATTTATACACATATGTACATATGTATATAGATCTATCTCTTTGTGTATATAGACAGATCGATGCATATGGGTATCTCTTTTCCAGGAGACACGCGCGGGAGCCCAGCAATTGCTCCCTGCTTCCCGAGGGTCGCCTGCAGACTACCCATGCTCTGGCCCCACAGGCTCAACAGTCGCCCCACATTCTTCAGGGCTGAGGCCAGCTCTGGCTGCCCTCCCCAGCGGCCACCAGGCCGCCAGACAACCTTCATCTAGTGAGAACATGGCTGGCTTTCCTCACCCAGAGTGGCCGGCAGGGAAAACCGCCAAAGGAAAGAGGGAACTGCCCTCTCGAATTATCTACAAGCCAGTTTCTAGAGAGAAAGCTCCTGTGCTATTAATTATTATGCTATTAATCGGGCAGAGTCAAAACGACTGTCTGGTTTAAAGCGCTTTACAAATGCACTCCTCTGGAGTGGCCCAGGCAGCCCTGTGCAAACAAGCTGTATAATTCACGTTCACTCTTTAAACCATTAACTGGAAGACAAATTCTAGCATTTAACAGTTTCTCTCTTGCCAGACAATGAATCTTGCTGCTCTGGAGAAAACAAAGAAAAAAAGGGAAAAATTGACTTGCTCCCGCTAATCTCTCACCTGTCCACTGGAAGAGAGAATCTGCTGATGTCATGCGTCCTCAAAGAGGTCAGCAAAATGAAGATTTACTTAACGCACTTAGCGATATCAATAGCAATAAAAGGTTACAACTAATATGCTGACACTGAATGTAAGCATTTTACAACAATCCCCGAGATAAACAAAGAATGAAACAAAACAAAATCCCATGGAGCAAGGACATTTTAGACACAACTAATATTTTTCAAGGAGGGAAGAAAAAAAAAGACGAGCATGTTAAAAGAAGCAAGGTTTACTCAAAACTGTGTCACATAAGAAATACAAATCAGGTATCTGAAAATAGTTTAACCTCATTTATCAAAAAATCAGTAGGTGCCTGGCAGGTGCGAGGGTTTCCCTCCAGAACAGCCCTTTCAACACTTTCATCTTGGCTCTCAAAAGTCATCTGAAAATTGGGGTTAAATCTTACATACACCTAAGAATTTTATTGTAGTTTATTATTTGCCAGAATGACTATGAAAATCTCAATTGTCTCAAAAAAAAATAGAGTTTCGTATTAAGCTAAGTCTTAGAAAGTTCTCATTATTTTGGAGCTACGAATTCTCCCACAGAAACTTTTTTTGCACCAAAGAAACACACAAAATATCCAGTTCTCCAGAGGATTAAGAATAAATGTTGTACCACCCTTCTAAATGGCTTCTCCCCTGTGCTAAACTTCAAGTTTCTGGTTCTAGTCCACTTATTACCCTGACCGTTCTCTTTCAGACATGTTCAACTTAAAATTGCCAGCATGAGAGCCCAAACCCAACAACCAAACTTACAAAATGTGCTTGTCATGGTGGCAGGCTGGGGCCGTAAGAGAAGCTGGGAACACTGGTGGAGGGAAGCTGGCATTAGTGTTGGGACCCGTGCAGAAACACGGTATGCCTAAAACACAACTATAATTTTTAAAAATCATAGTGCCTTAATAAAAGTTATTTAGAAAGCTGACAATCACTATCCTGATTTGTTGGTTGAACATCTCCCATACATTGCTCTCACTGAAAAACAACACAAACATCTTGAAATTTCCTAATGACTCCATGGTCAGAGCCAAAGCAAATGACGTCTCACACCCCTGGGATTAAGTTATTAATCAGCAACAATCCTATCCTCGAAGCAGGGCGGGGGTGGCTGTAGGAACCAGCCCGGGCGGGGAGGAGGAGGGAAAGGGGTGGGGGTGGTCAGTTTTTGTCTAGACAGAGGAAAATGGCTGCACAGCCAGGCAAATAGAGCCCCGAATCTGACAATCACAAAGAAAGAAGGTGCATTTATCAGTGGTTCTAACCTATGCCACGTGGTCCTTTGGGAGACCCAAGACAGTCCAAGAGGACATACCTGAAAACTGCACCAATGGGGGTCCACAGCACAAGACTAGGGGGCCACCTGGAGGAGGAGGTGGGGCACAAGAAGGAAACAAGGTCCGAAGGAAGCAAGAGGGGGAAGAAGACACCGGTGTATGCTCTCCAATGTCAAAATGGTGCCGTTCTACTCCAAAGAACGCTCTGCACTTGCAGCAGCACGGATGGAGCCGAGGGTCTCATGCTGCGTGAGTCAGTCAGAGGGAGAGGGACAGAGACAGATCACCCCTCTAACATGTGGGACTGAAAGACTCACCGCAACGTGGCAATGAAGGACCAGAGGCAACACAACAGACCTGACCCCCAGAGCGGAGCTAGTGAGGGCCGGGGTCCCCGTAAGGGATGTGGTGGTGGAATTATGAGCATAAGGTAACATCACTGACAGTCCTGGAAATCACAGTGGCTCTTCAATTTAAAAAATCTTTAAAGAAAGGAAGTAAAAACAAAACAAAACAGTGCTGCTGTGAAGGACGCCCAACTGGCAGACCACAGCCACGGGGAGAGAGATTGGCAGCGCAGGCCCTACCCGAGCAGCGCTCACCCCCAGCCATTTTCTGAGAGCCAAAGCCCACTCCCGTCACCCCCAAGCAGCCTGTGAGCTGCGTGGCCCACCGAGGCCAGAATCCTCCCCAAACACGGGCACACCCTTGCTGCCCCCACAGGGGACCCTGGGGACCTAGATTTCTGGCTCTCCCACCTACCCGCAGGCCTTCCCCCTGCACTTCTCTGCTCCCCGGGGTCCTCGCGGGGCACCTGCGAGAGGGGCACGATCTGCCGGAGTGCAGGCGGGAACAGGCGGCCGGTTGAGCGCCCCCGCCCTAAGGACCTGCAGTGTGGCTTCACAGCAGGCGACGCCCTGCCTGCAGTAGACGCTCATTTCGGAGTGTGACGGCACTGGAGCATGCGGGCATCTGCACCCCCAGAGTGGACGCGATCCCCACTCACACCCAGAAACCCACTCATGCGGGGTCTCCCGGGTGCCTGGATTCACGGTGCCCACACTGGACATTCCCTCCCGTGGCCCAGCCCCAGTCATCCCAGGTGTCAGAGTCCCAGGATACTCTGCAGGTTTTAGGAAACCCTTGCAGCTCCCTCCAAAGGAATCAGTCCAGCTGAGAGGTTATATATTTGACTTTTTGGTCTTTGGGCCATACCTGGCAGTGCTCAGGGATCACTCCTGGCAGGCTCCTGACCATGTGTGGTGCCATGTGCAAGGCAAGCACCCAGCCCACTGTGTCATCTCTCTGGCCCCTAGACTCCATGCTTAAAAACACTGGCCACATTGCTGAGCTGAGACCAAAAACTGGCCCTGTGCTGCACAGAGAGGCGGCCAGGCTGGAAAGTCACAGCCGTTCTGCGCTGGGCCCAGTCTCACCCTGGCAGAACTAAACCCAGGGAGTCCAGCCACGATGTCCACACGACACCCAGGCCTGTGGCCTCTCTCCTCGGCCCCGGTGTGCGGCTCCTATTGCCCACCCAACGCAAGTACTGACCTCTGCCAGCGGCCTGCCACGCCCCTTCCACAGCCCGCCTGCTCTTCATGTGAGAGCAAGCAGCAGCGGGTTCAAGCAGCAGCACTCTGCCCTGCCGTCAGGCACAGACACTAGGACGCATTCCAGGGCCGCTTCCTCCAGCAGACGCTCAGACTGTAGCTCCTGGCCCCAGGACAGTTCCCCCAAGCCCCACCATCAGCTTAGAGCCCCGAGACTGCAACCTGGGAGAAGGAAGACTCGGCGCAGCTGGGCCCACAGGGCAGGAGGGGTAAAGATAACTAAATGGCATCACAGGACAGGAGAGCAGGACCTCCTCTAGGTGTGGAGCCGGACACCTGTTTGTTGGATGTTGGATGTGTGTGGGGGGGGGGGGCAAGGGGGGCTGCAGATCACTGCAAAGGGGCGGGAGCCTGGGGTCCCTGGAAGGCCGGCTCTGAAGTCTGCTGAATGAAGACACACTGCAGAGTCCAGGCCCAGGACACTGAGCTGCACTGAGACGCTAAGTCACTCCATGAGATTCTGGCGTGAGCACGCTTCATGGATGGGAGTGTGTCTCGACATAGAACAGGTCATCACGATGACATCTGTGTCTGCTTTCCATGGGTCTGACTGCCTCATCTCCCTGAGCACCAGGCTGGGAGTGCAGGAAAGCTGCAGGAAAAGCTAAGAATCGGCAGGGGCAGGAAGACCCGTCACCAACAGTCCCATGAGGAACCTCGGCTCTGTGATCATCTGACTGTAAAGGCAAAAAGCACCCGGCCTCTTGCCGGGCCCAACGCTGACATCAGAACACCCAAATCAAGTCTGGGGAACCAGCTGGTGTCCAACACAATCCACCTTCCAAGCCCTCCTCAGGTGGTCTATGTCAGCACCTGCAACGGCCAAAGCTTCCTTAACAAGGCACAGAGCAGATCTAGGCAAAGGTGACCGGGTGTGGCAGGACAGTCGCAAGTGCCTGGCTGGACGAATCAGAGCTGAGCTCTCATTTCTGGGTGGAACTGTGGGAGCCGGACACCCTGCTCTGATCGCCATTGCCACTGACCGCCACCTGGCCAATCCACACCAACACAGACAATACACCGCGAAGGCACCAAGCATGGCCAGCAGGGAAACCTGACCACAGGACAAGACAGGAAAGAAAGGGTTTACTCTAATATGGGGTTTACAGCAGGGCTCGTGCCTCTGCTTTCGGGAAGTTTATCCCGAGTTTCTCATCAAATTGCTATTAAGAGATCTGTTTTGAGGGGGCAGAGCAATAACACACAAGAAAAATGCTTGCCTTGCACACGGCCTACACAGGTTCAATTCCTGGCACCCCATATAGTCCCCCAAGGCCCACCAGGAGTGATCCCTGAGTGCAGTTTGGAGTAAGCCAGGGGCACTGCTGTGAGGAGAGAGGAGGGGAGGGTTCCCTGATAGATGACAGGAAAGAACAAAGGGTAAGCAAGGAGCTCGCAGAGTGAGGAGTGCTGGAAACACTCCCCACATCACAATCTAGAAATGTTCAAAGTTTCAAATTAGGAAAAGGTAAGGCAAATTCTACTGAATCTTTTTACTATTGACCGTTTGAATTCATGACACTCTTTGCCCCTAGGGCACCTGTGAAACAGGAACCTGTGAGAGCCAGACTTGAGTGAGTCCTGGTCCTTATTCTAGAGCCTCCAGGCTCCTAGCAGCATACTGTTCATAAGAGAGGACGGGCAAATACTGCGACAAACCTGCAATTATGAGGGTCAACAATGAATCACTATGGAGCCATGGAAAGTTGCGAATAAAGTAATTCCAGGCAAACGACAAGGCATTCAGGTGTTTGTGCTTGGGGTTTTGGGTTGTTTTTTTTTTTTTTAAGTTTTGCAAACCACCTCTAGCACACTCAGTATAAGGATTTCCAATGATTTACACACACACACACACACACACACACACACAGATATTCATATTCAAAAGAAGACTTTAGGACATGCTTTATTTTACTCAGTATAAGAAGTATCTACTCTGGTTCTTCCTAAAATTAAGGGAGAAGAAAGCAACCACAAAAGATAAGAAACGTTGAGAGATTTAATTTTGTTTTACTTATGGTGGAAGGCTGTTTACATTTACAGTTCACAGTGGCAAGGAAAAAAGCTTCCTTTGCCCCAGTATGCAACGGGCTACAAAAATTCACTTAACACACATCTTAGTCCTGAAATAGAGGGGAACTTTATGTTAAGGTTTGCTAAAAAAGGTCAAAGTAACAACAACAACAAAAGTATAATTAGACAATTTATTATATAGCTCTGCTTTTGTTCACTTTTAGTCTTTTTAAAAAATGATTAATTTAGGTAAAATGGTTACAACTGTGGGTCTTGCTGAACAGTTACTGCACCTCCATTCCCCCAGTGCCCACACGCCCCCACTGTATGACCTCACTTCCAGTCCATCCGCCTCTTCCTCCAAACTCCTCCTCACCCAGGGTTTGGGGTCCTTCATAGTGGCTGTTCCCTCGTTTAGTTTCTCTGTGAGTCTCAGGGGAGGCAGGCCATCCCACATCTGTCCTTGCCTCTGACATTTTGCTCAACATGATATTCTCCAATTCCATCCAAGGTGCTGGAAACTTTGTTCACTTTTTCTAAGAGCTGCATAGTATTCCATTAAAAAAAAAAAACAGTAATAGGGTTGGGGAAATAGTACAGTGGGTACAGAGTTTGCCTTGCACGAGGCAAGCTGCACCCCTGGGCTCTATCTGTCCCTGAGCACAGAGTCAGGAGTAAGCATGATCAGTTGTGGCTCAAAACCAAAACAAAAAACTATAGTAAAAGGCTATTATCCTGGCCTCACTGTGGTTTCCTAATGTAAATATAAATTGAGCAGTGAAAAAGTCCAGTCTTTTTAATTACAAACTGTTAACATGGGTACTATTATGTACTAGCTTTCTTTAAAAAAAAAAAAAAACTGTGAATTTTTAAATTTGTGAATGTTTGCTGCTCTCTGCCATTGTCAAATAGTTCTTTCTGAACCAACGCTAATGCTAGGGAGAGAAAGTGGTCACCAATGCCCACTTTGAGCTTATACTGGTTGTTAAACCACCGAGAATGGATTGACTTAACACACAACCTGTGAAAAATGCTATTTTACATGGCAGGCAGTAGTAAAGAGACCCATGCTATCGAGAGCCTTATGTTCTAAGTGCAAAACATACCAAGATAAACTGAAACATAGGGGGAGAAAAACCCAGAAATTACAAAATATGTCAGGTGGCAATGAATGCCAAGGAGAAAAAGAGGAAGGTGGTTTCAAACAGCTGGGCAGGCTTTACTCCAAAAGACAGCACTTGGGCAAATAAATGAAGGCAGTGAAGGTAAAAGCCCTGTGTGGAGAGCTGAAAGCACAAACATGCCTCATTTCTTGCCGGGTTCCTTGCCTGCTCCTGAAGGGACAGGACAAAGCCTGTATAACTGGTGTAAAGTGATAAAAGGAGAGGAAAGGAGTGGTAGGAAATAAGGTCCAGAATACAGGAGCTTTGAAGCAAGGAAGCCATGGAAAGATTTGGAATGTATGAGGTGTTTGATCTGACGTAGATATCGAAATAAACATTCAGCATACAGAATTCTGTGAGGCTCAGATGGAATGCAACGGGACTCTTTGAACTGGAAGGTTCCACAAAACCAAGAAGCATTTCTAACAAACCACTAACTTTCTATGTCTTTTTTTTTTCTTTTTTGGTCACACCTGGCGATGCACAGGGGTTACTCCTGTGCTCAGGGGCCAATACAGGATGCTGGGAATCGAACCGGGTCGGCTGTGCAAGGCCCTACCCGCTGTGCTACCACTACAGCCACTCTATGTCTTTTTTTTTTTTTTGTATCAAGTCGTTTTGTCTCTTCTGTAAAACAGTAGTAAAGCAACTCTATTACAATCACATTGCATGTAAGAATGTAAGGAATCTCATTTACTTCTTTCAAGCAACTCTCCCAGCACGCGCGCGCGCGCGCACACACACACACACACACACACACACACACACACGTTGTATCTATCATCAAACCCAGTAAGGAGTCGCGCGTTAACAACTATATGCGAGCATATAGTTAACAACTATTTTCCTTTTCCATTGACATGCCCAGAGAATTGAAGTTCGAGTAACAGGCAGGAAACTCTGATGCCATCGTAATGGCCCCAGAAATCAGATTTCTAGCTAGGAAATGTGTTAATTACTGTCACGTGTGAATATGCACGCAAACATCTTCACTGTGTCAGACTACGCTGCAGGTGGAGCCAACGAAACGATCAAGTCAACTCCCATGTCGTAGCCCACAGCTCGTCCCGGAGCACTGGAGAGAGGTATCAGGGAACTGGTGACCGCATTCACCGCAAGGAAAACAGGGCTAACTTCAGCGGGCGCCGGACGCGTCCAGGAAGGGCCGCCCCCGCCCGCGTCCCCTACTGGACCCGGAGCGCCGCCCGCCTGCGCCCCCGCCCGCCGCGC
This sequence comes from Sorex araneus, assembly GCF_027595985.1. Taxonomy (NCBI): domain Eukaryota; kingdom Metazoa; phylum Chordata; class Mammalia; order Eulipotyphla; family Soricidae; genus Sorex; species Sorex araneus. Next base: position 353,998,444 of record NC_073302.1, read on the forward strand.
CCCCCTCCCGGCACGCCGGCCGCGGGTCCCCTCACCCCGCCCCAGCCCACGCCGTGAGGCGGCACGGCGACCCCCGCCACCTCAGCATTAAAAAAGTCCCGAGCTGGCGCAGCACCGGGCCAGAACCGGGCCCCGCCTGACGGGTTTCGGCTCGGAACCGGGCCGGCAGGGCCGCGCACACTCGGCAGCAGGAAGTAACGCGGCTCGTCCCGCGCCGCCCGGCCACACGGACTGGGCGCGCCCGGGACGGCGGCCCGGCCTCGGCACCACCCGGCCTCGGTACCGGCCGGCCCGCGCCGCCGCTCCCCGCGCGCCCCCGCCCGCGCCCGACCCCGGCTGGCTACCTGCTCCGCCGCGGCCGCCATGCTGCAGCCGGCGGTCACGTGACACACCCGGAAGCGAGTGCGGCCGAGCCTGGGCCCGGAGCTTGCTGGGAAACGTAGTTCTGGCCGCACGGGCGCACGTGGGGCCGGGTCTGTTTCCGCTCCACAGTCTCAATGAATTTGTAGCTTGGAGAATCGTAACGTCATTGTTAACAAGATGATTTGTTTTATTGTTGCTCTTACTTTTTTAGGATTAATGAACATTTTTATTAGTATTTACTCTATATCATAATTTTTAGCTGAAAGAACTGTACGATCTTTCAGCAATTCTTATTATCCCCACCTACACAAGATACCCTTAGCTCAAAGGTTACACAGCTATGTGCGGAGGAAGAAGATAAAAACTGCAGCTGACTTCTCAGTACTTGTAAAGAGATGAGAACGAAATAACTGTTTGATAGAAAAGATAAAAAACTGTTCAGATTTCTACTGTTCTTAGAAATTATATTCAAAAGTGAAGGAGAAAGACTTTCTCTGACAAGTGAAAGTGGAGACTATTGGTTGATAACGGACCTTTTTTCAAAAATAAAATAAAATAAAACCTTTCAAAAACTTAGGAGGAAAAACATAGGTCAGGCAGAAGTTAAAATATAAATGTAAAATCAAGTAAGTATCAAAAAGGCATAGTAAAAGTAAAATAAAAACTTATGATTTCTTGGGGCTGGAGTGATAGCATAGCAGGTAAGCGTTTGCCTTACACGTAGTCAAGCTGAGTTCATTCCCAGCATCCCATATGGTCCCCTGAGCACCGCCGGGAGTAATTCCTGAGTGCAGAGCCAGGAGTAACCCCTGTGCATCGCCGGGTGTGACCCAAAAAGCAAAAACAAGACACAAAAAACTTATGATTTCTCATTCTTTATTGGTATAAAATATTATTTAAAATTATAATAATTTACCTGTGGGTATGTAACATATATCCTTATTTTTCTTATAAAAGATTAACTATAACATCGATTAAAGGGACAAGAACAAGTAACTGGGATTGTTTGGTCATTATAATATTATAATATAATATTTGGTTTTTATAATGTGACATAATTATAATACAAGTAAAGCATTATCGTTGATTTGAAAGTAGACAGGATTCGTGATAAATAAAATATTACAGACTATAGCAGTCACCAACACTTTTCTTTAAAATGTAGTCTACCTGATGTGCTCATGAATAAATAAAATGGGATCAGCTTAAGTGCTCAATTAAAACCACAAAAGGCAGGGACTATTGGGGAAGGTGCTTGCCTTGCATGCAGTCAACTATGTAGTCTCCCAAGCTGTTTCAGGAGTGATCACTGAATATAGACAGAACCAGGAGTAAGTTAGATGTTGCCAAAAAAGCAAAATAAATTTTAAAAATATTTTTAAATAAATAAAACTACAAAAGGCAGGAAAAGGGAGACTAAAATTGAAAAATTACAGGAGTGAATTACAAAAAAGAAGAAACAAAAATGGTAAATATTAACCTTTCAATAAATATTTGAATGTCAATGTTTAAACACAGATTAAATTAGATGATCACAATAGATTTTTTTAAAAAGCTATACTAACCACTGGGCAACCGAGGAGAGGTGTTCCTAGAAAATTCCTAGAAATATGCAATCTACCAAAAATAAAGAATCAAAAGCTAAATCGGTGATCAAAAACTTATTAACAAGTACAATCCCAGGATCAATTTATTCACTGGTAAATTTTACAAAATATTTAAAAAGAGTTAGCATTTCAAATTTTTCAAAAATAAAAATAGAAGATGCCCACTTCCAAATATATCTTACAAAATATTAAAATGGAACTGCTATATGATCCATCGATTTTATTTCTGGGTATTTATCTAAAGAAAACAAAAATTAAACTTGAAAAAATGATCTTTGTATTCATAGCAGCAATGTTTATAATCGATACATGTAAGTAATATAGGTATCTATTGATAAATGGATAAAGAAAGCTTCATCTACAATGGAATATAATTAAACAGTAAAAATAAGGAAGTCTTGCCATTTGTGACAACATTCATGTAATAGATGGGCATTATACTAAGTAAATAAATCATGTATTTATTTCACATGTACAGTGATGTACAATTTCACCTCGACATTAAATATAAAGGAAAGGAAAGGAACACATAGTTACAAAGAATAGGTTTATATGCTGTTTATAGTCAACATATGTTTATAGTGTCAAGATAGTTTTGGGTAAAGGAGGTTAAGTAGTTCAAAGATATAAAGTTCTAGTTATAAAGTCATGAGACACAAGGTACCACTTGGGAATTATAGTTAACAATATACTACATAGAGTCTGGGAAGCAGTTGAGCCATGGAACACTTTGCTTGCGTGTGTGACTCCCTTGTTCAGTAGCTGGCACTGCTAACAAATAAACAAAAACATCATCAACAGCAGCTGAAAACTATCTACTGTATATCTGAAGATTAGAGAGAGAGTAAATATTACAAGTTCTCACCACAGGAAAAAAATCAACTATGTGAGCTGATGTGTATTTGATGTGTGCCAATAAATAAAAACATTAATAAATGAAACAATTTCACACGATACGTATTGAGAGACAAAATTGTCTATGCTTGTAGTCTTTGAATGAGTTTGTCATCATAATTTTTATAGTCAATCTCCTACTTTTGAATATTTACATTGTGTTAATTTTTGCTCTTGCAAGTTCACATTACTAGCAATGTGGGGTCTGTATGCCTTTGTTTCTGCATCTATAAAATGGTGCTCTGTACTCTGTTTAGAGTTACCTCGGGCATGGTAGTTAGGAGTAACACTTTCGTGCAAGACTGCCTGGGGTTCAGATTTTGGTTTACAGATGAGTAGCTATAAGGCCTTGAGCAAGTTCCTTCAACCAATCTGTGTTTCAGTTTCTATATTTATGAAACAGAGGGTACACAATGGAATTACAACACTATATATCTAAATGCATTTTATTTCCCAATTACATTAGCAAGGGCTTATAGAATTATGTTAAAAAAAAGTGGTAAGTGGGGAAATTCTTACTAATATCACGTTTCATACTACTTATTATGTTTTTGGTAGATAATCTTTATCATATTGAGAAAGTTCTCCCTTTCCTAGTTTACTGAATTTTTATCATATCATGAATGGATGTATTTGCTTCCATTGATATTGTTTTTCTTTTGTAGTCCTTGATAAAATTAGTGTTGCACCTGTCCTTGGGGAAAAATGTGTAGCCTGAGCATTGTCACATCTGACAATGCTCAGGCTCAGGAGTTACTCTTGGCTCTGCACTCAGTAATCTCTCAGTCCTGGGGGTTGTTGGGTGACCATATGGGATGGCAGGGATTGAACCTGGGTTGCAAGGGAAATGCACTCCCACTGTGCCACTACTCCAGCCTCTTAGTCATTCTTTATTCATTATCCTCCTATTGCATTTTTTACAACAAATATTTCAAAGACTAGTCATTTGGAGTTTTGAGGTATGCAAATATACAATCCACTTACTGTACTTATTTCATATATTGGACAGAAAAGCAAAAACTAATTTTTAAAGTTAAAGCGTGAATTCAGTCTGTTCAGAATCCAACTGTTTTGCTGTGCCAAGAAAATAAATTATTTTAGAGTATTTCATTTTCAATCAAAATTCTGAAACAAAATACTTAAACTCGTCCTGCCATTGGATCCAAATATCATTTGTGAAACAAGACGCATTAACATGTTAATCGATTTAAACAATATTCACCTTTGGGAGGTGAAAACTAGTACTTCTCTTTCTCTTCCTTCCTTCCTTCCTTCCTTCCTTCCTTCCTTCCTTCCTTCCTTCCTTCCTTCCTTCCTTTCTCTCTCTTTCTCTCTTTCTTTCTCTCTCTCTTTCTTTCTCTCTTTCTTTCTTTCTTTCTTTCTTTCTTTCTTTCTTTCTTTCTTTCTTTCTTTCTTTCTTTCTTTCTTTCTTCTCTCTCTCTCTCTCTTTCTTTCTTTCTTTCTTTCTTTCTTTCTTTCTTTCTTTCTTCTCTCTCTCTTCCTTCCTTCCTTCCTTCCTTTTTCTTCCTTCCTTCCTTCCTTCCTTCCTTCCTTCCTTCCTTCCTTCCTTCCTTCCTTCCTTCCTTTCTCTCTATTTCTCTTCCTTCATTCCATTTTCTTTCTTTCTTTCTTTCTTTCTTTCTTTCTTTTCTTTCTTTCTTTCTTTCTTTCTTTCTTTCTTTCTTTCTTTCTTTCTTTCTTTCTTTCTTTCTTTCTTTCTTTCTTTCTTTCTTTCTTTCTTTCTTTCTTTCTTTCTTTCTTTCTTTCTTTCTTTCTTTCCTTCCTTCCTTCCTTCCTTCCTTCTTTCTTTCTTTCTTTCTTTCTTTCTTTCTTTCTTTCTTTCTTTCTTTCTTTCTTTCTTTCTTTCTTTCTTTCTTTCTTTCTTTCTTTCTTTCTTTCTTGATTTTTGTGTTACATCTGACAATATTCAGGGGTTACTCCTGGCTCTGCACACAGTAATTACTCCTGAAGGTGCTCAGAGGGTCAGACGGGATGGCAGGGATCGAACTCAGGCACATTCCCTACTAACATTCCAGCCCCAATAACACTAATATATTTCTTAGTTAGGAAACTTTGATACACAATACAAGGTCTACTTAGCTATGGAAAATAAGAAATATTACTGATTACTGATATAATTTTAGCTACTACACAACTATGATGTTGACTTCAATAGTTTTATACTCATACCAAATCTAATCACCACAAGGTTTTTTATATTTTTTATGTGATTCTGCATCATTCCACATATTTATTGGAATGTAACAACCAAGGAGTTTATTCATAATACCATTGTTAAGGGCACCTAAATATTAGTTATATATCTCTGCCCTAGAAACAAGACTGAGGGCCTTTTGGTTACTGTGTTAAGGAGAAGAATGACTTTAACCATTTCTAGGAGAACTTTCTGCCATGGCTGGAAAGATAGTACAGGGATAAGGTGCTTGCTTCATACATAGCTGACTCAGATTCGACAACTAGTACCACCTATGGTGCCCTGAGCATTGCCAGAAGTGCACCCTGAGCCAGGAGTATTCACTGAACACTGACAAGTGTAGGGTCCTTCCCCTTTAAATAAGAAAGAACATGTCAAGAATAATATAAAAAAGCTGTGAGTTCACAAGTTAAACTTGCAAGGAAACAGTGCATTGTAAAGTGAAGCCAGGAGTGCACTACTAGTCTGATAACACACTTCCATGCAGCATTTCTGGCGGGTTTGAGATCTACCGGAGAAAAATAGGTGACCCAGTTCCTACCATACTTATGTGGCAGCACTAGAATAACGTCCTGACATATTTAGCTGATTTATCGTAAGCTGTTTTTTTTTATTAGAAATGTCTAGAAAGTTCTAGAGGAATCCCACCACTGCTAACAACAATCACCTCTATAAATCATCTGGAATGTATCCCCCCTTGGTCTTATTTATCTTTCTGTTTATTATAGATCCAACTTACAACCAGGGTGTTCTGGCTTGCTTTTCCACAAGTCAACTCCTATCCCTTCTCCTTTATTCTATTCTAGAGATAGCACCCCTTTTCTTTTTATTGTGCTTCAATACTTATGAATAGTACAGGTGAGTAGAAGAGAGAAGGGGAAAGATCTTTATGATAAGATTTACTGTGGGGAAGAAACTCATACCTAACATCAGTGGACATGAGTGGTGCACTCACTCTACTAAAGTTGATACTATTTTTCTCTTTCCTAATTCTGCTTATTGCAGTTGAGAAGACATAATGGTACAGCAAATCTGTATTTCTACGATGTGGAAGACATTTATTGGAGAGTCTGTCTAGCAAACTTTTCTAGGAATTCCTTGCTTCTCAGTTGCCTTATGCCTCCAGCCCACTGCTCACATACTGCTTTCGAATTCCTTCCACTTGTTGGAAACAGTTTACTGACCTTCACCCTTTCCTGAGATTTATGAAATTAAGATGGGAGAAGACCAAAACCGAAAGGGAAGGCCAAAATATTCCTTTATTCTCTGAGAAATCTCTGAGTCTTATTTTCTTTGAAACAAAAAAAAAATTACTTTCTTGATGTTTGTAGTCAGAAGGTCCCTAGACTTTTTTAATGTATATGTGCTTACACACACACACACACACACACACACATGCACACACACACACACACACACACACTGATTTGGATTTCTCCTTAAATCAGTCTTTATGTTGTATCTCTCCTGCCCTTTTCCCTAGGAAGAGGCCTTTGGGGTTCATCTGAGAAATGATCTTTATTCCAAGTCCTAGGGGATTCAGGAAAGGCATTTTAAGAGACTAGGTGGAATTCCATGATTCAGGGATGATACAGGCAAACACCACAAGTCATCTCTCCTCAATTCATGCAACATCTTGCCACCCTTCATGATGCTAGTTGAATTTCAGACAGACATGAGTAAACCATGCCTCCTTCCTAAGCTGTGAGAGGAGCCATCAGCAAATGAGCTGAATATCAATCAGGTTTAGAGCTATTTGGAAAGGCAGCTTCAAGTTCAGGAGAAACTTGAGCCCTTCCAAGATCCTGGCTTACAAGAATGAGGCAGTAGAGTAACAGTCTTGGCTTTTCATTTCAGGTCAAGCCAATCTGGGGGTGGGGTAATTCTGAAAGGAAAGTCATTTAACTCCACAAGGAATGATCCAAACTCTCCTGCTAGAGTGAGTGGCACACACAGCCTTTGTCCTGCTGGGCTGCTAGACCATGGGGATTTGGCTGAGTGCTGTGGGCAGTCAAAACAGCTTGCTTGGGTGGAGAAAACATTCTTGAATAATGAAGCAGGCTCAGACAAGCAATAACAAGAGAGAGAGAGAGCCCTGGAAGCCATGCTTGAGCCCCCATATCTAATTGTAAAACTCCCCTGTGGAACATGCGTTTCCCAGGTAAATGAGATGGTAGGACTTTCAGTTATATTGAATGGAGTTTTCTTACTTGCCAAGTGGAAGATTACTGAGAAGATGATAAAGCATATGGACTTAGAAGACTTGATATTTGTGATCTGAGGGCAAAGCTAATATATGCCTGTGTCCATATTGTAAATATTCATAAGGGCTATCCTCTGCCTCCCTTCTGATATTCATGGAGAAATGGGATGTTCAGTGGCTTATGTGGCAGGATAATATATTTTAAGGATATTCAAGTGTGGCCATTTAAATTCACCTTCTTCCCTCCATGACTTCTTCTATTCCTAGTTCCATCCACCCCTGCCCCCATTCAGTCAGCTTGGTGTTCTTTATTCACTTGCTCAGAAAAATGATTGCACTGCAGAAGTACAGAATCTGGTCTTTTCACTTTCAATTACTCAGGCCAAAGCAGGGATGAACAAGGAAACAAAAAGCATTAAGAATTTCAGGCTGACACAGTGAACAATGAAGGGGACCCAATGTGGGAGTAAGTTGGGAGAGGTTCTGGTAAAAGGAGCCCTGCTATGCTCCAGCATCTGTCTTGGTACCAAGAACTCCCTACACCGAAGAATTTTATTGGATACTCTTGCATTGAAACCTACTGAGAAATCCTCTTTGATAGCAGCTACTACACAGAAGGAAGACTGCTTCTCTGTCTCTTCCTACCATCCTGCTAGTCCTGGCTAGACTGACCCCAATTGGGGACACAAAAGCCCTTTGAAAGGAAGTATGAGTTCTTGATCAGGTAGAGAGATTGCTGATGAGGAAGGAAGCTCACTGTATCTGAACCGAGAGGAATCAAATTATTACCAGTCTGATACTTCTCCAAAGGTGGATGTCCAACAAAATTCTCCAGAGGTGGAGAGTAATAGGCCCCAAATCTAACCTGAACTTTGGCCTGCAAGAAGGACTGTTGTCGATGTCACCAGCACTCTGGTGCAGTGCTGGACATTTGGTCAGTTAACACTAAAGTCTCATATATTGTTATTTCATGTCTCCTCAGCAAATGTTTATGATGACTCATGGAGCCCAGTGAAGGATATTGATACTATAAAGTGACTGACTCAAGATACTCCGCTCCTGTGAGGCTCAGACTGTGGGGGAATGGGTGGGAGGGTGCAGAAATATGTGCACCAGATGCTCTTCAGAGTGCTGGTAGAATGGGTCCACCTGCTGATGTCTCAAGCCCTCTTCCATTCTATCACTTAGTGAATTTTGTTTATTCAGGTAATAATTCTGCATTTTCACAGTTCTTGGTGCCACAAACATTCAACTTGTGTAGCTCAGTGGAGAATTGACTTCCTACCATATTTCCTGGTTTAAAATAATACAGTATAAACAATACAAGAAAAGCCTTTGATAGATCACTTTTCTCATATGTATTTATGGCATCCGACAGAAGCATGAGGTGTCAACTCCATCTGCTTCAAGTGCTTTCAAGGGTCTGTCTCCTAATCATAGCATTGCCAGTGGGGTGGCTGATCGGCTTTAGTACGATTCCTGCTCCAGTGCTATATCACTTTGCTCCTCTTCATAGAAACAGCCTGCCCTTCTAATTTTTTCTCTTCTCCCCCAACTCCCTCAATAATCAACACAAAGGCAGAGCCCAGAGCTGCCAACACTCACCTTCAGGCAGCCCTTGATTAAGAAGCCACCGAGTGGCTGTTCCATCCTCGGACTCTTGCTCTCTGCAGACCTGCGCTCTGCTATTGAGTGGCACTTGAAAGAGACTGCTTAAGTACATGGCTTTGTGGTGGTTTGCACCCCCACCCCCACTTCTCAGCGAGCCTTTCTAAAGAAATACATTTGAGCCAAGAGCCTCTTCCAGGTGGAGAGTGTATCTGGTGTTTCAGGGATTGAAAGAAATCCAGGCCTATACTGGCCAGGAGAGTTCAAAAGGAGCAAACAGCTCTCCTGAAGAGGAGGCTGACCTTGTAGGGAAGCAAATCACTTTTCTAATCTGTGGCAGAAAGGAGTGGTTTGAGTTTTATTTCCGCCCCAGAAATGGAAGACACAACTTTAAGATTAAGGGCATATTGGAAATATGCATTTTAAGTAAAGCATTCTAATTGAGTAATGGCATTTCAGAATGAGTTAGTAACTGAGTTCTGGAAGAGGCATTTTCCTGAACATGGCTTTGCTATGTTCTTTTCACTCTATAGTCTCAGAGGTGTTTGATGGATTGTAAGCCTTTTTTAAACCCATGACCCAGATTTAGAAGAGCTGTACTCACTGCATGCTGAACTTTTATGATAAGACAGCTCACCAGAAGCTTGTTCACTATCTCAAAATAAAATTTAGAAATTAAGAATTATTATGTACACTAGCAGTTGTTACAAAAGTTTAGCGTAACCCTATCACAATTTAACAATAAATTAGTTGTCTTATTACATGTGACTTCGGTGGTGAAGGAATAGGTATTAAGCTGTTTTAGCTATACTTGTTGGTTTCTATTTGCTGTATAGCAACACTACAGTAGATACTCCTCTTAAGACAACAAAATTAGCCCATTTATCCTCTTCACTTGAATGGCAAAAATTTCATTATGTTGATATACTCTGACATTGACATTAAACAGATAGTTTTCACATGAGAAGATGAGCCTCATTTGGTAGAGATCATAGTTCCATATTAGTGCAGAAAGTTCTTGAACTTTTATAAAATTCAGGCCAAGGAAGGAGGTGGCTGCAGACACGAGAGTTTACCAGCAGCCTCTGGTTAGGGTTAGTTCACAGGGCTGGAGAGAGAACTTCTGACCACCCCAGAGAGCGACCTCTGATCACTTGAGCTTAGAGTAGATCCTGAGCACTGCCAGTTGTGGCCTAAAAAGTACTGAACAGTAAATTAATAAATAAGGTTCAGTATACAATTTCTTACTTTTTTGTGAAGCAAATAATCATTTTCACTGAAAGAAATTTACTTAGAGAGATGTGAAAGAAGAGCAAGAGAGGAATACATGTTCAAGAGACAACACGGAACACAGGCTTCTCCAGAATGGATAAAGTGACTTACCTCTGTATTATTGCTCCAGCCCACCTGAGATATTCTCGCCAATATGATTGACCTCTATCTAGAAAGCTTCTTCCTCCACTTCCCCTGAACTGTAGGGGATTGACCTTATTTCATCGCCATAGGAAATCATCCTAGAACCTGATGTTACAGTATCAGCCTGGGAGAGAGTGTGAGGGTCTTTCTTCTATGCAATCACCTATAAGTAATGTTATGATTTATACAAATGGATTGAGGTCATCTATAGATGCTCCTTTAATTACACACTGCTGAGTTAATCATACCACTGTCATACTTAAAATATCTACCCAACATCCCTTCAACTATAGGATAAAGTCTGAATTCTTTGGCATGACATCCAGGCACTTTAAGAAACAGAGTGAAAAACAGAGGGATGAAACTGAAGAGCACTATAGCATTTTACGTGTGGCCAACTCCCTTTTAGTCCATGGTACTCCAATGCCTGACTGCATTCTGATTCTCTACCAGTTATTTTCCATGTAGTGACTTTAGTGAAACACTCAATATTTACCAATAAGGAAGCTGAGTTGCAGAAACATTCATTTCTCCCCATGGTAAATAGCAGAGATGGAATTCAAACTCAGTCTGACTCCAGTTCTGAGTTCTCATAAATTCCTGAGCCAAGTTATGGTAGTTACTAGTGGTTGTGGCATAGAGAAGCTCGACACAAATTTATTTTATTATAATTGGTTCCTCTCCCATTTGGCACCGAGAGCACAGGTCCTAGATATGCCTCCTGTCATTGGCATCTTTTGAATTTCAAATTAGTGATTCTGTTAATGGCTTCCAATCTCTAGGAAACATATGATATACAGAAAGAGAAATGGGCTGTGCGATTCTAAAGACAGAAAACAGCAGAGGAGCAGGGTCCTGGCAGCTCAGCTGTCTGTGACCCTGTCCCATTGCAAGTGATTTCCTATTGCACTCCAGCCTGATCTCTGTGCCCTGTAACCTGGTTACAATGGGTCATTTTTTGTTTCACCTAGCTGGGGTGTAGCAGTCAGGCAGATGACGGAAATGGCTCAGAGGGAGGTTGGCACCAGAGAGGACCAGCTCCAGTCTTCTGGGCGGTCAGGCCCTTTCCACCCTCTGAGCCTTCTCTGGCAACTTGCAGACTGCTGGGAAAGCTACAGTTCTTACCCACAAGCATGTGGCTGGAGAGTTAGGGTAAGTCAAAGAGACAAAGAGCAGCCAGAGGCCAGCAAACGGGGCAGACATCAGAGCATCAGCAACGGACCTGAGGGCTATGGAGAGCACGGACACCTGGAGGCAGAGGGCGGGAAAGACAGAAGCATGGAGCAAGGAAGCTGGTGGAGGCAGTGTGACCCGGACAGAGGGTCTCAAGGGAGCCACTAAACAAATCACTCTGACTTCACAAACACCTGGCATTTTGCATGCTAAGTTTACAGTGGCTCAGGATGCAGCCCGTTTGGTGTAACAGACGCACCAGATCTAAAGGTTTGCAGTGCTTGAGAACACCAGAGCACAGCCAGGACGTGTGAGGATGACGGGGCCACTGCACAAGCTTGACCAGCAGATAAGAGAATGGCCCCTCCCCAGCGAGCAATGGGGCCGAGTTCTGGAGCACCAAGACCAGTGCGGGACCACTGTGACCACTGAGCAGCACCCAACGGAAGTATGTGAGCACTACTGTCCCTGTCACTACACTGCAACAGCAAAGGGAAAAGCAAAGACAGGGAAGAGGCGGGGCTGGAGGGTGTTGGAAGAAAGAAAAGAAAATGGAAGAGACCGAGAGGCCCTTGATTTGTTTTCCCCTCCCTGCTTCTTCCTTCCTTTTGTCGTGGTTGTGGCAATGACCTAGAGTCACATGTGCGTGCACACATGTCTGGCTCAGCTCACGTATGGTATTTGCCAGCCCTTGTACATCTGGTTGTGGCACCATAGCATGTCAAGCAATACTCACCAGGGATTATTGCCTGTCCTTTGGCACTGCTAGAAATCGCTTGTAGTGCCTGTGCCCACAGGCGTGGGGCAGCTGGCTTCTAGCAGCTGTCAGGACAACTGAGTTGAGCACACATGGGGAGACTGGGAGAGAACGTGCAGCTTTATGCAATGCCTGGGTTCCCAAGGTCTTTGGCTCTTAATTGAGTATTCCTGCCATGGCACTTACACATGTCATGTATTCAAAATTTATAATTAGAGAAAAATTACACAATTGAGAAAAAAGAATGAATATTTAAACTTCCTAAAAGGAGATATTTCTTGGAGAAAAATTTATGTTGTTGCTCTCTTGGCAAGACTAACAAATAATGTTTTAAGAGTTTTCTATTTTTACTTTCAAAAAATGATTTTAAGTTACAATCTATGCTTCCCTAAAGATGAGTTAAACCAGTTTTAGTGGGTAGTCTTGAAAGGAGATGGAGGCATATTTATGATAAATAGAAAGAAAATCTATTTTTATTGACTAATTCCTTAGGATATCAGAATGAAGTATGTGTGCATACTTACATATTATTCTCCTAATCATTTTCCTTCCTTCAAAACTCAGGTCATCATACTAGAAAATATGGAGGTAAATCTAAGATTTTCACTAAAAGATATCTTAAATTTGGACACTAATAGAATAAAGGCATATTCTAAAAGTCCAATGTGGCCCTAGCAAAAACAAATTTACCTGTAAGTAGAAAACAGAAATACTGGAAGACCAGTATTTATCCATAAAAAAAGATATTTAGGTTCTAAGAGACTTGCATCCCTAAGGATTTGTAAGTAGAAAGCAGAAGCCCAGTAATCATTACAGAAATTTACTTACCTGACATTGAAAGTGAATATAGCTTTAAGCTAAAAAAGAAGAGAAGGAAAAAGAATGTAAAAGAAAAGAGATTTTCCATCCTTGGTGTTGAAACACCCTATTAAAAGCTTGAGTATAAAACTTCCTTCCCTATCAATGTTTTCCTTTTCTATTAAGCAAATATTGATTTCCCCTCCCCCGCTCTTAATGCAGGAGCCCATAGACTCAAATAGCCCTTTGGTTCGTTGCTTCTTCGTGTACTGACTGCTGACAAGACTGTTTATGAGTTGCGATTGCCATGCAACCAACAGGGGGTGCTCACTGCATATTTGGATGAAAGAAAGAAAATTTGAATCAAAACCACCTTCAGTTTTATTTTTCTTCACTTTAAATGCAAAAGTAAAGACTATAGTTCTTCTGACACACAAAGGTTTTGAGAGGCAAAGTGAAGCAATGCACTGATGAGTGAAAGGCTGTAGGGAAAACAAATATTTATCCATAAAAAGGATATTTAAGTTCTAAAAGACTTGGCTCCCTGAGGATTTGGGTCATTGGTCACCAATTCACCTGGATTTTCATGGCTATAATAATTAATTTTTTGAATAATATGACAAACTCTCTCTTTCTGTGGAGAGAAATAGTAAGTAATAAGAAAATCTGTTCTAATTTCGCTTTCTTGCAGTACATAACTTAGAACTCAGTTTCAACTTTTCCATGTATAAAATACAGATTGAGTTCTTGGGTTTCCACAATCCTGCCTATGACTTAACTTCATGGTGTTCAAATAGCAATTTAGCCTATGTGATTTTTAGGATAACCTGCATTACAAGATTAAGGAAAACCTGGAGAGGTTGTTCAGATTTGAAAAAAAAAATCTCTTACCTATTTCAATTCTGAGTTTATAAAATTCCTAAAAATGAAAACCCATGCGGCATATTCCAATAATGCCAATAATGGCATTACATTTACAATTGAAATGTTTCAAAGATCAGACTTAAGCTTGGAAGTTTCTCAGATCCCGGAGAAATGCTGACAGAAACAAGTGTTTTGAATCATTTGTCTCTGAAGGCAAATGAAAAAATCAGAAAAATCTCTAATTAGAAGAAAATATAGTGTGTGGGAAGCCCAACAAAATTTATTAAGATGTATGAATAAAAACATCCAAAGTCACAGGTTGTGCATATGTTGAAACATTTAAAAAATAATTAATACTACTTTTTTTGTTATACTGGCAAATAATTCTTCTTAGAGTATGATTAACGGCTTTATTTTATTTATACAGCAAAGATTTCAGGAAGAATGATGACCTTGCTCATTATTCACAGGGAAATCATAAGGAAAAAATGTGTGTCTTAGAAGCATACTTTTCTTTCTTTTTCTGGAGTCCAAACAACTTCTGGCTAAAAGACATATTTTGATTAAGATAATATTTTCCCCTAATCAATATTTTTTACCTCTGGGTTATTACTTCCTTGAAGGCTTCTCTGCCTTTTTTTCCTTTCTAAATTAGTCCATGTAGTTTATGAGAAATCATCAGCACAGCCATATGCTGCTGTTTGCATTAAATCTTTCCCTTAATATTTACTGCTGGGTGGCAAGACTTGTCTCTAGCCTTTATAGTTTGTCATCAAATCTTGAAATGTGTATTTTATACTTAATTGGAATGGGGATAGGGGCACGGGAGCAGAATTAGCCATTACTGAAATGACTCCTCTCCACCATTGTTCACCAGTTTTCAGCGGGGGTGATAAAATGCCCAGACATTTCTTGGTGTGAAGGCCTAGAACCACGCACTCTTGGGTCTGTGTCAAGCTGCTGTCTGCGTTTCTAAATGTCTGCTCTGGAAGGCTTACGTCTCACATCAAGATGGTGACAAATCATTCTCAGAACAGCAAAGCTTCACTTTGACTGGCGTTAGCCTGGGTCTGGGGCGGGGAGGGGAAGTGAGACCCTCCCTTCTCAATCTTGCTGGTCCATTTTATTCTCTAGTGTCCTTTGTCTTTCCATATGTTCCTAGAGAAATTTTTTTTCCAAAGAAATTTTCCTTTAGTCTGAGCTCCTGGAACAATGTCTTCAGTTCTGGTGGCATCCCTCTATTTTTACTCCAAAGAAGAGTGTTAGCAAAATGGAACAAAGGGCCAAAAATTAAGAGGAAGATGCAGATCTTCGGGTTTGGAATTAGTAGCTTCAAAATGCAAAGGAATAGCATAGAGAATGCCCTGGCATATCATCAGATTTTAAAATGCAGATTCTTTTCTATTCTTTTGTTTCCACTTCTTTGTGTACTGACTGCGGACTAGGACTACTTATAGACTATATCTGTGGGATATATTTTATAGAGTATGTAAATAGGGCATTACATGCCTTAGACTGAGGGAAGAGCTGATGCCCTGGCAGTACCAATGACACTATGTTACTTTTGGTTAGCACTTACAGGCCATCTTACGTTTCACCTTCATTTGTCCATAATATAATCACTGTCACTGTCATCCCGTTGCTCATTGATTTGCTTGTGCGGGCACCAGTAATGTCTCCATTGTGAGACTTGTTGTTACTGTTTTTGGCATATCGAATACGTCACGGGTAACTTGCCAGGCTCTGCCGTGCAGGCGAGATACTCTCGGTAGCTTGCCAGGCTCTCTGAGAGCGGCAGAGGAATCAAACCCAGGTCGGCCACATGCAGGGCAAATGCCCTAGCCGCTAGGCTGTTGCTCCAGCCCTAATATAATAAAATATTTTTAAATTGTGGTAAAATGCAAAGTGTCCCATCTCTACTATTTTTGCAATCATTCTTTTCTTTTTATTGAATCACCTTGAGATATACAGTCACAAAGTTGTTCATGTTTTTGTTTCAATCGCACAAGTTTCCACCACCCATCCCTTCAGCAGTTTACATTTCCTACCACCACCAATGTCCCCAGTTTCCCTAATGCCACCCCATCCCCAGCCTCCGTCTATGAAGACACTTGTCTTCTCTCTTTCTCTCTCTCTCTCTTTCTCTCTCTCTCTCCCTCTCTCCCCACTGGCTCTCTTTCTTTTCCCTTCTGGGCATTATGGTTTGTAATACAGGTATTGAAAATTATATTCCTTCATCTACTTTCAGCACTGTTTTTGTTCAGAGTGATCATTTTCAACCCTTATCAGAATAAAATGATCTACCACATTTTAAGTGCATAGTTCAATACTGTTGGATATACTCATATTGCAGTTTAACAAGTTTTTAAAACTTTTCATCTTGTAAAGCTGAAATTATATACCCATTAAAGATTATTCTTCATTTTCTATCTCTATTTTCTCTGGAAGTTACCATTCTACCTTCTCTCTCTCTCAATTTGAATATTCTAGGTTATCCAGTTACTAGTAAAATCATGAGTTGTTTCTTTTTTTTTAATGTGTGGATGAGGGGGGCACATACAGAGGTGTTCAGGGAATTGAACTATGGGGTGAGGGGGATTGAATGTGGGTCAGCTGTGTACAAGACAAGTGTCCTTTATTCTCTCAGCTCCTGTATTTTGTCTTTTTTGGGGGTGGGTCACTGACTTACTTCATTAAAATGTTGTTATAGTTGATCGATGTTGTAGCATGTGTCATAACTTCCTTTGCTCTTAAGCTAAATAAAATTCTATTCTATATACATACCATAGGTTGCTTATCTATGCATCTGTTTATGGACATGGATTGTTTTCACCTTTTGGCAATTGTGAATAATGCTCTTTGAATGTGGAAATAAAAACAAGTCTTTCAAATTCTGCTTTCTGTTCTTTCATTAGAAACCCAGAAGTGGCATTGCTGGATATTTTGGTTATTCTATGTTTAATTTCTTGAGGAATTGCCATACTGTCTTCCACAATAGTTGAACCCTTTTACATTTTCACTCCAGGTACCAATGGCAGACATCCTTGCCAAGGCCTGCTGTTTTCTGTTGACAGTCATGGTATTGAGTGTGAAGTATCTCCTTTGGGCCTTGATTTGCTTTTTCTTCATGGTTAATGATGGTGAACATTGTTTATTGTTTAAAGAATTACTTAAATAACATTAGTTTACAAACACGTAAATGTTTTAGGGGTCTAAGCTACTGTGCTTGTATTTAGAGCTTATTGACTTGTAAGACTTCATATTTTTCTGGTATTATCTTCTGATCAGATATATGATTTGAAAGTTATTTTCTCCATTCTGTGTTTTTTATTCTGTTGTATCTTTTGAAGCACAGTTTTTCATTTTATTTTATTTTTTAAATTGTTTTTATTTTTTAATGTTTTTGCTTTTTGGGTCACACCCAGCAATGCACAGGGATTACTCCTGGCTCTGCACTCAGGAATTACTCCTTGCAGTGCTCAGAGGACCATATGGGATGCTAGGAATTGAACCTGGATCAGCTGCGTGCAAGGCAAACGCCCTACCCGCTGTGCTATCACTCCAGCTTCACAGTTTTTCATTTTAGTATAGTCAAATTTATATTTTACTTCTCCTTGGTTGCCTAGTTTTTGAATGGCATATCTAAATCATAACCAAGAGCATCCCATCCCATATATTTCCTTCTAATACATAAATTTTGCTCTTATTTTTAGGTATTTGGTACATCTTAGAGTTAATTTTTATATAAGATGGTAAGTAACAGTGTAACTTCATGCTTTTGTATGTAGATGCCAGTCTTCTCAAGAGGATTTGTGGGGAGGGGAAATCTATCTTAAAATAAGAGATATAGACTTTTTAAGAGCATTTCTATTTCAAGCAATTATGTTGGATACTTACTATTTAATTAATTGTATCATCATTAATACCATACAGAATACCACTACTAGAGAGGATAAAAGACATAGAAAGAAAGGGATAGCTCATTGGCTTGGAGGGTTGCTTTGAGCATGAACAAAGAGTTGAGAAGTTGAAGCAGTCATATTTGTGAAATTCCCTGTAAGACTATCGTCATTTTCAGTTACTTAAAACAAAATGTGTTGACTTTTTATTGTTTTTGTTTTTTGAGCACTTGCTGAACTCAGAGCTTACTCTTCACTCTGAGCTCAGGAATCACTCCTGGTGGGACTCAGGGGACCGTATGTAGTTCTGGGGATGGAACCCGGGTCAGCCTCATACAAGGCATGAGTGCCCTCCCTACTGCACCATTGCTCCAGGACCTTGGTGGCTTTTCAAAGTTGCCAGAGACCACTATGAAGATGAGGAATGAGATTGCCACTCAGTCCTGTGCTCTGATCCAATCTCCTGAGACTATAGTCACAGTAACACTGACTGGGATTTGAGCAGGAAATAACCTACTTCCAAACTCATTCACATTGTTGTTCAGAGAATTGAATTTCTTTTGCACTATTAAACTGAGGCTTTGACTTCATTCTAGCTGATGGCTGGATGCTTCTCTCAGTTCTGCATCACATGTGTCTCACCAGAGGGCTGTTCACAACATGACAACTCAGTGACTAAGCACAAGATACTCACAATGGGGAAATCAGCTTTTTTGTAACCTAGTCTTGCCAGCAGCATTCCTTCACTTCTGATGCACTGGATTCCCTAGAAACATGTGAGAAACAACTCATTGAATCCCTCACACATTCGAAGGAAGAAGATTACAAGCATTTGCATAATAGGATCCAAGGATTGTTTGGGACCATCTTAAAAACTGCCTACTGGGACCAGAGCCATGTACAGTGGGGAGGGTGTTTACTTGACAGCAGCTGACCTGAATTAACCCCAAGAACTTTATATGGTTCCCCCAAATCTGCCAGGAGTGATCCTTGAGCATATGGGAAAAATAAGCCCTGAATACTGCCCCCAAACAAACAAAAGCTATCTATTTATAATTAAAGCATAAAATGATGCCTCTGAAGATGTAAGTGATCAAGGGTCACACAGATTTGGGTCACTGGAGTAATAGTAAAGAGAACCCAGGGTAGCCTTCAGCAAAAGGGTTTCTGTACTCACAGTATAATTATAAAAGTGCAATAAGCCTAAGAAATTGTGAAATGGGCATTATTGACAGTAACAAGACAGTATCACCAGGAACAACATGCCTCACAAATGGGGAGACTTTGGCAGGAAAAGAATGAGTTTCTCTCTCTCTCTCTATATATATATATATAGATATATATACATATATGGATATATGTGTGTTAATGTATATTCATATATATATAACTTACTTAATAATTGTTGGATAAATCATGCAAGTGTTAGTATGGGTGTGTACACTTTATAATTCATTGATGGCTGCAAAATTCATCCTATTCAGTAGAAACAAGGACATAATTTTAAAAATAACTTACATTCTAGCCCTATCTCATTTGCTTGTCCACTAGGATATACATAAGCATTTTACTTTTAAACATCCTTGCCATTTGAACTATTTTGTGCTCAGTTGCCAGAAATGATAGGATTGCTTTCTAGCTGCTGATATAAAACCCTCCAGCACATTGATTTACTTCTGAGACCCCCAGGAAGGTCTTGTGTCGAGAAAAAACCACAAAAATCAAGCAACCTGCATCCACAAGAACACTTGTCCTTGGCAATGAAAGGTAGATGGAGATGAATCAAACCCAGAAATTTGTTAGATTAAACCTCTGAAATTTGGGGTTGGTTGCTATTGCAGTTTTCCTGATGAATTCTTGAGGGCGAACCTTTCACTTTTGGCCTTGGTGGTAGTGCTCTGGGTCATAGAGACTGAGAGGTGTCCTGGCTCCCTTAGACGCCGGGAGTTTTGAACTAGTTGAGACAATCTCCTGTGAACACATTGGTTGGAATAGGTTCTCTGGGTCACTTTGTCTGGGGCTGAAAAGCAATGCCTCTTTGTTTCTGTTTTAACTAGAAGTAGAAGAAAGAACCTTGATTAATTCAGTCAGACCTCAAGTTTTTCTTTATTAATGCTAAATTTGAGAAGTATGTTATCATCTATAGGTCCTGAGGAGGGAAAGTTGTGACCCTAGAGTTCTAGAACAAGTCAACATTTCTTTGGATTTGGAAAAATACAAATAACATAGACAAATAACAAAATTTAATTCTCTGATCAGAACAACACAAGATAACAAAACTACAGATTAAGCATGGACTGAAATAACCAGATATTATATACTAAACATTGGAAAATGTATAATCGTATAAAATATATGATATCTTGGGGAAAAGGCCAGTAGATGGAAATCCTGAAATTAAATACCAAAATAGAAAAAAAAACCTAACTGCACTCTCAAAGATTAGTATTTTTAAAGGCTCCAGAGTCACTGTCTTACTGGAAAATTCCATTGCACTCTATATAACCTAGAACACAAAAGCGAAATGTAGAATTTCATCTACTCAACTTTAATAAAATTACCTTAAGACTACCTAATAAAAATATAACGTGAACATATTAGAAGCTAATTTTAAGTATATAATTGCCAAAATCATAATAAAATTATTTCCTCACATTAAGGAATAATAGCTACAAAACTACCCTATAATAATCCTGAGATAAAATATGTTCAACATTTCAGAGGCATAACACATAACAATAAAGAATAGCTGCATTCATTTTGCAACATTTTACAAATTGAAAATATTACAATGAACTACACATTTCTGTAGTTTTAAAGTGTTAGTTCTACTCAAATGAATTTATGGATTTGTGACAAATGGAATACAAAGGAGGCTGTAACATTTAGGCCCCTGCTGTCACCAACTTTCAGCCTGAAGTGACGCAGCACGTCATACAGATTCTGCTCAGAGCCCCTAGATGAGGCGTGTCCTTGGGCACCCTGCTGGCTTGTCTTTCTCCCAGAAAGGGAGTGCTCTCCAAAGCTGCATGCAACTGGAAGAATGCACGTCAGACTGCCTGACTCCTCGGTCTTCTCTTCTGTGTTGTTATTTGCTTTCCTTTTTCCTTTTTTTTAAATTAAAGAACTGTGATTTACAAAGTCAATGATAGTTGAGTTTTAGGCATGCATTATTTCAACACCAATCTAGTCAACCTCCCTCCACTGGTGTTCCCATATTCCCTCCCCACCCCAGCCCCACTTTACCCCACCTGTCAACTTGACAGACACATTTTACAGAGTTTCAGTAGTTGCAGCTTAGATCTCACATTTTCAGTTTTGCTGAGTATGTTTTTTGGGTATACGGCTATAACCCTCACTCATATCATCAGTATCATTCAGTATCACTCATATCATATATATCATTCAGTATACTGAAACCCTAATTCCTGTTCACCTATTACTTCCTGTTCTCTTCTCCCCCCCAACATTTCCGTGATTCTCTTTCCCCTCTCTAAACACTGGGGTCCAAGGGTGATCTAGGCTCCTCCTTCTACTACTGTATATTTCCTCATCAAATATTTTTTTATACCACAGAAAAGTGAGATGGTCCTGTGTTTGTATTTCTTCACTCAACATAATTTCTTCCAGTTCCAACCATGTTGCAACAAATTGCATGATTTCATCATTTCTTAAAGCTGCATAGTATTCCATTGATTGTATATACCACATCTTCATATGATCTACTCATCTGTTGTTGGAAACCTAGGTCAATTTCATATTTTAGCTATTATACTGAGTGTAGCAATGAATAATGGTGTGCATATGTCCTTTTGGGAGAGTGCTTTTGATCCTGAGGGAAGATGCCAAAAGTAGAATTATTGGGTCATATAGCAGTACAACAGCAGTACTGTTTACTGAGAGCTTCCCACATTGTTCTCCACAGGGGTTATACCAGATCACATTCCCACCCGCAGTAGGTAGGAGTTATTTTTCACCACATCCCTGCCAACACAGATTGTTTCTACTATTTTTTATATACCCCTTCAATGGCTCACTGCCCCATCATGGCAGGGGGTGGCAATGGTGCCAAGTGGCAAAGAGAGAATCAACAGGTGCTGCCCAGAGATGCAGGCAGGTGCATGTTTGTCAGCATGCAGATTGTTATAACATGCCAGTTGACCAAAAGCTTGCATTCGGTAGACTGGGAGCTCCTGTAAGCATGATTAGAGGCCGCCCCAAAGCCTCCATCCCTCTTGGAGAACTCAGCAAGCTACCAAGAGTATCCTGCCTGCACGGCAGAGCTTGGCAAGCTACCCGTGCTACCCGTGGTGTATTTGATATGCCAAAAACAGTGACAATAATGGGCCTCATTCCCCTGACCATGAAAGAGCCCCCAATGTGGCAGTATTGGGAAGGATGAGTAAGGAGAGGCTGATAAAATCTCAGAGCCAAACTAGGCTGCCAAAACGAAGAAGGACTAAAATAACTGTCGGTACTTTCAACATGTGCTGGCATCAAAAGCATCCATCGAAGACCTGATGGTGCAAGCGCAGAAGATCAAGTATGACATCATTGGACTGACTGAGATGGGAAGGCATCCATCACATCATGCCATTTTCCACACTGGAGAAGAACTGTTCTTCAGAACATGTGACAGTAGGGGTGTTGGTGGTGTCGGTGTCCTTGTCAACAGGAACTTGGCCATAAGCTTCGATTCGTTTCAATGCTTAACAACCCAAACTGGATGCTTACGTTTGAATAGATGTGGCTCATTGCCGGCAGTTTCTATCTTCGTTGTCTATGCACCAACATCCAATTATGACGAAGAAGAAATTGAGAAGTTCTACATGGAGCTGGAGAAGTTCTATAAGGAAGACCACACTTTCTACAAGGTCATTGTTGGTAATTTTAATGCCAAGATAGGACTGAGAAAGTCACCCAAAGAACTCCACATCGGGACCCACGGCCTAGAACAACGGGACAATAGGTGTGATAAATGATTTTTGATATGTGCCATTTTCACTGGTGTGAGATGGCATCTCATTGTCATCTTGATTTCTATTTCTCTGATGATAAGTGATGCTGAGCATTTTTTTCATGTGTCTACTGATCATCTTCCTAGCTTCCTCTAAGACGTATCTATTCATTTCCTTTCTCCACTTTTTGAATTTTTTGTTGTTGTTGATTTTTATGAGCACTTTATATATATTTTGGATATCAAAACTTCCTCTGATGTGTTGAATGCAATTTTTTCCACCATTAAATTAGCTATTAGTTTTAGGCAATATTTCTTTTGCCATGAAGAAACTCTTTAACTTCATATAGTCCCATTTGTTTGTTTGTTTGTTTGTTTATTTACTTTTTGGGTCACACCTGGCGATGCTCAGGGGTTACTCCTGGCTCTGCACTCAGGAATTACTCCCAGTGCTCAGGAGACCATATGGGATGCTGGGAATTGAACCAGGGTCAGCTGTGTGCAAGGAAAACACCCTACCTGCTGTGCTATCACTCCAGCCCTCCATTTATTTATTTTTTTATTGTGTATTTTCTTTGCTAGTGGTATCAGATCATTGAAGACACCTTTGAGGCCCAAATCTTGAAGTGTTCAGCCTATATTTTCCAAAATGCACTTTATAGTTTCTGGTTAGACCACAAGTTCGTCACTCAAAAAGGTGTGAGATACGGATCCTGCTTTAATTCAGTACATGTAGTTGTACAGTTTTCCACAGCACAATTTGTTGAAGAGGCTATCTTTACCAATTTCATTTTCTCAGCTCCTTTATTAAAAATTAACTGACTGGATAAATTTTCTTTCATAGCATATTTGATTCTGACCCATTGATCATAAAGTTTATCTTTATTCCAACATAAACAGTTTTTATTACTATAGGTTTATAATACAGTTAACTTGTTAACGGTTAACAGTTAATTTGTTAACTAAATACCTCCAATTCCTTATTTTTCAGTATGGCTTTGACTATTTGTGGACTTTTCTGATTCCATCACTTGTATCACTTGTCATTCCATTGATCATTGATTTATTCAAGTGGGTGCCAGTAACATCTCCATTTGTCCCTGTCACATGCTAATGTAGCCCCATGGTGTCTGTTTGCTCCAGGAATATGAAGAGCATCAAACCGTTCATTCAGGGTCTTGATGAAGAAGTCTGACAATCTCGTAGGTGGGCAGCCAGGTGTTCTTTTAACGTCCCATGGAATCCAGTCAGTAATGGCTCTAGTCCAACTGTCATATCCAAATCACATTATGTGTCCAGCCCATCTGATTTTCGACACCTTGGCAAACAAGACAGCGTCCCTGATCATGGATGGAGGTCTGAACTCTGGATTCCTTCTCACTTGAGTGAAACATGATACTCCAAACATAGCTCTTCCGATTCCTCTTTGGGAGACCTGAATAGTGTTCTCATCCTGTTTGCATAGCGCCCAGGTCTCTGAGGCGTATGTTAGCGCAGGAAGAACAGTAGAATCAAAAAGATGTGTCTGGAGCCAAGATTCTTCATCTTCTTAACCACTTCTTCGATGCTCTTGAATGCATTGCACACTGCTCTCTTCCTCCTGTGCAGTTCTGATGCCAAGTCGTTCGTCATGTTGAGTTCTCCACTCAGGTACACATAGCTGCTGCATTCGGAGATATTCATTCTGTTGAGAGCAACTGGAATGTCAGGAACTAGTTCATTTCTCATGAACATTGTCTTCATGAGATTCAGCTGCTGTCCGACCTTTCCACACTCATGGTTGAAGCTGGCCAGCATTCGTGCCACTTGGCTAATGCTTGGTGTTATTAGAACAATGTCATCAGCGAAGAGGAGGTTGGTGTAATTACCAACCATCTATCTTCACTCCCATTCCTTCCCATTTCAGTTGTCACATGACGTTCTTCAGTGTGGCACTGAAGAGTTTTGGTGAAATGGTGTTGCCCTGCCAAACCCCTCTCTTTATGTCAATGAGCACTTCCTTGCAGAATGCTGAGATCCTGGTGGTGAATCTGTAATACAGCTCACAGAGGATCCTGATGTACTGAGCTTGAATGCCCTGTTTGGTTAGGGCTTCACTGACTGCTTCAGTCTCAACATAATCAAAGGTCTTCTTTAAATCAATGAATATTAGAAAGAGCAGCATCTTGAACTCTCGCGAAACCTCAATGAGCTTGGTCACCATGTGGATATGATCAATTGTGCTGAATCCTTTTTGGAACCGGCTTACTCACATGGTTGTCCTTCATCTAGTGTTCTGCCATTTCTATTCAGGATGACTTGAATGAATAACTTGTAGAAGATGGACAACAGGCAGATTGGGCAATAGCTGCCAATGTCGTGGATGTCTCCCTTCTTGTGCAACAGAATGGTCCTGCTGATTTTCCATTGGGATGGAACCTTGCATTCAGACAAGTAGCATGTGAATAGCCGAGCCAGTCTTGATGAGTATTGGCGGCAGATTCTTCAGGTATTCGGGTCTGACCTTGTCTGGACCAGGTGCTGTATGCTTCTTTATCGACAAAATGGCATGTCAAATTTTGGAAAGGAGAACGCTGGAAATGACATATCCATCCTGCGGAATTTGGTGTGTGGGCAGGTGAACATGGCTATCAAATAGTTCTCCATGTAGAACTTCTCAATTTCTTCTTTGTCATAATTGGATGTTGGTCCATAGACAACGAATATAGAAATTTCTGGCAATGAACCACATCTATTCAAACGTAAGCATTCACTTTGGGTTGTTAGGCATTGGAACGAATCAATGCTCATGGCCAAGTTCATGTTGACGAGGACATTGACACCACTGACCCCTCTACTGTCACATGTTCTGAGGAACAGTTCTTCAACATCAAAAGCAGCGTGATGTGATTGATGCCTTTTCATCTTGGTCAATCCAATAATGTTGTACTTGATCTTCTGCACTTACACCATAAGGTCCTTGATGGATGTTTCCAACTGATGCCGGCATACATTAAAAGTGCAGACAGTCATTTTCGTCCTTCATTTTTGCAGCCTAGTTTGGCCCTGAGATTTTATCAGCCTTTCCTTGTTTGTCCTTCTCAATGCTGCTGTACTGGGGGTTTTTCCAGGGTCAGGAATATGAGGCCCATTTTTGTTACTGTTTTTGGCATATTGAATATGCCATGGGTAGCTTGCCAAGCTATACCGTGTGGGTGTCATGTTGTAACGATCTGCCCACTGACAAACATGCCACACACCTTGTGTATGGACATGCTGCTCATGTGCAGAAAATACTGTCCAGATCGACACAGTCGATGCAAGGAGTCCAGCCCTGCACCTACCTGCATCTTTGGGCAGCACTTGTTGGCACCGTTGCCGCCCCCTCGCCACAATCAGGGGTTAACCATCGAGAGGATTCCATATAAACTTTATTATTGACTTTTCTAGATGTGGAAGAATGTCATCTGAATTTGAATAAGGATTGCATTGAGTTTATATAATACTTAGTCTTTTTAATGATATTGATTCTTTCAATCCATTAATTTGAGTAGGGGATAATTTTCCATTTCCTAAAGTCTTCTTCTTTCTTAAGTGATTTAAAGTTAGCATGGTATAGATCTCCCATGTCTTTTGTTAAGCTGATTCCTAGATACTTAAGGTTTTTAGATACTATTTTAAATGGAATTTATTGCTTTTTCCACTGATTCATTGTTTTTAAGAATGTAACCAAATTTTGTGTATTGAATTTGTAGCTTCCCCTTTTGCTCTACTGGTTTATTATTTCTAGGAGATTTTTTTGGTGGACTATATAGCATCATGTCATCTACAAATAGTGACAATTTGAGTTCTTTTTTCCAATTTGGATTCCTTTGGTGAAGTTTCCTTGCTTGATTGCTCTATCAGGACTTCTAGTACTATGTTGAATAGAAGTGGAGAGAGTGGACATCCTTATCTTATGTCTGAGCTCAGAGGAAATTCTTTCAGTTTTTCTCCATTAAGGATGATACTAGCTGCGGGCCTATTGTAGATGGTCATTATTATTTTGTGATAAATAATGTAAATAATCTAAATAATCTAAATTCTGTATCCCCAAACCTGGGGTCAACCAGTTGACCTACAAAGACTCATGTAAAAGTTTAAAAATTCTCCTAGTTATGCTTGAGGACTAAAATAGAAGTAGTGATAGCCCCCACTTTTGGGAAACATTTGTTATACCAGTTCATATTTACGAGAAACCTATGCTTATCAACTTGTGCTCATCAACACAAGGAAATTCAAAGAGGATTTTCACCTTTACAACAAAAGGCAGAAGTAAAGCCAGTGTTTTCTTGGGGTGTCTATTAGAAAAATGGCATGCACCTGGGTCAGGAGAATGAGAGGAGTGGTTTTCCATGGACCTTCTTGGGAACTGCTTTAGACAGGCTGTGCAAGCAGCATACCATTCCTCTTACTATTATTTTAGATTTTGTGTATTTTGAGTGTGACTCAGCAGGACATATTTTGAGATGGAGAATGCCATTCATTTTTATATAAATTAATGCTGATTGTTTTTTGCTTTACATAATTTTGACTTATCAAAGAATTCTTACGAATTCTCTACTCTTGGAGAGTGGGATAATCCTGTAGAATAATTCCAAATAGAATTTTAAAGAAAAAGGTATTGTAGGAGTGGTAAAACTACCAAATATAAAATAATGTATAAATAGGGGTCAGTGGAATAGAATAAAAAAACTAAAATAAACACTCATTATTTGGTTTAAAAATACTGCTGCTACATTGTGAAAGATAAAATATACAATAAATAATGATCACAATTTTAGCTATTTGAAAAAATTGATACAACAGAGCTTTTATTTATTAAAATAAATAGTAAATGCAATGAAATTACATTTCTAACATTTAATAAAATGAAGCATCATGACAGAAAATAAATGAACTAGTCTGAGAATAGTCAAATACTTTCTGGTTATAAATGCAAAGACAAAAATGAAAATCCAGGACTGGAAAGACAGAACGGAGGTGGTTCAGGCACATGTGCATGGCCTGGTTTGATTCCAGGCACCATGTGGTCCCCCCGCACTGTACTAATATAGTCCTTATGAACCCTGGTAGTCCTGACACCTCAACCCTGGAGTATCATTGCACCCTTGAATCCTAGCATTGAATAGTATGCCTCAGTTGACTGATAACTTCTGGGAGTAGTTCCTTGACCCTGTTCTGCTTGGCAGCTCTCCTCTCCCCACAACTGCAGACACTAAATACAAACAATAGATTTGATTTAAAAAAACCTGTGTGCATAAAATTTTTTTAAAAGGAGGAAACAGGTGCCAGAGAGAGAGAGAGAGAGAGAGAGAGAGAGAGAGAGAGAGAGAGAGAGAGAGAGAGAAAGAAAGAGAGAGCGCGCAGCGGGCAATATACTTGCCTTCCAAGCAACAGACAGGTGCTCAATTGCCAGCATCCCAGTAGATTTCCGGAATGATCCCTGATCACAGAACCAGGAGTAAGCACTGGGAACTGTAGGGTGTGACCCACAAATCAATAAATCAATTAAATTAAAGAAGGAAGCAAATCTATCAGTAAATTTTTATCTTTAAACATCACATATTTAGGGAGTGAGAGTGACAGTATAGTAGGTAGGGTGCTTGCTTTGCATGCGCTCACCCAGATTCTAACTCCAGCTTCCCATGTGGTCCCCTGAGCCCCACCAGGAGTGATTTTGGAGTGCAGAGTCAGGAGTAACCCCTGAGCAAGCTGGGTGTGGCCCAACCACTCCCCCTCAAACAAACAAATAAACATCAGACATATATTAATCACTCTAGAAGATGAGAAAAGTTAGAAAAGAATTTGAAACTAAATAGGAATAAATGTAACCTCATTAATATTAAAATAAGTGTCAGATTAAATGATAATGAAGTAATAGTGAAATACTTAGATTTTGTTTGACAGAGAAAGTTGATTTTTTTTCATCATAGAAGTCCAACTTTTTTTTTTTTTGCGTTTTGTGTCATACCCGGCGATGCTCAGGGGTTACTCCTGGCTCATGCACTCAGGTATTACCCCTGGCGGTGCTCAGGGGACCATATGGGATGCTGGGAATTGAACCCTGGTCGGCCACATGCAAGGCATGTGCCCCACCCGCTGTGCTATCACTCCAGCCCCTGAAGTCCAACTTTTATTGTTATTCTAGTCTAGTTAAGTCAGTGTGTTCACAACGGTGTTAACATTTATGGTCTTGGTGTACTGTTATGCACCTGGACTAAAGTACCCAAGACACCTCCAGAAACCACACACACACCCTACACACCCACCCCTGTGTCACATCCTTTCTGAGTAGATACAGAAGCTAAGTTTTAAAAGGTTAGCCCCAAGCACTGGAGAGAATCCATGAACAATAGAGAATAATTGAGCATTAAGTATTGCACTGACTTTCCTCAGCTACAGAACTGAGGAATAAGAACTGTGAGGCATAAGAACTGTGAAGGGCTCCGGTCAGAACAGTGTGGTAGGAAGAGGCACTGCCAGTGCCAACAGCCAGTGGTCTTGTCAGGCTGTCGGCTGGGTTATGAAACAGACAATTAGCTCTTTGTGACAAGTATTTATCTTAAATTTGAGTGAGTCAGTTAACAAATTTGTCTTTGATAATTATTATGTGAATACATGTTCATATGAAAAATGTTGGTGACATTACAAAAAAGCTATTATTCTTTCATCATAGAATTTTGTAGGTATGTATTTTTTCTCTGCTATCTTCCCCAAGACATTTATTTCTTTTTGTAAAATGATTTCATATTAATTAGATGCTAAAGTAGGCTTTTAAATCATGAATAAAAATGATTTTTCTTACAAAATTACCTGCCTTTTGAACTTGAACATAAATTTAACATTTTTAGAAAACCCTTGCAGATGGCAATTTCTGTAATTTATATCAACTGTTTTGAAAACAAAATGTAATATCTCATTATTAAAGTCAATTTTAAGATTGGTAGAACAAGTTTGTATCATCTCAAAATAAAAATCAAACCTTCCTGTTCAGAATATTAAAATGGCATTAAAACAACACATTATAGACTGGCCAAGTCCTGAATCAATAATTTTCCTGTATCCATGACAGAATTGCAATTCTGACCCTGCTGTTTTGTGCTTAAGATGTGCTTTTGGTTGCCTTATGCCTCCCTGCTTGGACAAGCCTGAGAACATAACTGTCCAGGAGGTTGGGGCCTTTCTGGGTCTGTGTGGCTGGTGTAAGAGCACCACGCTGATCACTGCGGCTCTTTGGTGTTGTAACTCTTTTTTCATTTGACAGCTCAAGTTGGTCCCAATGACGCAGAAACAAGAGTCTCTGAATTCTGGACAGCACCTCTACACACACATACACACACACACACACGCACACGCACACGCACGCACGCACGCGCGCGCGCACACACACACACACACAGAGCCAGTCTCTGATTCTGACTCTAACTCTCCATTATCCAGTGACCCGGGTTGATCTACATCCCGTCTTCCTGTCTTTTGCTTGTTTCTGATTGACGGCCACAAATCTGGCCCAAACACCCAATCATACTGTATATGGACTGAAATTCTCAGCTGCCATAACTGTCACTCTTCCCAGGGAGTGGGCCAAGATCTCTCGCTTAGTTCTACTATTCCACTGGTTTATGAGACCAGCCAGTTACACCACAGAGGCTGAAGTTAGCTTACCTAGCCTCTCCCCTCCTATTTCTCCCATATTTGGCCTCTTCCTTTGTGACCTCCTTATCCAGCCCCTTCATTACGGAGTTTTGTTCTCCCCATCTGGCCTTCCCTCTTTCCTCTGTAACGCAACTAATGTGGACTCCTTAGGATTTGTAAAGCTCTAATTTGTAAGTGCCTGTTACAGCTGTCAAAGCTCGTTTGCATCATCTTCACAGAAGTATGGCAGAATAGGCTTGGTTCCAATGACAGGTATTTTAGGATGATTTATGCAGGAGAGGCACCACGTTGGGCAGGGAGACTACCTTCACTCCTTCTCTGAGAAACATGTAATTTCACCCTCTCTTTTTCTTCCCTGTTTTATTTCAAAGGAGTCATCTAAGTACAGATCTTCTGAATTCAAGTATGCAGAGGAAAGGGACCAGCAATTGACAAAATGAGTGACATATCTGAAGTCAGTCACAGTGACTGGGGAGGGCTTCTCTTACCGGAAGTGGTAGCTGCTCACTCTCTCCCGCTTCTGATGTCATCTGGCTGGAATGCAGTCAGGATTTTTAGAAACAAACAACTGGGAAACAAAAACACTGTTATTTAGATACAGCAACTACAAAGTAGAAAGAAAACAAAGTGGATCAGAGGATGTGCAGATGTGCAGCCAGTATTCCCCGTCCCCACACCCCAACAATGTCAGAGTTTCTCTATGTGGTGAAAAGGAGCAGTCCACTTAATTACTGTTGAGAAACAACTGAACATCACACCTAGAGTTTTATTCTCAAATTTCCCTGGCTGTGAGGAGAGTTTGTGAATGCACTCTATTCAATAAAATAGGGAAAGTATTAATTTCCTAAATTTTTGGAGGTTTTTTGAATCAGACAGGTGCAGAATTGACATGTAATTTCTATGCCCTCACAAGGAGCACCTTAGTTTCTTACCTCATCAGTTTCCTTACCATCTCTCCTCTTATCACATCCTCTTCTCATCTTTGCCTTTCTTTTTCTTGTCCCTGGTGTAGAAGATACTCTCTACCTCCTTTACCCAGTCTAAATATCTTATAAGATATAATTCACATTCCTACAAAACATTCCCTTGCAATTATTTCATCCCAGATTGATCCCTATCAGCTTATTTATTTCTTCTTTCGTAACAGCAGTTCTAAGCACCAAGTAACACAATATCTTTGTCCAATGAGGTTTTAAGTAAAGAGTTGGCTTTTAGGCAGTTTGAGTACATCCAAGTAACTCTTTTCTAGTTGTGCTATATCTGAACCATAACTCAAACTCTTAACTTATAGTTAAGCATTATGGCACTTTGGCAAGGCCCATTTCGATGTTAGGGTAGCTCATTGCTCACAGCTTGCCCTGGGTCCATCCAGTCCCTCATCAGGACCCTGCTTTGGGGTTCTAGGAAGTAAGGGCAAATGAGGCTTAAGTTGAGAGAGCAAATGTCCAGGAGGTAATATTATCTGGAGTCAATTAACTCCCAAATTACAAGCTTGTATTTTTTAAAATTTTATTGAATCACCATGAGATAGTTACAAATTTTCATTCAGGCTTGTCTTTTTAACTGTCTTCCTGTATCCATACAAAAAGCAATTGCTCTGAAGTCACTAACCATGCAAAGGACATTAAGGAGAAGAGAATAACAATATTTACAAGTCAGCAGAGTCTGATCAGGAGGCAAAAGTAATTGGCAGATTGGGGAAGTAATCAACAAACTCAAGCTCCCTGCGATCAGGGAGAAAGGACAAACCAACATTATCCTACACTTTTAAGGGTCCACATAAAAAGTAATGCAATTACTTTTGCATTAATTGCCCCATACTGCCCCAGGAAGGGAAATTATGCAATTTCTAACACAAGTATCCCTGGACTTAATTACTAAAATACAGAAATCCTAAACCGCACGGCCGCTACCGTGGCAGCGCGACTTCATATCTCTTCATTCTCAGCAATGGAAAACTAATTATCAAATGCTTCCTTGTCAGTAGGGCTGTTTTTTTTTGTGGGGGGAAAACTCCAACAACAATAGTGAGTTTTGTGTTGAAATATGGAATGTAATCAAGGTAAAGAAAAAATGAAGTGAAATTTATCAGTTACAGAGGCGGGGGTGGGGGGTGGGGGGTGGGAGGTATACTGGGGTTTTTGGTGGTGGAATATGGGCACTGGTGAAGGGATGGGTGTTTGAGCAGTGTATAACTGAGATATAAGCCTGAGAACTTTGCAACTTTCTACATGGTGACTCAATAAAATAAATAAATAAAAAGTAATGCAAACATCACTATAAAGAGATATAATGGATCCAAATTTGCAAGAATAAATGGCAACCAAAGTAAAGTTATAACTTTTCTAGAGGAAGGCAAATTACAAGGCAATCATCACTTGTAAGTGGAAAAGGAGACTGTCCATCAGTTGTTTTTTTTAAAATAGTGTTTATTGTTACCCAACTAATGCTATATACGATGAAACAACATAATCTCTGTGGAAAAAAATTTGGAGCTTTGGGAGCACACATGTGTGCATGTGCACACATACACACACACACACATACCCCACAGTCAGCAGAGACATAGTCAGCCATAACAAGGCACAGTAATATTGTTGTATGAAAGCTCTGTTTTTGCCCACCATTATTCTACCTTTTAAATAAATCACTATAGAATATTTTTACCACAACCACATATCCATGGAGAAGACATCCTTCAGATAAAATTCTATCTCCTAGTTTTTGTATTTCTCATAAGTAGATTACATCTGACAGCAGAGACAATGATCCCTGGAATGTAGACGACATATTTTCATTCATACTTAAATACTATGAGGTTAACAAATATTTTTTTGAAGAAATACTTTTTTACATGTGCATATTAATATGAATTTTTCTACTGCACTCGGGCTACCAAATCAAAATAGTTTATGTGAGTCTAAACTCAGAGGGATGGATGTAGCTACATCCAAAACTCTGTTGTCTTCACTTTTGACTTTGAGGATAAGCTTCTTTGTTCACTATTTTTTATTTAATTATTTTTAACTTTATTTAAACACCAAGGTGTAGAAATTTTTTCATAATATCGTTGTTTCAGCATGTTCTAATACCAATCCCACCCGGTGTGGCCTTCCACTATTGTTCCCAGATTCTCTCTTCCCCTCCAAGTCTGCTCCTTTATAAGACACAGGACAATTTATTATATGTTGCTTGTTACAGCAAAGTGGATTTGTGATTATTGAAAAATAATACAGTAAAGTAAAATTTGTGAAAACTGTTGTATCTCATAGTGAGGGTCATTTGTTTACCTTTGGGAGAAATAAAACTTTTTTATTGAATCACTGTGAGATAGACCTTTACAAAGCTGTTCATGATTGGATTTCAGTCACATAATATTCCAACACCCATCCCTCCACCAGTACACCTTTTTAAATTCAACATCTGGTCGGTAGTTAAATTTTTGTGTTACTTAATCTCCATATGTTATCAGGTAACATTTTAATTTTCTTCAACTTAGCCACTTTATTGTTACTGTTGTTGGCATATCAAATATGTCACGGGTAGCTTTCCAGGCTCTGCAGTGAGGGCAGGATACCCTTGGTAGCTCGCAGGGCTCTCTAATAGGGACAGAGACTTGTAGGCTACCTCTAATCACCCTTACAAGTGCTCTGAGTCTACCAAATG
The DNA here is from genome assembly GCF_027595985.1 of Sorex araneus. Classification (NCBI taxonomy): domain Eukaryota; kingdom Metazoa; phylum Chordata; class Mammalia; order Eulipotyphla; family Soricidae; genus Sorex; species Sorex araneus. The sequence continues at coordinate 354,032,541 of NC_073302.1, forward strand.
TGAGCTTTTGGTCGACTGACATGTCTGCATGCTGACAAACATGCACCTGCCTGTGTCTCTGGGCAGTACCTCTTGTGTTCCTCCATGACTGTGTGAGGAATGCCGAGAGTAAGAAAGCCACAAAAAGATGCCTGTCTTCAGAAACTCTGGAGCTCATTCACCAACATGGTTTGGCACGAGCCTCAGGTGATCACAAGCTAATGTCCGAGCTTGCAAAGCTGTGCAGAGAAGCCATAAAAGACCTCAAAGAGTCTTATCAGCAGTGTTGGCTGATGCAGCAGAAGCCGGGAAAAGTATTCACAATACCTGCCTGTCTTTTGCCAACTACAAGACCAAGATGAGTGCTCTCTGACATTCTGACAGATCTATCGCATCTTCCAGAAAGGCAATGGAAAAGGTTATCCATGACTTCTACTGAGATCTCTTCGATAGCCACGTCCACCTGCCCACATACCAAATGTGGATATGTCATTTCCAGCATTCTCCCTTACGAAATCCGACATAACATTTTGTCAGTAAAGAAGCATACAACACCTGGTCCAGACAAGGTCAGACCCAAACACCAGTACTCATCAAGGCTTGGCTCTTCACATGCTACCTGTCTGAATGCAAGATTCCGTCCCAATGGAAAACCAGCAGGACCGTCCTGTTGCAAAAGAAGGGAGACATCCATGACATTGGCAACTATCGCCCAATCTGTCTGTTGTCCATCATATACATGTTGTTCATTCGAGTCATCCTGAATAGAATTGGCAGAACACTAGATGAAGGACAACCATGTGAGCAAGATGGGTTCCGAAAAGGATACAGCATGATCGATCACATCCACACAGTGACCAAGCTCATTGAGGTTTTGCGAGAGTTCAAGATGCAGCTCTGTCTAACGTTCATCAATTTAAAAGAGGCCTTTGATTCTGTAAAGACTGAAGTGGTCATCGAAGCCCTAGCCAAACAGGGCGTTCAAACCCAGTACATCAGGATACCCTGTGAGCTGTATTACATATTCACCACCAGGATCTCACCATTCTGCAAGGAAGTGATCATCAACATAAAGAGAGGGGTTTGGCAAGGTGATACCATTTCACCAAAACTCTTCAGTGCCACACTCAAGAACGTCATTTGACAACTGAAATGGGAAGGAATGGGAGTGAAGATAGATGGTTGGTAACTACACCACCTCCTCTTCACTGATGACATCATTCTAATAACACCAAACATTAGCCAAGTAGCACGAATGCTGGCCGTCTTCGACCGTGAGTGTGGGAAGGTCAAACTACAGCTGAATCTTAGAAAACAATGTTTATGAGAAACAGACTAGTTATGATTTTCCGTTTGCTCACAATGGAACGAACATCTCTGAATGCAGCAGTTATGTGTACCTGGGTCAAGAACTCAACATGATGAACAACTTGGCTTCAGAACTGCACAGGAGGAAGAGTGGGCATGGAATGCTTTCAAGAGCATCGAAGAAGATGTTAAGAGGATGAAGAACCTCTGGCTCCAGCTGACTCCACCATTTTTCCTGCACTAACACATGTCTCAGAGACCTGGGCCCTAGGAAAACAGGATGAGAATGCTATTTGGGTCTCTCAAAGAGGAATCAAAGGAGCTATGCTTAGAGTATCACTTTTCACTCAAGTGAGAGAAGGGATCCAGAGTTCTGACCTTGGTCGACGATCAAGGGTCAGGGACACTGTCTTGTTTCCCAAGATGTCGAAAATCAGATGGGCCAGACACATAATGTGATTTGGAGACG